>NW_012153685.1:856197-864159 GCF_000956105.1 Propithecus coquereli
CACACACACACACACACACACACACACACACACACACACACTCACACATACTCTCATACACACACACACACACACACACACTCACACACACACACACCCCAGCAGCCTTCTCCGTGAACCGCAGTACACTTTAGGATCTAGGCTCTTGGCTCAAGGGAACAACATCATGGTTCAGGATGTTTAACATGATTCTGCTGTGGGGAGTTCCAAACTTATCATCACCAAATTCAGAGAAGTCTGGTATCATGCTGGCACCAGGGGAATGACCCATTTGCTGTGAGCTAACCAGGTCACATCAAGTTTTATTGCACACAGTCATACTGGTGCAGAGAGAAGGGGATGACTTGGCTAGAGGCCCTGTCAGTCATCACAGGCTGGGCTAGAAGGGACTTTTGCTGGGGAAGTTGATGGACGCCCTTGCATGGATGAAGCAAACACATACTCTACAAAATGAATCAGTTGCCAAGTTCTGGTGGTTCATCATTAGTGATGTCTGGAATTATCCAGCCCTTTGTTTCCTTCCCATTTCACTGTTAATGCCCCAGTTCAGCTCCCATTGCCTCCAGCCAAGACTATTATCATAGTCTTCCAAATAGTTTCCACCCCTCCTGGAGATTCCTCTAGCAACCCAAATTGCCTGCTAAGGGTAGATTGACTGCTGTAAAGAAAATTCCCATGTATAACCTCTCCACTCGTCTACAGAAAGTAGTTCATTCTCCTGCTGACACTCATGGTTCTCCACAGTCTGCCCTCAGCCCACTTTTCCTTCCACATCTCCCTGCACGTTCATACTCGGATCCTAGATTCTGGTCATACCTGACCACAAGCTACCCCTGTACATGTCTCATGTTTGTCACTGATTGCAACTTTAAAAAAAAATCCAACCGCAGTGCCCAATACCCCTGCCTGCCTAATCTTCCAGGCCAACTCATCTATGGGCTGCACTCTGAAGCCTCTTTGTAACTGATACTTCAGAAATGAGGTCTCTCTCCTCCAAATCCCAGACAGGCCTTACCCCTCCCTGTAAGGCAGCTCAGTGTGGACATGTTGGTCTACACTTTTCAACTAATAGTTCATTGAAGGCAGGGTCAGTTTCTATTTGATTCATATTTTATCCCCTAGAGTATCTTACTCTGGGAGAGTAAAAAGGGAATAAATACAGGATTTTATCTATCAAATAAGTTTCAACACAATGGCCTCTGCAGTTCATGAACTAGATGAAGAAGAATTAAATGCAAGGACAATGAAAAGGTATAAATTACACATACGATCAAATCTAACAGTGCATTTCAAGAATAAAACAGGAGCACCAGGAAGGTGTTAGTTTATGGATGGAAGCAAAGGGGTACGGACACAATGTGGGTGAAGGCTTTGAGACCAGGGGGAAAGTCCGTGTGGGAACAGAAGGAGCTGGCCTCCTCCGTGCTGGGCGCTGTGTCGGTGGCCTCACCGCACGTCTCTCATCCAGTCCTCACAGCCGCCCTGTGTCACACACAAGAAACCTGCCTACGGTCACACAGCTGTAAGGTAAAGAGTCAGAACTCAAGTCCTGGCTCCGGCTCCTAAGCCCACGTGCTTCCCACAGCTCTCTGCTCCCCCAGCCATATTGTCCGTGACATGAGGTGTCTGTCTTTTGTAGCAAAATTTCTCTTGTTGTTACAGAAGTTAAGAAAATAGGAATAAAGTCACACAAACCATATTTTAGTTCTTTGCACTTCTTGAAAAAATATGTTTCATCAAGTCACCTTTGGCCTGGTCAAAATTTTTATTAGGACACTCTAGTCCCCTCCCCTCCTTGCTCCCTTCCCTGCCACTGACTCCATGACCCCAACCCTGCACACAGGCCCTGTCATCTGCACACTGTGTTCTCCAGAGGGTTGTGCTCTTATTCTTAAATGTGCAGCTTTATTGCTTGTGGTGCGACTGAACAGGATAGGACAATTATAGATACACGCACACATATGTAAATATATGTCCACACATGAATATGCATACATATAAGCAAGAGGACTTCAAAACATTTGTGGAAAATGAAATTAAAAGGTAAAAATAAAAAAAATACATGTTTTATTTCTCAACATAAGCTCCATCAAGTTCAAGCCATTTTTACAAGCATTGATACCAGCCATTTCATTTAGTCCATCTAAAGAATTGATGGTCCTGGGAATGCATGTCAATGCAGTCTTTTTTACTTTATGAACTGAAGAAAAATAGGTGCCCTTTAAAGATTTTTTAAGATTAGAAAACAAAAAGAAGTCACAGGAACCAAATCAGGACTGTAAGATGGATGCCTAATAATATCCCATCAAAACTCTCCCAAAAGTAGTCCCTGTTTGGTGAGAGGAATGAGCAGGAGCATTGTTGTGGGGGAGAAGGACTCTCTGGAAAGCTTTCCTGGGTGTTTTTCTACTAAAGCTTCAGATAACTTTCTCAAAACACTCTCATAATAAACAGATGTTATTGTTCTTTAGCCCTCCAGAAAGTCAACAAGCAAAATGCCTTGAGCGTTCCAAAAAACTGTTGCCACGTTCTTTACTGGTCTGCTTTTGCTTTGACTGGACCTCTTCCACCCCTTGGTAGCCACTGCTTTGATTGTGTTTTGTCTTCAGGATCATACTGGTAAAGTTATGTTTCATCTCCTCTTATAATTCTTCAAGGAAATGCTTCAGGATCTTGATCCCACTTGTTTAAAATTTCCATTGAAAGTTCTGCTTTTGTCTGCAGCTGATCCGGGCACAATGGTTTTGGCACCCATCGTGTGGAAAATTTGCTCAGCTTTAATTTTTCAGTCAGAATTGTGTAAACTGAACCATTTGAGACGTCTGTGGTGTTGGCTATTGTTTCTGCTGTTAATTGTCAATGCTCTTCAATTAGGACACAAGTAAGATTAATTTTTTTCTTGCAAATTGACGTGGATAGTCTGCCACTGTAGGCATCATCTTCAACATTGTCTCATCACTTCTTAAAATGAGTTTTCCACTTGTAAACTGTTGATTTCTTTGGGGCATTGTCCTCATAAGCTTTTCGTAAAGCATAAATGATTTCACTGTTCTTCTACCCAAGTGTTGCCATAAATTTGATGTTTGTTCTTGCTTCAATTTTAGTAGAATTTATGTTGCTCAGATAGGGACTTTTTCAAACTGATATCATATCCTTAGCGCCTCAAACTAGATCCTGCTTAGACATGTTATAACATGTTAGTACACATTTATTTTGCTGCACAAAATTTTGAAATCCATGCATAGTTTTTTCATAATATACATTTTCTATGAAGTTTTTGAAGACCCCTTGCACATTATATGTATATGTATATATTTTAAAAAATAAAAAGATCATCACCACCATCTATCATTGTTGTGCACCTTACTATGTGTAGGGATGGACTAAAGAAATGTAACACCCTGAGAACAAGAGAATTGTTTTCCTGTATACATGGTATGTCTGCTTTGTTGTTGCCAAAAAGTCTATCATGGTGACTGGCATGCCAGACATTAAACAAATGGGTGTATACTAATGAACAAAAGGAAATGAGGAAGGGAGAATGGTGTGAGGAAAGGAGGAAGGGCCATGCAATCCTCAGTATGTGTGCTTTTCAGGAACCAATGCATTTGGCCTTCAACACTGATGTTGCTATGCCCACCATTAAGAAAACTCTTGCTCTGCCACTTCCACACCAGTCCAAATCTATGGATCTATGTGCAGGATTGCCAGAGACCAAACTAATGGAATAAAATCAAGAAAATTTATTTATGTGGCACTTTGTTCATGAACTCTGCAAACCATTTGGTTGGATCAAATGTCATTTCATAAGCCACCTGTTTTAATATTATTTTCCAAACCCAAGCCAGTTTCCAAATCTAGAAACCTGATTGTGTTCTACCAAAATAACAGCTTATGTGGAAAGAACCTAAGTAGAAACCACGGCTTAGAGTCATTTATTTAAACAGAAGAAAGCAAAGCAAAATTAAAACTTGCCTGACTGAATTTGACTTTCAAAAGTAATGTGAGATGTGTACCTAAAGTGAACATTGGTCAGCAGCATTTTCTGAGCACCCTCTGCTGGCAGAGGTTGTTTGGGGAAGATGTTATCCAGAGAGAAGATACATTCCTGAAAGACACAAATAAACAGTATGGCAAAAATGCATACCTTAAATGATATTTTGTGTTTCTTATTGCATAACATTCTATGGAGAGTCAAGAGGAGAAAGGACAAAAAAGAACGAGGGTAGAAACAGGGGAAGAAACAGACTTGAGTAACTAGGATTTATGTACACAATTCTAGACCTTTAAATTATATTTAAGGCATTTCATAGAGTATGGGCACATTGTAAGAGTAGGAAAAACGTGGCACTGGTCACAAAGCTATTAAGAGGCTGGCATTCAAACCATGCCTAGGCTTCTTAATGGCTTTGTGACCTTGGGCCAGCCACTTAAACTCTTCAGTGCTCAATTTCCTCATTTACAGAGAATTGTCTTGCAATTAGTCATCTTGGTGTTTCCTTCCAGCACAGATATTATAATATGGTTGTCTCTCTTATGTTCTGTGTTTCATATTTTTCTAGTATTCATGCTTTGCTATCTTTTGGTTTACTCTTTCATTAAATGAAGAATATCCTCCAAAGTTTTCTGAAGAAAAGACCATAAGATGTAGAATTTTAAGCCTTGGCACATCTTAAAATGTCTTTATTGTCCCCTCACCATCATAGTTGGTGGATAGTTTGGCTGGGTATAGCATTTTAAGTTTAATTCCCAACTTTGAAGACATTGCTCTACTGTCTTCTAACTTCTAGTGTTGCTTTAAGTAGTCCAATGCCATTCTAATTCCAGATCTTACACATGTCATCTTTTTTTCTCCCTCTGGAAGCTTTTAGACTCTTCTCTCTATTGGTGGTGTTTTAAAACTTCATGATAATCTACCTTGGAGAGTTCTATTTATTTATGTGTTTATTCATTCCATTATGCCTTGGTGGGCCCTTTCATTACATAAACTCATGTTCTTCAGTTATGACATTTTTTAACAATATTATCTCTTTGATAACTTATTCTCTTCTGTTTGAAAACTTTTTGACAATTTCAAGAATGAAACAGCATGTATTTTAATTAGCTTTTTTGATAACTAAGTGTGTAATTTTAAAATTTGCTGCTATTTTATTACGCAAATAATACATACATTTATTTATCTTGTACATGATTCAAACAAATGCAGAAATACAGTGAACAGGCTGTGAAAGTCTTTCTTCCCTTTCCCTACACAACTACTCCCTCCCTAAGGTAGCTGCATAGCTAATAAAAGTGTGCTGTGCATCCTTCTAGTCACCTTTTTTTAAACATATATGCAGACATACATTTGTAGAATATGTTAGTGGAATCACTAACATACATTTCTAATTTTGTAATTTATTTTCATTTATCAATGAATCCTGGATAATTTTTCATATTTGCATGTATATATTTCATGTTTCATAGCACCCCACTGATTTATTCAACCATACATCTATTAAGATGGTTTCATTTCTCTTAATGATATCTAGGAGCTGATTATATATTTAAAATATTAGATTTTTAAAATAATGTTTTATCATAAACTGCCATATACTTTGATGGCATTCCACCCTCAGGCTGTTACCCTGGACTATGACTCAAATTGATTGGTCCTCCTACAGCTAAGTAAGTGACAGAAAGGAAAATTAAAGATGCAAGAGGCAAAAAAAGACAAGTGTTGTGGTTTACAGGAATTATCTTCAAGAACTTGCACTGTGCACTGGGGTGCATGTCTGCTCTGTTGAGAAGGTGGCTCTCCACAACCGTAACTATGCTTCACTGGAGACTGGTGATTCTGAGTATTTATCTGTTCTATGATGTGCACAGTCTCACCCCCAGCAAAAAGGTAACAAATATAACCACAATAATGGTAGTAACATTTGTAGAGTGCTTTACAGTTACACGGCCCATTCAAGCGCATCACCTCAATTACTGTGCATGCTGCGTAATAACAGCCACGCAATGTGTCCTCGTAGCTCCCACCAGCTGCATACTTCATGCTCAGAGTTTGGGATTATGTGGGCCAACTTTCTAGTCGGGTAGACCTAGTTTTACCATTCCTTCCCCGTCAATGACTAGCTTTGTGACTTTGGGCCACAACTCAGCCTGCCTCAGTCCCAGTTTCCCAAGTTAGCATTCATGCTATATAGTATTGTTGCTGTGATTAGATATATTATAAAAACAAAGCATCTAGCGCAGAGCTCAAATATTTTTAGTTTGCAATAATTTAGAGCTCTGTTCCACTTGTACCAATCCAAATATCTGAAGGAAGTAGACATATTTCTTTTTTCCTAGTTGTTTTAGAGACTTGCTTCTTTAAAGGAATGCTAACAATGTCTAGAGATCAATGCTCATTTCACCAGGCCAAATAGGGAGCAGAAGCGGAAGACAGAAGTCATCAGGAGGTAGCAGGAGGGTGGGGTGGGGAAATGGTGTTGGCAAAGAAGAGAGTGAAGGGGCCCCTGTGAATTCAGAATCTAGTGTGTTCAGGCAGTAAGGCTGCCTGGTATATCAACACCGGCTCAGCAACTGGTGAATGCAGACGCACGACATCTTCCAAATTGGTGAGTTCCGAGTTTTAACCACAGACACCTGTAATTAGGAGATGAGGTGACTCAGGTTCCAACACAGCCTCATTTAGTAGCTGCCTGGCTGTAAATACTCTCTGGGTTCTGGGGCCAGGTACTCACACAGCCTCTTCCCAGGAGGGTGGAGTGATTCAGAAACGATGACTCACTTGAGTAATTTGTACTAACAGGCACAAGCTGCTTGTATTTTTTTCTCTGCACCCCTTAACCTCCATGCTGCTGACACTTCTCTGTGTTTTCTGCTCTTCTTTCAAAGCATTATAGGGCCTGGCTTCATGGGAAAAAAAACCAAAACAAAAAAGAATAGTTGAGATAACATTTTCTCAAAGATAACTGGCCCTCAAATGTCCCAGGAGCAGAATGGTGATTGGCAAGGGCTGGTCATCTTGGGAACTATCTCTATTGGTGTGAACTAGTCCTTAACATTATTTGATGATGCTGATTTAGATTATTTCCATCTGAGAGTCAAGTGACAATTCCAATTATGGTCTGGCTAAAAAAGCCAAAAAAAAAAAAAATTTAAAAGCCATTTTGGTTAACTTTATTCTTATTCAATGATAAAAGCCAATTGTGCATACCAGCAGTTTTTAATGATTTATTGATGTACTCAAAAGGTACCATGATGATTCTATTAATATAGCAGTTTAGATTGAAGGAAATAGGTCTGCACTATTAGCCAAGTTTTAATTGTTTATCAGACACAGAAGGTGTCATTAAGTCATCAACTTTCTACTTCTTGCTATAATTGAATCAAATTTCTTTCAAATCAGAGTTTGTCTGTCATTAAGTGATACACAGTGATTAAATGATTTATAATAATTAGGTTCAGTTGCTATGAGTTTTTTCTAGGGAAAATAGCATGATTGATAAGACCTCACTAAATAAACACATTATCAATCTGCCATTCCACGGACTTAAAAAAAAGCTTTATTAGCAGTAGACTATAAAGGTGCACACAATTCTAATTGTTATTTGCTATGATTGCATTCAACTAATGTTTGCTTAATATTACAAATTATACTCTACAAATTCAGTTTACAACAGTTTCTAGATACTATTTAGAGCAGCAGCTTTCCCTTTATCTTGAAAGATGTGCACAGACCTGATCCCCTTCACAAATCGCTCACTTCCCTCTTCTTCTACACTTTTCTGTATCACTAGGGTGAAAAAGCATGAACATCATTTGCTTGTAACATTCAAATATAGTCACTTTCAATATTAGTTGAAAACCATAAAACCAAAACAAAGACAAGGAAAGGGAGATTCGTAATTTTTTCCAATCACATGTTCATCTTTGCCTTAAATTTGCGGAACATTGTTTTTTTTTTTTTTT
>NW_012153685.1:864309-865867 GCF_000956105.1 Propithecus coquereli
CCCAACATCCAATAGATGTTATTCTTATATGTGCATTTATGTGTTGATCAGTTAATACCAGTTTGATGGTGAGTACATGTGGTGCTTGTCTTTCCTGCTAAGAAGCACAATTCTTCAGATACAACTATTCGTTAGTAGAAGATGGGGCTCAAATGTGAGCAGGAGTTTGAGAGAGGGAATAGGAAGGTTTCATGTAGATGAGGTCAGTGAAGAATAATGCCCTGTGTTCTTGAGCCCTCGTTAAATAAACCCACAGCTTCCAGACATAGAATTTTATACTCTAATTAAGAAAGACCAAGTGATTTTTTTCCCCACTGCAAATTAACCACTATTTACAGATTATAGTCTTAAAGATGATAATGTGTTAATCGAAAAGCATGTGTAGTGTCTATGCAGGGTCTTTCAATCTCATGAAATCTGGGGTTTTGGTTTGGGTTTTTGCAGGGTTTTTTGATATTTTTTCTTTGATAATTTACTCCCTTTGCCTTCTGTGTTCTCTTTATCTATATAACTCCTATGAGTTACGTTTTCTACTTTTTCTCTCCTGTTTTTCTTCCTTTTCCAATTTCTGGTATGTTCTTACTGGTATAATCTTTCAAATGCTCTATTGAATATACAGAGCAGAGTTTTTCATGTTCTTACCTTCTCTCTGTAATACTCTGTTTATTCTTTTTTTTCAATAGCATCTTTTTTTTTTTCATGAATACACTATCAGTGGTCCCCAACCTTTTTGGCACCAGGGACCAGAATCATGGAGACAATTTTTCCACGGATTGTGGGGGTGGATGGTGGAGGCGGAGCGCAGGCGATGAGGCCAGTGATGGGGAGGGGCTGTAAATACGGATGAAGCGTCCCTCCCTTGCCCGTCCCAAGTTTTGTGAAGCCAAGTTTTCCGCAGACGGGGGTGGGGTGGAGGAAGCGGAGCTCTGCCGACCGGTCCCTAACAGGCCACCGACTGGAACCGGTCTGTGGCCCGGGGGCTGGGGACCGCAGCACTATCTTATCTCTCTGAAACTCATAATTTCTTCACAATTTCTTGAGATTTTATTCCTTTCTCTCTTGTTTTAGTTTTTCCTGTCTTAGCTCAGGCTGCCATAGCAAAGTACTGTCAACTGGGTGGCTTATAAACAACAGAAACGTATTTCTCACAGTTGTGGAGGCTAAAAGTCCTGGGTCAGGCTGCCAGCACCGCCAGGATCTGGTGAGGACCCTCTTCTGGTTGCAGACTGCCATCTTGCCGGAACCTCAGCCAGCAGGAGGAGGGCAAGAGAGCTCCCTGGAGTTTCTTTTATAAGGTCACTAATCCCATTTATGAAGGCTCTACCCTTATGACCTACTCGCCTCACAAAGGCCTCATCTCCTAATTCCATCACAGTGGGGGTTAGGATTTCAACATACCAATGGAGGGGTATAAATATTGAGTCCATTGTACTTCCCAACTTCTTTCTTTCTTCCTTTATTCTATTTCTTTGTTTTGATTTATCTTTTAATTTTGTACCATTTCTCAACATGTTTTTTTTTTCTTTTTCTTTTATTTCAGCATATTATGGGGGTACAG
>NW_012153685.1:866725-879895 GCF_000956105.1 Propithecus coquereli
AGTGAATAGACAGCCCACAGAATGAGAAAAAATATTTGCTCTCTACACATCTGATAAAGGGCTGATAACCAGAATCTATCTAGAACTCAAAAAAAATCAACATGTTTGATGATCTCTGTTTCTCTGTTCGTATTTAAGAAGGGGACACTAAAAGATTAGAACCAGAAACAAAGTAAAAAGGAAAATTCCAAACCAGAAAATAATATTTGTTATACATGACATAATAATGGGCCACCCTTACATATGTAAAGAGCATAAAAAATCAATAAGATAATTATTTCAATAAAAATGGATAAATGCCATGGGTGAGCAATTTTCAATATATAAGTAGCTAACAACATTTCAAAATGCTAAACTAATAGTCAAATGTAAATTAAACAGCAACAAGATGTCATATTTAATAGCATCAAATTGTTAAGGTTTTTTGTTTGTTTGGGGCTTTTTTGGTGATAATTCCAAACGTTGGGAAGAATGGGGAAAAGGTACCCTCATACATTGCTGGTAGAACTTTAAATTGTTGAAGAGTTTCAGAACAGTTCAGCTATATGCATTAAAGCTTTGAAAAAGAGTATACCCTTGGAGTCAGCAATTCTACTCCTAATAATCTTAAGGAAATAATCAAATTTGCAAAGATATATGTTTATTTCAGCATTGTTTATTACACTGAAAATTGGATAAGTGCAAATGTCAAACATTAAGGGATTAACAGGATAAATTATGGTTACCCCCATCTGAGGAATACTATTCAGCTATAAGGAATGTTATTGCAATTTATTTATTGACAAGTAAAAATGTTAATTATTAACATGATATAATACATTAAGTCCAAAAATGTGACAGATGATTGTATAAAAATAGAGATCCATTAAAAATATTTATGGAAATATTTATCTACAAAATTTATCTACGTATACATATTTATCTATATATGTACATAGGAAGAAGCCTAGATGGTATATATAAACCATGATTATTTATAGAAGATGGAAACCTAGGTGATTTTTATTTTCTTCTTTATGTTTTTATATATTTTTCAGATTATCTACAATAAACCTAGTACTGAAAGTGGATTTAGAATCTCTAAAAATGTTTATGGGGTGGGAATTGGGAATTGCTTGTTCATGAGTAATAAGATGGTGACCCAGTCATTTTATGAGAGAACTGCGCATGTCAGTATCCATAAGCATTCTGAGCCTGTGTGTCTCCTGCAAGGAGCAACCTTCAGTCTCTTTCTGGAAGAGTGTAAGATTCTGGGAGCCAGGTGTCTCACCATGATTAACCATGCACTTCACTGGCCCTGTGTCCAGCCTGGCATTTTTCTCCTATCTTCTGCTGTACTAGGTACTCTAGTAGAGCCGTCCAGGTTAAATTTCCCCAGAGAAAAGCCTCCACTTTCCTGCTTAGGTGAAGGAGGGTTAGTTGACTGGTGTTGAGGAATAGATAGGAAGAGCGTTGGAAGTCACACTGTTCCTTACACAGATTTTTAACCAAACCTCCTGTTTTAAGTCCACCTTGCCCTAGCCTGAGAGTACCCACCACCTCCAATTCCTAAACCTTTCTAGGGTTCTGCAATACCAATGGATGTACTTCTTGGGCCTTCCTCCTCAACGTTCTTTCTGGGCTCTGATAAATTAGTTACCACTTATCCATCTGTTTCCAGGTTCCAAAATTTTGTTGACACTTCTTATTTGGTAAGATCATCTTTCTTGGTCTCTTCCTCCTTGCTACTGTGCATCCTCCCTCTTTTTTGGTCCTACTTTAATAAAATTTCAGAAAGAGCAGAGACAAATATTTGCATTTAATCTGATACATTTAACAGGAAGTCCCATGGATATTTATACATTTTGATCCTATTCATAAATAACACTGGGCACAGATGTCTCACATGACAAGCTTCAAGGGTTTGGCAAGGCAAGTTAATGCTAACTTGGTGAAGAGGATACACGTGATGTCACTTGTATTCACCTAACCTAGCCAGGAGCTGGGACATAGAGATACTTCTCCTTCCCTGATTAGTCTAGCCACAAGCAGGGATATGCAAAAAGCAAGTGGCAAACACAATATGCCAATTTCTCTATAATAAAATGTTGCACTAGAATAGGAAGGAAATTGCAGCTGTTCAGTACAGATGGCAAATTGCTGACTGCTTTTTAGCAGGCTTCAGTAAAATATCTAAAGTGAATAGACACATCAAGAGAGAGAGATGTGTGAGCTAAGTTCCTACTTCCCATTTAAAAAAAATCCCTGATAGTTAACATTTATTTAGATGTTTAAATGAACATTTCCCAAACCACTGACCCAAGTAAAGAATTTCCCAAAGTCAATTGGCTAAATACTATGTCCCAAAATGCACTTGGATGTGCCTAAAATAGATTAGATTTTTCAGGAATTTTCCCAGGACCACCTGTTCCGAAGTCTTCGTTACTGCAGAACAGTAATGAAGTCAGACGCGTATGTGTGAGTAGATGTGTGTCTGTCTGCATGCTTATGTGTTTATGCTGTTTACTGCTATTTGATGTGTGCTCACTTTGTCTCCAGATCTACAAAATTAGAAGTTTCTTAAGGGCAGAGATAATTATGTATTTTTCAAAATTCTTCTTTTTTCATGGCACCCAACCCTCTGCTGAACACACGGTAGGAATTCAACAAGCACTTGCTGATTTCCTAATGGACTATGTTGTTGAAAAGGGATGTTTGGACCCCAATCCGACCCAGAGTACGTCTGGATCAATATGACATAAACAAATTAAGGAAAATGTTGGTTAGGAGTCATCAATTAAATCAGCCAGTCACAAAAGGATGACTATGATTCCACTTATCTGAGCTATCGAGAGTAGTCAAATTCATAGAGAAGAAAGTGTAAGAGAAAGGTGGTGGCCAGGGACTTGGAGGAGGGAGGATGGATGGAAAATTAGTGTTTGAGGGGTGCTGAGTTTCAGTCTGGGAGGATGAAACAGGTCTGGAAATGGATGGTGGTGATGATTGCGCAACAATATGAATGCAATTAATGCCACAAACTGATCATTTTAAATAGTAAATTTTAAATTGCTAAATTTTATGTCATATGTAAAATATTTTATGTCATATATAACACACATATATATATGTTATATATAAAATACTTTATGTTATATATAAGGTACTGGTCTGAGGCCTGTTAGGAACCGGGCCGCACAGCAGGAGGCGAGTGGCAGGCCAGCCAGCGAAGCTCCATCTGTATTTATAGGCTCTCCCCGTCGCCTGTCACTGCATAAGCTCCACCCCATCAGACCAGCAGTGGCATTAGATTCTGCATTATGGTGAGTTGTATAATTATTTCGTTATATATTACAATGTAATAATACTAGAACTAAAGTGCACAATAAATGTAATGCGCTTGAATCATCTGGAAACCATTCCCCCCACCTCACCCCACTCTGTGGAAAAATTGTCTTCCATGAAACCGGTTCCTGGTGCCAAAAAGGTTGAGGACCGCTGGCTTAGGAGGCTTTGTAGTACCAGGAATTTCTGGAATCCTAAAAACAAGGTCACCTTGTTTACCAGGCAATTTCAGTCTCATCAATCTCTAGGTCACTGCATCAGATGCGTAGGGGTCTGGTGAAGGGAAAATTTATATCTGAATAAAACGAAAGAAAAGCTTACTTCTTGTACATTTCCTAGAGACTGATCTCTGTTAGTGTTACTCTATCATTTAACCTGTTTTGGGGAAATAGAGTTAACCATGGACATTTAGCTTCGAGAAACTGCTCACTGCTTGAGTTTTCTAACAAGCTCCATTCAGGGAGTGAGCCTGGGTCACATCTGTACAAACGGGTCTGTGCTGGCTTGGCAACCTAGGAGAGGCTATTGAGTGGGAAGGGAAAGAAAGCGGATCTCAGCTGTGGAACTCCTAGTGGTAGAGAAACTCTTATTTCTATGACATTCTGTTCCGCAAGTCTCCAGACCTTTCCTTCTTTCTCTTGTGCTTTTTGCATCCTTTGGAACATCTTAGATCAGTGTGATCCATTCAGGGTACAACCCCAAGGACACTCAGATATTTGCTAAGTGGGTTGTGGCATGACCTGCATGTTCACAGTTCGGAAGAGTCAGCAGTAGGGGCCTGCCTGTATCCTCAGGTCCTGGAAATTTTTCCATCTCGGTTCTGGGAACTCATCCCTGGAATGGTGAGATGTGCTCAAGTATCATCTGGGAGGTGACTGCAAACTCTGCTCACGGAGCAGCACTACACGGGTGTGTACCCAGCATGACCAAAAGGAAAATCTTAATTGCAATCAAGGATGAGAGCAGGAATTTAAAGTCAGAAAAAGCTCAAGGCTGGCTAGAGGAAGGGGCTGGAGTCCAGGCAATGAACAATGCGAAGTTGTCAGAGGCCCACAGTCGGTTTGGGTTGGGGCCAGGGGTCGCCGACGAGGTAGACGTGATGTCTTAAAGCTGCTGGCCAAGCCGCACCAGGGGGCAAAGCTGTTGGCAGAGAAGACGATCAAGTACCATGCGGCTGCAGAGACACCCCGACATTGATGAGAAGGAGAAAGTTCACCTGGTGAGCCAGATGTCGCATCTACAGGATATCAAACCTCCGCCCACGTGAAAATGTTCAAGTCATTAGTTACAGTTTTCGCTTTTCCTCCAGCTGTGCAGTAACGCAGAGCAGTGGCCGAGAGATCGTAGGATAAGAAGAGAGAACAGGAACTAGGGTTTCTTTTACAGGATGACTTTTGTCACTCATTTCTGTTTTCTGAGTCTCTTCTTTGTCCTCTCATCTTTAGTAGTTGATTAACTAAAAGGTCACTTCCTGGCCTCGCACTGCCAGGGCTCTCACCGAACTTCCCCTGGGTCTGACCGCCCTGTGCTCCTTGCCTAACTGCATTTTCTCCAGCCTGTCTCCCTGAGCCATGTTGTGTTGATTCTTTGCCCTCAGAACACCCTCCGAAGTTATCTTGCCCCTCCCCTAACTTTCTGAGAGCCTGGGCCTAAGGCCCACCCAAGCAGGCTCTTCCTTCCAAGAACATTTATTTGCAAATAAGAAGGAATAGAACAGGGAGTCATCTCTGAAATGTTTGCTTACAGGCCAAAAATGAGCTCTCTCACAGCTGAAAATGAAATAACTCAAAGACCCCATCCTTCATAACCCTCTGTTTGAAGTCAGTGTGGAGCCAGGGAAAGAAAAAAATTATATATATATATATATATATATATATATATATATATATATATGAAGAATATCTAATTTTGTGAATCTCATTTTCAGATTCAAATCTCGAATGTTCCCCGAGGCAGTGGATTGCAAAGACAGCACAGTGATGAAAACTTAATAAAAGACCCAGAAAGACCACAGATCACACTGGCCCGTCAGCTGTCATAGGTAAGGGAAAAATAATGACATTATTCTACTATTTGGGAAGGTCTTGGCTGTGTTTCATTCTCTGCAATGATGGCTACCCTGGCTTCCAACTTCACCGCTGTCCACCATGAGCTCATCCTCAGTCTCTGGTCATTTCTGCCATATGCTTTCTTCCTTCTGCCTCTGTTGGAGAAATGTGTTTAACCACAAAATCCATGTGTGGTAATGTCTTTATGTCATGCCTTTAGTCACTTCCCAATGCAGTGCTCACTCCCCTTTTCCGGCCCATTTACTCTGCCACTGGGTATCTTTTTATAACAAAAATACAGATGACATAAATGCCATCTATTAAGACATTCTCTGTTCTCCCCATTCCTGCAAGACAGGCTAAAGCCCTTTTAATGGAATCCAAGGACTTTACAATATAAAGTGACTCATTTTACAGCCTCACTCATTGTCACTGTGGCTCTGCCCTTCTTGGTCACCCAGTCCCCACTCTACCACGGTCTATGCAGTCACAATCCCAACGTGCCTGATGCCTTCACTTCTCCGTGCCTTGGCGCATGCGTTTCTGGAACGCCCTTTCTCTTTTTCTCTGCTTGGACAAAGATGATTTGGCCACCATAGATTTCAAGTGTCCCCTCTGGGATGTTGTTCCCAGATTCATGTGGGGATAATTGCTCTACTCCCCAGTGGCACGTCTGCAGTCTGTGCCTACCCCCTGACTTTACTAAAAGACACTAAACTGGGAACTTCTCCCTTTTGACCCCCTTTTCTTTTACAGCGCCTGACACTGTGTGCTCAATTAATGTCGAACGATGGAAAGAATGAATGAAGAAAGGAAGAGAGACCGTCCACCACAGAGGGGAGGATAGGCCGTGTGCTGATTTCACCTGAGCGAAGGTTGCCTTGGCACCAGTTACTATACCCAGGTGCTGAGGACATGCCCCCTGTCCTTCTCCCGGAGCTCCCGGAACAGCATACTTGAGCTATTAGTCCATCATTGGCTCTTTCCTGGTTGATTTCCTGCTTGCAGTCCATTTCCTCATTGTCTTACAGGAAGAAAGTTGACATGTAAATGAAAGGAAGTACTTTCCATGTGTAGGTACAGCTAGTGTGACCTCAATTCCTTCTTCCGTTGGGGGTAATGGCCCCCCTACAGGAGGCTGGATAACCTCTCCACCTCACCCCATAAACGCCATTCCCAGGGAGCCAGGATTGGCGCATGTTACTCCTCCCCCAACTCCGCATCCTGAGAAAGTCGCAAGAACAAACTTATCTTCTGCCTTGCTGCTGGGAGCATTCATTAGCACAATATTCTAGAAAACAATTTACAAAAATATACCCAAAATCTTCAAAACATGCCATTTTTGACCCAGGAATCTCAGTTCAGTGATGGGGGAACATATATATACGTAGAAGTTTATCCCACAATTATTTCTATTAGAAAAAATTTAAAAGACAATGGGTTAAGTTAATTATGGCACATGCATCAGTCAGTAAAAATTGTATCTTAGATAGATATTTAATGACATTCCCAAAATGGCCATGGTAACTTATTAATAAAAAACAAACACTGCCACCTCCCAATTTTCCCATACTCATAGCTGCTGATATCAAATAATTGGGGACTTTTTCTTCTTGACCCCAGGAATAGTCTCATTTTGAAGGGAGGAGGAGAAGCCCCCGCTCTGTCAGCTGACTTAAGCCTAAAGCTCACAGGGTTCCTCTACGCTTCTCCGATCACCCCTTTCCACCTCTCTGCCTCCGCACAGGGCCCCTGTGACTCCCTGGGGCGTTTCCTGGGGTGTGCACCCCTCTGCTGGCTCTGCACAGCGCTCCTGAGGTTCCTGAAAGATGGAACACAAGGTCACTCCTAGCCTGAATCAAGTCTGCTTCCTGCTTCCTGAAGCCGGAGAGATACTGCGGCACCACTGGCTCCCAAGCCCCTGGGACCGGGCTGTCCAGAGCAGGGAGCCCTCCCTACCCGCCTCAGAAGCGCAGAGTGCACCTGACAGCCCAGCTCAGCCCACCAGTCTTACCACCCAAATGCTTCTCTAGGGGGAAATTTGAAGGCAGAGAAAATGGAAGACTAAAAATAGTCTCACCCCTGCCCTAAAAATCTTCACCCTGTGTGCCAGCTACTATGTCCTGGTGGCTCTGCCCACATCTCTGATGCTACCAGGCCCCTTCCCAGAGGGAGTCGGGTGAGAAGGGAAGGGTGAATGTGGGTCCATGTGATTCTGCAGGTGTTTGCATCTCCTCCCTGCCCACACTACTCCCCCAGGGAAAACCACTCAAGAAGTTAAGGACAATTGGTCACCTGCACAGAGAAGAGGATGGATGTAATTTAAATTCAGATGCTCTGACCCAGCCTGTTCTCTGGGGAAAAAAAAACCAAAACAGAGATTTTGTTTTGAGTCCTGGAAAGAGCTCAGTGTCACAGGGTCTGTTACATCTTCACTTTCTGTTTATTAAAGCAGACACAGTGAAATCACAGGACTTTGTGGCCCAGGGTCAGAAAATAACAGTCCTGTTCTTTTCTCACTATCACTTGTTCAGCATTTTGGGACTCACATAAGGTCCTTGTGTATCATACAATATTCTCCCCCCTCTTAGAGCAGTATTTCTTAGCCATGTCTCGCCCTGGAGAAAAACTGCCTGTGTGCACACCTCAGCATCCTCACTTACCTGCTCAGCTGTGCCTCTGCTCCCGTTTTCTCCAGCCTGACAGACATCTTGCCAGTAGGTTCCCTTTATCTGTAACACACCTGCTACCACTCTGGTGGCTTGAGTCACCAGGCAAGGAGTATATTTGTGTCCTTAGGCTTTCTAAAGTTAACTAATGACACGACTGCTCACTTGGCAGTAGCTCCTGAGATCCCCATGCACCTCCCTGACCCCTGGCCCCTGAAGGTGAACAATGGTTGGAATAAATGGCGGCATCAAACCCTCTAGTCATTGTGAGGCTCCCAGAAGTTAGAGCTGTCCAGACAAGATGTATCTTAACAGGTCATCCCGCTTACCAAGATCAGCTTCAGGGTAGAAGCAGAGACAAAGGACAGCGAAAACCTACTCAAAGAGTGTTCCGGGGACATTTGGAGGTAAATACACTCAGAGGCAGAGGTAAAGGCTTATGAAGTGGTTAAATCCGGACAAGGTCTCTGTGTGGAGGCCAGGAGAGATGCTCATGAGATGACAGGGGTGGGGGTGAGAGCAGGGGCAGGGGCACAGGCTGTGTGTCTTCTCTGTCCAGAGCTGACCCCTGGCTAAGTCCTACAGTTGGCAGAGGGCAGCAAGAGTTCTAGGCTGAAGGTATCCTCCAGACAGAGCTATTGTGATTCACCGTTGGTATGATTTCTCATTCCGCAGCAGAGTGACAGGAATTAACAGGGCCGCCTCTTTTCTGGCTGGAGCCACGGAGGGTGTCGAAGAGAAGACAAAGGAGGTTCCTGCCATGCCAGAAACCCTTAAGAAAAGAAGAAGGAATTTCACAGAGCTGGAGATCAAGTGCCTGAGAAAGAAGTTTGCCCCAGAGATGCTTTGAAAAGCAAGGAGGGAGCTTATCTATGAAAAGGCTCAGTGTTGTCACAAGGCACACAGGCAGATGTACAGAGCTGAGGCTGGAATGGCCAGGATGGCAAGAAAAGCTGCAGCTGCTATGGACCTGCAGAACCCACATTGGCATCTGTCGTCAGGATCAGAGGTATCGAATGTGTGAGCCCAAAGGTCCAAAAGGTGTTGCGGCTTCTCCGCCCCTTCCAGATCTTCAATGGAAACTTTGGTAAGCTCAGCAAGGCTTCCATTATATTGCATGGGGCACCCAAACCTGAAGTAGTAAATAAACTAATCTATAAGTGCAGTTATGGCAAAATAAAGAAGAAATTGCGTTGACAGGTAGCCCTGTGATTGCTCGATCTCTGGGTAACTATGGCATCGTCTGCATGGAGGGTCTGATTCCTGAGATCTGTACTGCTGGAAAATGCTTCACAGAAGCAAATAACCTCCTGTGGCCCTTCAACTTATCATCTCCAAGAGGGGAATGAAGAAAAAGAACCCATTTTGTAGAAGGTGGAGATACTGGCAACAGGGAAGACCCGATCAACAGGCTTGTTAGAAGAACAAACTAAGTGTCTACCGTGATTATTTTTGTAATCTGCTCAGTTAATAAACAGTGACTGCTTTAAAACTGGAAAAAACAAAAAGGAATTAATAGAGCTGGAAAGAAGTCACCTTTCCAAAACCTAAGGAAACTCTTTTCCACTGCCCCTACAAGGAAAGCAGTGGTCTGTTTCTTCAGTCTGTGCTTCGTAAAGTATGATTTTTGGAATTACAACTTGAGTTCTAATATCCCTTCTTCACACTGTCTATGCCCAGCGATTCCCAGTTCCGGAAACACAGGGGCTATGTTGTAGCTTTTGGCAGAACCTCTCTTATCTCTTTGAGGAAGTAAAGTGATTCCCTTTTATCTCCTTGTCTGAGTAAATCATTTTTGAGTCCAGGATTCTTCAGAACTTCTCTCACTTCAATTATTTCAATTTCTAAACATTTATCAAGCTTTTACTTGATCACTCATTATGTCATTGTTATGAAAGACATAAAAAGACTCAAGTGACTTTGGAAAACCTGCCATGTTAAAAACAATTAGCAACCTGATCCCAATTTTTCTCGTAGTTGTACCCATGGAGAAGTCTTGCAGCTAGAAATTTCCGACGGAGACATCGACAGCACTGTGATCACAGTGCCACTAGTTCAAATAATATTAATGCTTATCATTGTGTAGCACTTATTCGGTTTTAAAAAATACTCACTCGTAAGTTTTATGAACCGCAGCTCTAAGAGCCTCCTTCTAAATGGACAGGCCTCGTTTTATTGTGCTTGATCTCATTGTGCTCCACAGATATTGCACTTTTACAAATTGAGGGTTTGTGGCAACCCTGTGTTAAGTGAGTCTGTCATGGACATTTTTCCAAAACCATGTGCTCACTTGGTGTTTCTGTCTGACATTTTGGTAATTCTCTCAATATTTCAAACTTTTTCATTATTATTATATCTGCTAAGGTGATCCATGATCGGTGATCTTTGGTGTTAGTATTGTGATTGGGGCTGCCATAAACCATGCTCATGTAAGATAACAAACTTATCAATAAATGTGTGTGTTTTGACTGCTTGTGCCTCTCTATTCCCTGAGACACAACAATATTGAAATTAGGCCAAGTAATAACACTACAATTATCTCTAAGTGTTCGAGTGAAAGGAAGAGTTGCATGTCTCTCATTTTGAATAAAAACTAGAAATGATTAAGGTTAGTGAGGAAGGCCTGTTGAAGGCAGAGCTACGCCGAAGCCAGGCCTTTCATGCTAGTTAGCCACGTCGTGAATGCAAAGGAGAAGTTCTTGAAGGAAATGAAAAGTGCTCCTCTAGTGAACACATGAATAATAATAGAGCAAAATATCCTTATTGCTGATATGGGAAAGGTTTTAGTGGTCTGGATAGAAGATCAAACCAGTGACAGCATCTCCGCAAACTGATGTCTAATCCAGACCCTAACTCTCTTCAGTTATGTGAAGGCTGAGAGAGGTAAGAAGGCTTCAGAAAAAAAAAAATTTGAAGCTAGCAGAGGCTGGTTAATGAAGTTTAAGGAAAGAAGCTGTCCCCATAACATAAAGGCGCAAGGTGAAGCAGCGAGTGTTGATGGAGAAGCCGCAGCAAGTTACCCAGAAGATCTAGCTGAGATCATTGATGAAGGTGGCTACACTAAACAACAGATTTTCAATGTAGAAGAAAGAGCCTTATATTGGAAGAAGATGCCATGTAATTCTTTAGTAGCTAGAGAGGAGAAGTCAATGCCTGGCTTCAAAGATTCAAAGGACAGGCTGACTCTCTTGTTAGAAGCTAATGCAGCTGGTGACTTTAAGTTGAAGCCAGTGCTCATTTACCACTTTAAAAATTTTAGGACCCTTAAGAATTATAAATCTATTCGCCTGTGCTCTAGAAATGAAACAACAAAGCCTGGATGATAGCACATCTGTTCACAACATAGTTTACTGACTATTTAAGCCCACTGTTGAGCTCTACTGCTCAAAAAAAAGATTCCTTTTAAAAGATTACTGCTCATTGACAATGCACCCGGTCTGTTGGAGACATGCAAGGAGATGAATGTTGTTTTCATGCTGCTGACACAGCATCCATTCTGCGTTCCATGGACCAAGGAGTAATTTTGACTTTCAAGTCTTATTATTTAAGAAATACATTTCAGGGAAGAGCCAAGATGGCAGACGAGAAAAGCCGCCAGTCAGAATGTCTCTGCAAAAAGACGAATTTTAGAAGAAAGAGAAAAAAATAAGCTAGCACAGAAACATAGATCGTGTGAGGGTCGGAAGGAGGGGTGCCTGAAACTACAGGAGACTCCATGGGAAGATGTCGCAGAGGAGAACTGGAAGGAGAAAGGTCCCGAGAGGCTTGGAGACAAGCGACAAGGGTAGGTGGAGCGGTTAACTTCCCCCTCCCTTGCATCTCGGACTGCTGGTGGCTCCTGAGCTGCTGGAGAGACCTGCCGACACCAGCCCAGAGACGGCCGCCGCCAGTGAGCAGTGGCCTCTTGCGGACTCAGCACCGGGCTCCCAGCCCCCTCGGGGTACCTCCCCGGGTGCAGACCCGAGCCTAGCGGCAGACGCCATAGTGCTCCATTCTCTCCCTCCCCCTCCCTACCCGTGCGTGCCCAGAGAGACAATTTAGCCATCACACGGAGGCATCTCCAAGGAACGGGACCTTTCCTTTTGGGGCCCTACAGCAGAATGAGGGGTACTCAGACTGCGAGCTCCCTACCCACCAGCCCTCCGAGGTGCTACTTGCCTGGGGACTCCAGGAGAGCGGGGCAAATCCCGAGGTGGAGTGAAATCCATCCAGCTTGGGCGCCCTATATGTGATTCAAGAACAGCACCTCTCCCCCTGGCAGGGTCAGGGATTGATCTCCAGGGTCCAGGGGACAGGCCTGCAGACCAGACCCCGTACACCCAGGTCACGATTGCACTGCCCCTGGGCACAGAAGGGAGATCTGTGAAAGAGCTTACTGAGGAGTGTGCGCCTTCAGGGGCAGATCAGCGTGCCGGAGCGGCAACCCTCCTCCCAAAAGAGGGCTGTGCACCCAGCTCAGGCTGCGATCCTGGGTAGGGAACCTCCCAGCCTACGTCACAGCCAGGGGAGAGCCATCAGCCTGAGGTCCCGCTTGCTGGCAGAGGCTTGAGAGAGGACACGGAGAGGGGGACAGTGAAGGGGAGTGAGACCTGCTCCAGAGTGCGGGTCTTGGACAGCCCCAGCCCCCAAGCCCAGACTTTCAGCTGAGAGGAGCCATTTCAGCCCCTCCCACTGAGGGGGAGAATAAGGACACACCTGGAAGTCCCAGGGCCGCACCCACCACCCGAGGCACAAGAGGGCCTCTCTAGAGGAATAAGAGCTAGCTACAGGACCCAAAAGCAGCACTGCAGCTCGCTCCTCCCTGCAAGTGCCACATACTGACAGGGACGTCATCCTGCACACACTTTTACTGCATCTACTGATTCATCATAAAGGGTGTGGTCAAATCTCACCCACAAACACCACCTACTGGCTCAGAGACTAAACAGGGTGTGTCATTATCCAAATGAAAATCTAAAGGCAAGAAGGAACAACTGATCCAGATGGGAAGGAACCAGCAAAAGAACTCTGAAAGTATGAACACTCAAACGGAAAGCGCACCCCCAAAGAGGAACAACAGCTCCCCAGCAATGGACATTAACCAAACTCAGAACACTAAAATGACAGAAGAAGAATTTCAAACATGGATTGCA
>NW_012153685.1:886490-890228 GCF_000956105.1 Propithecus coquereli
CTCGCTCTTGCTCAGGCTGGTCTCAAACTCCTGAGCTCAAACAATCTGCCCGCTTCGGCCTCCCAAAGTGCTAGGATTACAGACGTGAGCCATCGCGCCCGGCCGATTGTTAGCATTTTTTAGCAATAAGTAGTATATTTTAACTAAGGTTAGGTCATTAAATATGAAATGTCATTAACTATGAAATGTCTGATTTCAAATCAAAAGTGTAGTTTATCATATCTCAAACAAGAAACAGTACAATTAATCAAAGTATGCATCTAAACTATCAACACAGTTTTGCCATCTTAATGGTAGCTTGTCTATGCCAGCAGCGAAGAAGCCTGGAGAGTGAGTGTCAATGAAATCGTGAAAGGCCTATTCCACAGCTTGTTGAGAATTGAATAATTTTCCTTGTAAGAAGTGATCCAAAGCTTGAAAGAAGTGGTGGTCATTTGGTGCAAGATCTGGTGAATACGGTGGATGACAGACGGCTTCCAAGTCCAGCTGCTGTAGTTCAAAAAGTGTTGTTTGTGCAACATTTGGTCAAGCATTGTCTTGCAAGAGGATTGGTCTGTCTGTATTGACCAATCTCAGCTACTTAATCACAAGCATCCTCATCATTTCATCCAACTGGCTGCAACAGACACCCACTGTAATCGATTGACCAGGTTTCATGAAGCTATAGTGGATAATACCAACGCTGGACCACCAGATAGATACCATTAGTTGTTTTTTTTTAGTGAATATTCAGTTTTGAATTGTGTTTTGGCACTTCATCTTTATACAACCATTGTGTGGAATACTTGTGGTTGTCAAAAAGAATCCATTTGTCATCACACATAACAATATGTTGTAGAAATTGTTTTCCTTTATGTTGTGACAGCAAAGAAAGGCAAGCTTAGAGATGATTTTTCTTCTGATGCTCATTTAATTCATGTGGTACCCATCTAACCAGCTTCTTTTTCATTAATTTATTAACAAGTAAGCAATGATCTGTTAATGTCTGACTGACAAACACTTATAAATTTCTTACCATACACCAAGCAAAGAAGCACGCTTTGTAAAAATAAAAGTCTATTAACTGATGCATTGGCTCTCAATGAAAATTATTTAAAATTTTCACACTCAGAAAGAAATGGAATGAAATCAAGTCTATTATACAACTGAACAACAGCAGAACTGAAAGCCAAATATATTTGTTTTCAGGCATGCAAAGATTTATCTTTCTGGTGTAGGAGTGAATTGAAAAGTCAGAAAGTCTGTAAAAATAGCTAACCCTTGTAAGAGGTCAAATCTAAGACTTCATCAATTTTCATATTTAGGGAAGTGTCTCAAAATTGAGTTTGCATTTTCCATCTCCAGAGACTTGGTCTGTTATGTAGTGAAGGTACCTGGTAATGAGCTCGTAGTTAAGAGCTGATTTGAAATGGAATTTTTATAGAACCAATTTTTGGGTTTCTTAAAGTTAATTGCTTTGCACCTAATTTAAGTCCCACAGGGAGCAATTCTGATCTCCCCCAGCAAACTTTATCTTAAATGAGGCTGATCTGTAATCCTTTTACACATGTCTGGGTACCCATCAGTAAATACCACAGGATGCATTAAGTTTCTAAAGGATACTATGTGGTTTTCACACCCTCCAAGGACTTTACTTTTGGCAAAGACATAAGTTGTTTTCCTGGAGCCCTGTCCATTCACTGTACCAAATAAAAGTTATGGGAAGATGTTGAGTTTTGTATTATCTACGCTTATTCAAGCAATAGATCACAGTTGCCTGGCAACTTGCAAGAGATATAATGCTGTAAAGGGAATGAATGAAACAGAGACATACACAAGACACTACATGGAGAATAAAAGACCATCAGGACTGCAATAATCAGAAAGATCCAGATGTTGCCATTAGCCAGCCCATAGCAGTGGCTCTCAAAGTGTGGTCCCTGAACCCACAGCATCAGCCTGTCCTGTGAACATTTTAGAAATGCAAATTCTTGGGCCCCACCTCAGATCTCCTGAATTAGAAGCTCTGGGGGTGGAGCCCAACAATCTGTATTGTAACAAGCCCTCTGGGTGATTCAGGGGTACAACAAAGTTTGAGAAAGCTAAGCTAGAGCAAGGGGATTTTGCTGAAATAGAGTTGTGAGGTGGGTGTGGTCAGCAGCGGGACTGCTCATAACATGTCAGGCTTTGTCTGAGAGGTTGAAGCAGCCATGGACTACATGGGAAGCAGACTGCTAACAGAAGCTCATGCTAAATAAAGGGCTCTAATAACTATTTCCCATTTGGAGAAGGAATGGAATTCTAAGTTGAGCCAAGTCAGGAACCAAAAGATGTAAGTAGGGTGATAGACAGAATCATAAATGGTTTTCTACTCCTGCCTGGCTTTTGCTGACAGCTCCTGCCTGGACGCACACTGGAGTTACTGGAGGCCTCTGACACAGGAGGAAACTACCTGAAGATGGAGCCTAAAGGGAAACAGCCCTTTCATTCATCCAATGTCACTTGTAAGATATGCACCCAGGGCTAACAGAGCTGAGCGCACAGGGCATAAATAGGTGAGCTCTGGGTAGCACGTCAGGGGAACAAAGGGACCTTTCAGAAAGACGTGATGACACTCTGTGACACCATCCTGTCCCGACCCGCGGGATAGTCAACGTGGACCCTGGAAAAGGGAGTGGGAATTGGGAGAGGCAGGAGACACAAGAAATGGAGACAAGACAGGAGTCTGATCAAGTCTCGTTTATTGGCAGGAAGGCAGAGACTTAAGTAAGGCAGAAAGAGTAACAGTAAAGGGGCGGTGCTTTCCGAGGCTCTGGCTTTCCGACCAGAGGATTTCTATATAAGGAAACCCTCAGAGGCTTTCAAGGGCTACATAGTTATAATGGGTAAATAGAAATTTACAAGCTCTTTCGCGGGCTTTTGCAAATGCGTGGGCTTGGTAAGCAGCTGCCGGGCCTCATGGCTCCAGACAGGTCCCCCTTTTTTGTTTTAAGCTAGGAGAGAACCTCCCGGGGAACCGTGCCTGTCTTAGGTCGGGGCAGCCATATCTGTTCCTGTCAAGCCCGTCATCGGATAAGGCGGCAGTACTGACGGCCCTCCTGCCTTAGGCGACATGGAAGATAGTGCCCTCTTACCCATCCCTGGCTGTCCGGTTTGGCTCTTGGGGGACGGGACATCAATTAGACATCTACACATGTGGGTGTCCCATGACAGTCTTCCATCTCCAAGCGATGGTAATGGACCTGTATGGGTTTAGCCTGAATGGCCTGTATTTGTTGCCTGACAAAAGCCATAAGCTTGTTAAGTAAAACGGGCCCTATGGAAAGCACAAGTAGGAGACCTAGCAAGGGTCCAAGGAAAGGCAGGAGGTAGGGGAAAAGTCCATTCTAGCTAGACCATAGTGGGTTTGCTGATAGTTCCTGTAGCCGCTTCTCACTGTCATCTTGCAGGTCTTTAATCTTGTCTCTGACTATCCCAGACTTGTTGGCGTAGAAGCAGCACCGTTCCTGCAAGGCCAAACAAATGCCTCCCTGTTCGGCGGTAAGCAAGTCTAGTCCTCTGCGGTTTTGCTTTGTGCGGGTCTCCGAAGCCGGAGTAGGTTGTAAGCATCAGGTGACACGGGAGGGCAAAGTGGAAAAGAGTCTTTCGCTGGTTCGTCCTGTGGGGGCAAACAAGAGGATTGCTCAGGGAGGAATCCTTCCCTGGTCTGATAGTTAGCATCAACCTGTCTTACGAGTCTTTCTGGGAGCCATCTAGCTG
>NW_012153685.1:890278-891204 GCF_000956105.1 Propithecus coquereli
GGAGGGGACGGGTATATGTATACACAAAGAGTGCAATGTGCACCACCCAAAGAATGGACATATTTGAAACTTGGACTTAGGGGGGGATGGGGGACAAGAGCAACATACGTAACCTAAACATCTGTACCCCCATAATATGCTGAAATTAAAAAAAAAAAGAAATACATTTCATAAAGCTATAGCTGTCACAGATTGTGATTCTTCTGATGGATCTGGGCAAAGTAAACTGAAAACCTTCTGGAAAGGATTCACCCTTCTGGATGCCATTAAGAACATTGGTAATTCATGGGAGGAGGTCAAATGTCAACATTAACAGGAGTTTGGAAGAAGTGGATTCCAACCCTCCTGGATGACTTTCAGGGATTCAAGACTTCCACAGAGGGAGTAATTGCAAATGCGGTGGAAATGTCAAGAGAACTAGAATTAGAAGTGGACCCTGAAGATGTGACCGAATTATAGTAATCTCAGGATAAAACTTGAACAGATGAGAGCTGCTTCCTATGGATAAACAAAGAAAGTGGTTTCTTGAGATGGAATCTACTTCTGGTGCAGATGCATTGTTGAAATGACAACAAAGGATTCAGAATAGTACATAAACTTAGTTGATAAAGAAGCCAGTAGGGTTTGAGAGGATTGATCCAATTTTGAAAGAAGTTCTACTGTGAGTAAAATGATGTCAAACAGCATCTCATGCTACCAAGAAATTTTTCCCTGAAGGGAAGGGTCAAATTTCACTGTCGTTTTAAGAAATTTCCACAGCCACCCCAACCTTCAGCAACTGTCACCCTGATCAGTCAACACCATCAACATCAAAGCAGGACCCTCCACCAGCAAAAAGATTATGACTCGCTGAAGGCTGGGATGATTGTTAGCATTTTTTTTTTTTTTTTTTGAGACAGAGTCTCACTGTGTTGCCTGGGCTAGAG
>NW_012153685.1:904347-904839 GCF_000956105.1 Propithecus coquereli
GGCTGATATTATCAGTCTTAACTAGGGGCAACAAAAGCAGTTGGGCTATTCTGTCCCCTTGAGCAATGGTGATGACACCATCAACCGCCTTTGCCATGATCTTAATTTCTCCCTCATAGTCATTATCTATCACTCCCGGGTAAATTTGCAATCCTCTCATGGTAACACTGCTTCTTCCTAAGAGTAACCCAAAAGTTTCACCGGGCAAGGGCCCATATATCCCTGTGCTTAAGGCTTGGGCCCCCATCTCAGGGGTTAGCACTGTGTAGGAAGAGGCACAGAGGTCCAATCCTGCACTTCCTGGGGTTGCTCTACTGAGGTCTGAAATGGATTTTTGTTGCTTGCTGGTACAAAGCTGACTGCCCCATAAGCTTGTTTCGGGGCCTGTGGCAGCCCCCTCCCCCCGTTTCCCGACCTCGGCGGCAAGGGGTTTCCATCAATGTCAGTTTTAGATCTGCATTCGCTGGCAAAATGCCTCCCCTTCCGGCATCT
>NW_012153685.1:905200-919570 GCF_000956105.1 Propithecus coquereli
ATTGCCAAATATTCTCCCGGCAGTGGTCATGAGCCTATGCACAAAGTCGGCAAACGGCTCATCAGGCCCTTGTTTAACTCCAGTAAGCGAGGCGCCTGGGTCCCCTTTTACCGGGAGCTTTCTCCAAGCTTTAGTGGCAGTTGCTTGAATTTGTGCATAGAGGCCAGGATCATACTGCATCTGAGCATTCGTATTTGCATAATTACCTGAACCAGTAAGCATGTCAAAATCCCAACCACTGCCAGCCTGTTGGTTTTGTTTGGCTATCTCTCTACAGTTCTCAAAATATTCAGATTTCCAGATTAGGTAATCACCACCAGTGAGAACCGCTCTAACCAGTGTATTCCAATCAACAGGAGTGAGCCAGTTCTCCGCTACAGATTCCATTATGGCAAGGGTATAGGGGGCCGTAGCTCCATACTGGGAGACAGCCATCTTTAACTCTTTAATTACAGCAAAATCGAATCCTGCATGGTGCCTCCAGGCCTGGCCCTGAGGGTCAGTGGTTTCTGTAACTGGAAAAGCATCAGCAAGTGGGAAGCCCTCTTCCTTCTTAGCAGCGGGCGGCCGTCCTACGGGGACATGTTGTGCTGGCCGCTGCGGTGGACGGATATTTCCCTGGGGGATTCTGGTATCAGAGACTCTCTCATTTCCTGTTCTGAGTTTTTGGAGTCTGGTAATCAGAGATTGATGAAGCTCTTCGAGCTTAATCTGTTCCTCAAGCTGTGCTATTTTTTCTTTAAGGTCCTTCTTAGGGTCTACCGCAGCCATAGCAATGGGTGCGGAGGCTGTATTATATGGAGACAGCCAGTCTGGGTCATGGCACCGGGACGCCTCTTGGGTCTTATGGTCCCCTTCATCCTCACTCTCTAGGGAAATTAAGTCTGCCTCTTCCTCAGCGGGAGGCGCTCGAAGGTCTGTTTTAGAGCCTTCTTTCAGTATCTCCTCTGCCTGGGCGATAACAGCCTCCACATTG
Source organism: Propithecus coquereli (assembly GCF_000956105.1). Lineage (NCBI taxonomy): Eukaryota > Metazoa > Chordata > Mammalia > Primates > Indriidae > Propithecus > Propithecus coquereli. Next base: position 906,177 of record NW_012153685.1, read on the forward strand.
GGACAGTCCCTATGTTTATCTATTAATTATTTGATCAAATTCCAGTATGCAAAGGCAGTCACTGGAACCTTTTCAGGCCCAAATGTCTGATAAAAGTCCTCGAGGGCATCACCAACCCTTTTCCACCTTTTTATATCAATCGTGCCCTCACGAGAGAACCAAGGGCAAATATCCTCTATAAAATCAAAAAATTTAAATAAATCATATCCTTTAACCTTTACTCCTTGTGTCTTTAAAGCATCCTTTAACTACTTAACATAAAGCTGATGCTGGCTTAATTCCTGCCCCATATTCAGACGCACTCACCTTCTGCTGCCGCGCGGCAGGCTCCCGCGGCGGTCGAAGGAATTTATTTTCTTTTCACAAGCGCCGGCAACCTCGCGTCTTCCTCCTCACTGGATCCCCCATATCCAGAGCCCCACGTTGGGCGCCACTTGTCCCGACCCGCGGGGTAGTCAACGTGGACCCTGGAAAAGGGAGTGGGAATTGGGAGAGGCAGGAGACACAAGAAATGGAGACAAGACAGGAGTCTGATCAAGTCTCGTTTATTGGCAGGAAGGCAGAGGCTTAAGTAAGGCAGAAAGAGTAACAGTAAAGGGGCGGTGCTTTCCGAGGCTCTGGCTTTCCGGCCAGAGGATTTCTATATAAGGAAACCCTCAGAGGCTTTCAAGGGCTACATAGTTATAATGGGTAAATAGAAACTTACAAGCTCTTTCGCGGGCTTTTGCAAATGCGTGGGCTTGGTAAGCAGCTGCCGGGCCTCATGGCTCCGGACACCATCCCAATTTTGATGGACAATGGAGGTTTCACTCGTGTGACTAGAATAGATAGTTAACAAGCATTTGATGCTCTCTCAATGGATCTTATTACAGAAGTAGCAGTAGAGAGCTATTTGACAAAGAAAACTAATACCAAGGAACCAAATTACTTTATAGAATCCAGAGTATATGAACATGATAAAATCTAGCTATGAGGGCTTGTGTCAAATATGTTTTCAGACAACTTGGGTTTAGCCATGGATTCCAATGATTAGAATGGCCTCCAAAAATGACTTGAATATTAATTGTGTATTGATTAAATATTTAACAGAATTGGATCACAGTTTGGCCTCTGGCCCAGCTTATCAGTGGTACGAATTAATCAAAAGGATGAGTAGCCTTAGAAGAGTGGTTTTCAAACTTAGTGCCTTAGAATCCCACTGGAGGGCTTGTTAACACAGATTATAGAATTGTACCCCTAGAGTTTCGGATTCAGTATGTCTCGGGTAGGCCCGAGGATTTGTAATTCTAGCAAGCTCTGGGGTAGTGTGGATGTTGCCGGTCCGTGTTTTGAAAACCATGGGAGGAGACAAAGCACAAGTAGGGATGTTTTTCGAGGATTAAACTATAGGAAGGAGGCAGAAGGTAGAACCGCTCTGCTGCACTAAAGCTGAAACTGACTGCCCCTTGTATCAGGTTCTGACATCCAGCAGTGAGAGACTTCAGGCAAGCTTTGAATGATTTAGGAGATCGCTTTTGGAAGGGTAAAAAGGAAGTCAGACTTCCTTATACCTATATACCTTTTAAGAAGTTCCCATTTCAGCAAGAATCAAAACAAGAGCCTTAAAGGAACGTGTTTGTGAGGCTGGCTGCCTTACCTGCTGGCTGCCATTTCCAGAAGGTTAGCCAGAAACCGTGCAGGTATGTGGGAATTCCCTCTGCTGAAGCTGGCTCTGGTGTGTGGCTGCAGGGCAAGTGTGACCAGGACATTGGTCTTTTCCCAAGTTCTCCACCCTCACACACAGAGGCTACCTGTGACCCGTGCTGTCACCCTCTGGACCCGAGCGTCCACATGGCCTTTTCCTCAAAACCTCCAGCACACATCTCAGGTCTCTCTGCGGCCTCAGGAAGCTGTGCTGCCCCAGTGCTGGAGCAAGCTTTCTCGCGGAGAAGGGTTTGCGAACAGAGAAGAGCACTAGCTTGTCAGTCTTTTGTGGAACTTGATCTTCTGCACCTGATTTGGCTTTGCATCAGTCACCATCAGGAGTCCCCGGGCTGCCCAGTGCCCAGTGACCGGCAGCGTTGACTCGTGCAGGGTGGAGGATGGAAGGGAGCTGGCCTGCAGGGGGTGGGGGTCTGTCTATCCCAGCCTACATCATGGGGATTTGCTTGGCCACACTCAGCTGAAAGTGACTCACGAGGAAGACAAAAGCCAACAGTTCAGAGGAGGTAGGACTGTTTCTATCCTTTGCATGTTATTTGGCCCAGCTAAACCAGCCCACAGAGTAAAGCGCTTCTGCCAACACCCCCATCATTTGGGGGAAGGGCAGGAGCGGGCATTTCCAGGACTCACTCCATTCCCACACGTTCGGACACACGGATGAGAGTTTGACAGTCACTGGCCTTATCTCTGTAGGGCAGGGTTAAAAAGCTCAAGACCACTCCCTTCTCATGCATGCTCCCCCATCTCCTGGTTTCTCTTGGACTAGCCGATGTTCCAGAGCAATGGTTTCCGTATTCTCGGTCTCCATGGCTCATCTCCTTGGGGGACCACCCTGGAGCAGGGAGGCCTAACTTTCTCCAGCTTCTTGGCCTGGGACTGGGTCGATAAGTCAGCCTTGTAGGTGTAGGAAGCAAGGCCCTGGCCCCCTAAAGAGTCACTGAAAAATCATGGACATGAGGCAGATTGATTAATAGGAGAAAAGAACAGAGACCCAAAGATACAGGGGAAATCGTTCATTTTTATGCTTACGTACAATAAAGTGTGGACAGCTGTGTAGAAATATGATTGGACAGAAAAGGTATGATCTAATACTAACGGACCAAGCGGGGAAACCCAGCAAGGCCTGTCAGTCTAGACTCTTCTTGGCCTCTCTGAACACACATTCTTTCCTTCTGGGTGTGGGACAAGGCTCTCTCTGCAATGGGGGTCCTATGACCTACAGTCAAACAAGGTAGGTCAGGTAGTTTCTTTATGGCCTGTTTTTACATGGAATAATTTTAGTTTTTATGGCTGGCTTTCAGGAAAAAGGGTTCTGGCTTTTACGATTCTTTTTGAGGGAAGAGGGACTCAAATTTCTATGCCTAGCCTCAGGGAAGAATGGGACTCAGAGGCAGGAGGACAGGAGACAGTAAGAGAGAACCTCTTGCTTTTGAGACCTTCATTTTGGGGTACTATTTTCTGAGCCCCACAGGGCAAACTTGACTGTCTTTAAATTCTGAGTAGGAGTCAGAAACCTGCCACATTCTCTAGTCTACCTGTTAGAGACAGTCAAATGGAGCTGATACTGTGATCATCCGTTAGCAATATGTGTCTCTTTTATCAACCAGAATCCTCAAGGAGAAGCAAGGTGGGCATTAGGATCTGGGCACCAGCCCCGGCCCCACCTCACCCCCAATTTCCAAGAAGCTCTGAGACTGACACTTTCCCATGAGGGCACCCCTTGTGCCAGGATTTATCGGGAGGTGTGGAGGTTTGTTGGCAACAGGATAGTGTAGACAGGAAAGGGACTGAGACTTGGCACTAGCCATGCCCACCGGGGGAGGGGTGGCTAACAGGAGAGGTTAAGGAAGGCACAGGCACAAGTTCAGCCCGTCCACATGCCCATTCGGCTAAGTAGTTGGCACAGGTGCTCCAAGTGGATGGTAAATTATTCCAAAAGGTGAGCAGGGCCTGCTGAGAATTGGAGGCAGGCAATTCTTGGAAGTCAGGGCAGGCTGCCAGGCTTCGGTACGTTTGTCCACAGGAATCCAGGCCCCAGCACTGAACTAAGAGACAGAGCTCAATCCTCCGCTGACCTTACCTCCAAGAAAGAGAGAGAAACCATCCAGAGCAGGACAAGAGACAGTGAGATGGGAACCAAGGTCAGAAAGTCCACCACACTTGGCTGCCTCCCTGGGAGAAGCTCGGGTCTAGGAGTTCTATAATTACAGCAAGGATGTGATTAGACCAGAAAGCTGCACCCCAGGGGAGAGGGAGGAAGCCCACTGGAGAGCATTAGGACTAATAAAGAGTGAGGATGACTCTGGTAACAGATAGGAAGCCCAGGGGTCAGCTGGTTCAACCTAATCCGGAGAGTGACTCAATGCTGAGGTGCCGCTGCTGGGGAGGGGTGGGGAGGTACTGAACCTGTTTTAGTACTTCCTGTCTGAAGCCCACATTAGTGTGGGGACTGAGACCTGAAGTTGGGCAGAGGACAGGAGTGAATCTGGCTGTAGATATCACAGATCTGCAGAGGGTGGGCATGAGACAGGCTGAAACCTCTGCAATATGTACTCACCAGGAGGGCCTGGGACCCAGACAGTCATGTCAATTTGGACCTCTGCTTGGCCCAAACAGATGTGTGAGTGCCTGCGGGCAGTGCCCCGGCGCTGGCACCCATGACAGCAGCCGGCCCCGCTGCAGTGGGCCAGCCTCCAGCTCACGCCAAGATGCAGCTAGGGTTTCTAGTCTCATTCTTGGAAGAGTTTTGTTGGATGAGTTAACCTGGAATCATCTTGCTTTCCTCGAAAACTGTTGTTCCTTTTGTCTGCTCTGTCTCTGGGCAAAATCTGTAGCCCTTACTTGCTACTATTTCCTACCATTCTAATAATAGCTCATTGTTGGGCAGACATGACGCAAATGTGCTTCTCATCATCTTGAGACACTTGGAGGGGCGTCTTACCTTCTTATTTAAGTTATTTTTTAAATCTTTTTTTATTTTGGTTTGTTTTCTTCATTTGCCATCAGTTGGGTAGAGAAGTAGGCAAGATGTTGATGGAGGAAATTGACAAAACATCGGTGCATTGTGAGTGAGTTGCTTTTTCCATAATCTTCTGATCTGTCCTCACACCTGCTGTTAAAAGTACCTTATGCAATGAAACTGCCCTTAATGTGTGTCATCAGCGAGCTTACTGAATTTGATGTGTGCCATCAGTGACCTCTCACCGGACCATCTGAGGAATCATCAACATGATCACCTTGTGTTGCCCTTTAGCAGGTAGGAACAAGGCATACTCACCCTCTGACCCTCCACCTGGACCATTTTTCATTTAAGATATTTTTGGTTCACCTTCTTGAACCTCCTCTCTTCCCACTTCCATCCATCTTCTTTATTACTCCCTAGGAAGGAAGCCGAAAGGCAAATGACTTTACCACTGAGGAAAAAATCCCTGACAATTTGGGAACCAAGGAAAGCCAGGGAAACACACCCTCAACCCTTAAGGTAAAGCTCCCAAGAGCAACTGTTCCAAGAACCTGGAGCCCCAAACCCAGGCACCTTTTTCAAGATAATGGAATCTTGGACTGGGAACGCATATGCTTCTTTGTTTATCTCAGCCTTTCTTCAAGACCATTTTTGTAGTCACTCGCAGGTATTTTGTGGGCACAAAGGAAGGGACACCAATTCCCAGGCTTGTGGCCACAGCATACTTTCCCTCTGTGTCCTTCCTTTGTCAACTGAGGCTGCTCCTTGTGCCTGCAGGTTGCCAGGTGGTGGCTCTGTCCGGAGTGCTACCACTCTGTCACTCTGTCCACTCAGTCTGGACAGAGCCATCACTTTCTGTCATGAGTGTCTGCACCCTTCCTCTGATACGGGGTTGCCAGCAGCAACTGTGTACCGATTGATTTCTAACTCCTTTATGAACTTTGGCATTTTTTAAATTTGTTTGTTTAATTGACAAATAAAAAGTATATAAATTTATGGTTTACAACATCATGTTTCAAAATAGATATACATTGTGTAACGGTTGAATTAAACTAATTAATATATGCATTACCTCACACACTCATCATTCTCTGAGGTGAGGACACTTAAAATCTACTCTCTTATTAATTTTCAAGAACACAATACATTATTATTAGTTATGAATGTCTTGAACTTACTCCTCCTGGCTACCTGAAATGTGTCCTTTGACCAGTATCTCCCCCTTCCCCCCCAGTTTCCAGCTTCCTTTGTTCCAGTGTCTCCACTCCTTCTTTCCAGCCAGAATGCTCTCCTCTCTCTATTGCTACCCATTCACATCCTCTCTATGATTCACGGTTCAAAACAAGTTCCAATCCTGCTGTAGTTCCCCCACACACATTCTGGTTCACACTGGTATCTCTTTTAATTACATTCTGTAGCACTCATTACTGTGATTCACATCCTGAATGCTCATGTGAATCGCCTGTGGACTGCCTAAAAAATAGAGCCCCTGACCAGACAGACCTAACCAGAATCTCTGTGGGTGAACTGCAGGCATCTGTGGTTTCACAGAGCTTCACCGGTGATTCTAATGCATAGCTAGGGGATGACAAACACAGTAATATATAGATGACCAATTTTTGTGTTTAAGCATAGTGTGCCTGTGGCCACTTATTTGTCTCATGAATATATGCTTTTAAATTCCTGGATGACAGAAACCATATCTTTCTCGTTTTTGGTACCCTCCACTTTACAGCTATACTTAACGTTAGGTCCAGGGCTGAGATTTTAAATTAGTATTTTGATATATAATTCTGTAAATGGTAAAATCACCTAATGGTTCAACAAATATTTTCGAATAGGTTCACCATGCCACTGGAGCTATGAAGGTGAAAGCAATATTAGCCTTTTTAAACTAGAGTCATTGGCTAACAGGGAAAAGTGGTCGAGAGCGTCATTGGTTGCTGAGGCACGCATGCATACATGTGGGCCGCATCCAGGCACCCGTGGACTGGGTATGTGTGCAAGGTGGGGTCTGTAGCTCTCTTCAGGCTGCTGGCAGCTCTTTGCCCCATCCCTCTGCTCCCAGGGCTGCCCTGGGAAATGTCGGAAAGATCACATGGGGCTTCTCTTAGGTGTCCCACATTGTCTGTCCCATGTCCTTCATCTTCCCTGAAGTATTTTCTCCTTCTAGTGCCAGGTACCTGGTATCCCCAGAATCTCTCTTCCTTTCCATTTAACAAAACCAATTCTTAAGCATGGATCTATGATCAAATTCATAGGAAGCATACTTTACTGATAAAGCACTTGTATCTTACCAAATAAATAAGGCAAGTAGCGTTTATCAAGTTCCCAATGTGTGCCAGGCTCTGCTATGTTGAGGGATTGTTAAATAGGAATGTGATTGGAGGGCTGGGGACTATGGGGGGACTATGCCTCAACACTGTGACACGTAGGTGGTTGCTTTCCCTTCCTCCTCCAGAGGTGTGCCGTGTCTGTTAGTCTTACTTTAAGATCCTTTTCTGAGCAGAGCTCAGAACCTCTCTGTGGTTTATTTTTCTGTGAGCAACCGGTTTCCTTTGTTTCCAACTCCTTTTCCAAAAGGCACAAGGTTACCTTCTAAACGAGGTTACTGGTTTCAAAGGTAAGCCTTGGGAAAGGTCAGTTTCCAGTGAGGGCTGCCATCTTGACAAATGGCCCCGTTTGATCTCAATGTGTGCTTTCGCATGCGATCCATATACGTGCAGTATCAGTCTGTATGGATCTACACACACTGTCGATCTCCATGCAACATCTCCTTCCGTGTGCAGTATCACCCCTCTACATGTAATCTGGCAGCAATCCGCTTACCCCAAGAGGTCATAGTAGTTCCTACCTCATAGGGCTGCAGTGAAAATTCAGTGAAATCATACAGGTGGAGAACCTAAAACAGTGCCCCGCACATAGCAAGCACTCCACAAAGGGCCTTGCTCTTGTCCTCGCTTTCCCTTCTGAACAGACCGTTGAGGGTATGATGTTCCTCAGGCCACCCCCATTAGTTCAACCCACCTAATTTCCTCCATTCTGCCCTCCACTCCCAGACTCTCCTTTCTTCCTCTTTCTAGAGAGTTTCCATCAACGGTAGTGGTGGTGGTAGTACAAGTAGGAACAGAATTAAGAATCGACGGTAAGTTATTTCGTGTTGCCTGCTTAGCCGTCACTAATTGCCATTGTTTCCCCGACCGTCAGTGAAGATGGAAGAGTCCTGGCACTACTCCAACTGGAGCTTCCAGTCCTTCCTTGCTTCCTGGCACTTGTGACTCTCTGAGCTGCCACTAGACACTGTGGCTTCTCGTTAGACTTGCTTCGTGTGAGCTTTATTGTCACTAGGAATGTAGTCACCTTCCTGAGGCAGGAACCATTGCTTTGTTCATCCTGACCCAGTTGCGGTGTCAGGAAGAAAAGCTGGCAAAAATTAGGCCGTTCCAATGTTATAAGCGGCTACTTAGCATGCCGTCTCTGTCTGAAGAGAGAATCATAAGGTGATCCTAAAAGTAAGTAATTTATCATGACAAGAGAGTTAAAGGGAAATTGACTTTGTAGCACAAAACAGCGGTGACATATAAACTTGCAGAAAGTAGAAAAGACATTCAGGTTTAAATTGTGGGTTTACGGGAGATCCATGGAAGGGATTTAAAATAAATGTGTCATTACAGGAAGGGCCGAGAATCTCGTAGGCTCTTTAACCTCCAGAAGTCCTGTACCATGTGATGCTGTTTACCTCTGTGAGAATAAACCCAAGCAGGCCCTCTGGAAGACCAGCCAGGTCTCTGGTGATGTTCCCGGGCCTGGCCACAGGAACCATTGGGGGATAAATGCCCTGCCTTTGTTTGGAAAAATAAACTGTCCCCTCTCACTCCTAGCTCTTGACTAAACAGATTCTATATTATCGCCCCCCGCAAGATAAAATGGTCAGTGCCCAATCCTAGTTTTCTCTCTGTGTAATGCAGACATGAGGAGCCACTGGGCAGCACAGCCTGAAGCTCTGACTTCCTTATGAATGTAATAGCTTCTTTCAAGGAGTGTAGAAGAGCTGTGCAGCTACATTTTGCCTTAACAACAGCAAAAAACTATGAAAATTTAAAAATCAACATAAAACAAGGAGGACCTTATTTGACTTTCAAAGGATTATTCACAAGATACCTTATATTTGGGTAGGGAGGAGGGAGCCAGCAGATTTAGGCTGAGAATTAGGTTTGACTCTGTCCAGTAAGGGTTCTGCCCAAGCTGTTGGTACCCTGGTGTCAGAGAGACAGGGGCTCGTCTGAGAAAAGTACTAGGTTTGTCTGGTACTTTGGAAGCCCAGGCTGGAAGAGGCTCAGTGAGATGCCTGTTACCACCAATGAGAACAAGAGATACATTTCTAGGGGCTTGGTTTGGGGTTGGACTGATTCTACATTTCACAGGGACATTGGCTATTTTGGGACAGATACAGGCCACCAAAATCAAGTGCCTAATCTCCAATCTGATACTTTAATGTTTCTTTCAATAGATCAAATTTCCTTATACTCATTTGAGTATCTCTGGCTTTAAGAGGGCCCCAACATGTAGTGAGAACTTAATAGTATATATATTAAGGACGGATGGATGGATATTCATGTCAAAACAGTACATAGATGCTTTGCTATTATAGTTAGGTGGAAAATAATCCATAATCTTGAATGTTGAATGGCTCAGACTGTGGTGTAGGATATGTCAGTGATAAAATGGCAGGTTTAAGGGATTAAGTTCAGTAGATTCAGGATATTTTCATATATATTCAGGAAATGTATAGGAGGAGGCCACTGGGGATGATTCTTAGAGTTACACGGGATACCAGCACCCAAGTACATAGATTAAATTAGTAATTGTATTATAAAACTTCCCTGATGCAAAGAAATTCCATCTTGTCACAGGCTGTCTGGCTCCCCCTGGGGTAGGGGAGATGCTGAGATAGGGCCACTGAGGTTTCATGCATGGGGTCTGCAGCTCCTGCCCTGACTCTCCACTGGGGAAGTGGAAGTCTTTGATGACCAGGAAGTTGGAGTCAGTGGAAGGCATGATGGTCGTTGCTGAGGCTGTTCACTGTGCAGGGATCAAGTTACCCGAGAACCTGGATCTCTCAGAATGGACTGTCGAGGTCTCTGAGCCTCAAACTCAGTTGTTGTGCTTTGCGTTTAGCAGGATTATCACTGTGGCTGCAGCATCTCTCACCTGGGGCTTTGACAGAGAAGAAGGAAAGAGGCGATATGAGCCTTCACTACAGCTTTTAGAAGATAACAAGAATGGCCACTCTCATGGATCAAGAACCTTCTGCTCTATAATAGCTGCTGTGCTGTGATTCAATATGTTGATGTGATTAACGCTCACACCTTCTTATGAGGCTCCTGGTCTCATTCAACTTTGTTAATGAGGAGACAGAACCAGAACGGTTAACCGACTCTCCTAAAGTAAGCAGCAGAGTCAAGATCTGCACCCAGGGTGCAGATGCGAAGCCCACCCTCTTTCTATTGCATGCTGCTTTTTGGCACCACATCATGTCTAGGTGCGCTGTGACGGCAAGCAGAGTGCCAGGGAAATACAGGCTTCATTCATGTCACTGTGGATTAGCTTATTTGGGGGTCTTTTCTGGCACATAATTTGGGAAGAGCAGAGGGTTTAAATTAGATTTTCTTTAAGGGGGTGCCCCTGATCAGATTTTTGTTTGAAGACCTTTAAGGTAGACACGAGTGGTGGGGCCTGACTTCGGCCACTTGTCTTTGTGAAGAAGAAAGTAGCTGGCCCCATCTGCCTTCTGAGTTACTGTTGTGAGAAACCAAACTGCACAAGCAGCAGGAGGCTGCAGTTCCCAGAAGAGACATCGTTCTTCTCCGCCCGCCTCTGCTGTCTGCCGCTGCCTCAACAAGTATCACCCTAAATGCCCCAAACAGTCACCTTCTGAGAGCACACCTGATACCTCCAAAACAGGGCAGGCTTCAGAAATGGTAAGTCCATCCACCTTCAATCTCCACATCGGTTTTGGGATTTTTTTTTTCTGCTTGCCTAGCTGGTTCTCCTTGTTGTTTCCCTGATACAAGTTCATTAGTTTTCTGATTCCTCTCCTCCGCAAGTAACCATGTTAGGTAGACCAGTTGCATGCATGGCAAGCTTGCATGGGCTCTACTCTTTAATTTCAGGTTTGGGCATTTGCCATCTATTACATCTCCCTGTGTTGTCAATGATGTTGCAATCAATACAAATAAACTTCAGAAGCCCTCAGCTATAGGTAAACTGTGCCAGCATAAATCAATGAAGTGTTGAGAAGCTCTATGTCACATACCCTAATACTCTGTAATTCTACTTTTCTTGTTACCAGAGCCCTCCCACATATTCCAGGACTTGGTTTAGAAATCTCCCTGCCTTTCCTGTCTTGGCTCAAAATGATCTCATACAAAAATTTGGACTTCTCAAAAGAGACAATTGAACAATGGGAACTGTGGGGGCTGCATCATTTGCACCATTTGATCAAATCTGGACTGTGTCCACTGTGACCATCAGAGTGTAGTGAAGTCTTCTCCAAGTCATCCCTGGACCACCAGCATCAGAAAGAGGTGCTTGGTACAAATGTAAATGCCCCTCTGACCTGCTATTCATTCAGAATTTCTGCAGTCAATGCCCAGGAATCTGAATTTTACTTTTCTCTTTTATTTTATTTTTCTTTTCTTTTCTAATGAACAAGAAATAAAGAATCTGAATTTTAAACAAGTTTCCTGTCAATTTGCGAAGTCAGTACTTCTGCAGGAAACTGAGGAGATACTCAAATTAGGATAATTTGAGGAGAATTTAATAAAGGGACCCTTCTCAAAGGGTAGTCAGGGTGAGAGGAAGCCACAGGGGCTGCGCTCTGGCTGGTGACAACCTGGGCTCAGGCATGCGGAGCTCGGGGAGTGACTACGAGACTGTGGGAAAGGCCACTAGACAGGACGTGCTTGGGATTCTCTCGATGTAGGGACTCAGCCGGCACTTGGTGGCCCCACAGGGACATAAACACCGCAGCCGCACTTCGCCGATCTCCTGCCAGGTCACCCTGTTGGCTGAACCTAAGGGGAAGCCAGTGGCAAGGGAGCCTGTTGTTTTTGTACAGTGTCAGCCCCCAGGGCGCATGCGCAGTGAGAAGGCCGGTACCTGGGTCTGCAGGGCGCGTGGAGACCGCCCGGCACCCAACGCAACCAGGTGCCCTGCTGGCGGGGATCAAGGCCAGTCTCGGTTCGAAAGTGACACAGATGGTGAAGGGAAGTAGAAGAAGAGGTAGAAACTGAAAATCCAATTGTGGGAAACCCAGGAAAAGCCAGAGATCCAGGAAAAGAGGATTAGGTATTTGGAGGGCTATGGGCGAGTGTAGACTTCACTTCCCTGGAGCTCCCCCAATTCCCCTCATGCTCAGCTCATTTGGGCCCCCTCCCTAGTGCTTTCCACCCACCTCCTTTCACTGAGCACTTCCCCACAAACTCCTCAGTCTGGTGGGAGCCCCTTCTCCTCTTCGTGTTGGTAACTAGGGGCAGCATTTTTTTTTATTTTAGCGTGTTATGGGGGTACAAATATTTAGGTTATGTATGTTGCCCTTGCCCCCCCCAAGTCAGAGCTTCAAGCGTATCCATCCCCCAGATGGTGTGCACCGCACCCATTAGGTGTGTATATAGCCCTCCCCCCTCCCCCCTCCCATCTGCCCGACACCCAGTGAATGTTATTACTATATGTGCACCTATGTGTTGATCAGTTAATATCAATTTGATGGTGAGTACATGTGGTGCTCATTTTTCTATTCTTGGGATACCTCACTTAGTAGAATGTGTTCCAGCTCTATCCAGGATAATACAAGAAGTGCTATATCACCATTGTTTTTTGTGGCTGAGTAGAACTCCATGGTATACATATACCACATTTTATTAATCCACTCATGTATTGATGGGCACTTGGGTTGTTTCCACATCTTTGCAATTGTGAATTGTGCTGCTATAAACATTCTAGTGTACGTGTCTTTTTTATAGAATGTCTTTTGTTCTTTTGGGTAGATGCCCAGTAATGGGATTGCTGGATCAAATGGTAGTTCTACTTGTAGCTCTTTGAGGTATCTCCATATCACTTTCCACAGAGGTTGTACTAGTTTGCGGTCCTACCAGCAGTATATGAGTGTTCCTATCTCTCCGCATCCACGCCAGCATTTATTGTTTTGGGACTTTTTGAAAAAGACCATTCTCACTGGAGATGAGTGATATCTCATTGTGGTTTTGATTTGCATTTCCCTGTTGATTAGAGGTGTTGAGCATTTTTGTGTGTGTTTCTTGGCCATAAATCTATCTTCTTTTGAAAAGTTTCTGTTCAAGTCCTTTTCCCACTTTTTAATGGGGTTGTTTGATTTTTTTCTTACTGATTTTCCTGAGTTCTATATAGATTCTAGTTATTAGCCCTTTTTTTATTAGCATGCAAATATTTTCTCCCATTCTGTAGGTTGTCTATTTGCTCTAGTGATAGTTTCTTTAGCTATGCAGAAGCTTTTTGATTTGATCAGGTCCTATGTATTTATTTTTGTTGATGCTGTGGTTGCTTTGGGATCTTCTTCATACATTCTTTGCCTAGGCCAATGTCTATAAGAGTTTTTCTACTTGTATCTCTTTAAGATATCTCCATATTGCTTTCCACAGAGGTTGCACTAGTTCTCAGTCCCACCAGCAGTGTATGAGTGTTCCTATCTCTC
>NW_012153685.1:920360-952333 GCF_000956105.1 Propithecus coquereli
GGCAAGGGCAACATATGTAACCTAAACATCTGTACCCCCATAATATGCTGAAATAAAAAAAGAATAAAGAAGAGTTTTTCTAACATTTTCTTCTAGAATGCTTATGGTTTCATGCCTTAGGTTTAAGTCTGTTATCCATCATGAGTTGATTTTTGTAAAAAGTGAGAGGTGCAGGCCCTGTTTCAGTCTTCTATATGTGGCTATTCAATTTTCCCAGCACCATTTATTGAATAAGGATTCATTTTCCCAGTGTATGTTTTTGTCTATGTCGTCAAAAATCAGATGGCTACATGAGGATAGTTTTATGTCTGGGTTCTCAGTCCTGTTCCATTGGTCTATGTCTCTATTCTTGTGCCAGTACCATGCCATTTTGGTTACTATAGCCTTGTAGTATAGCTTGAAGTCTAGCAAACTGATGCCTCTAATTTGTTCTTTTGCTTAAGGTTGCTTTTGCTACACGAGGTCTTCTCTGGTTCCATACAAAATGTAGAATTATTTTTTCTAGATCTGTAAAAAATGATTTTGGTATTTTAATAGGGATTGCATTGAATCTGTAGATCACTTTGAGTAGTATAGACATTTTAACAATGTTGATTCTGCAGATCCATAAGCATGGTATGGTTTTCCACCTGTTTGCATCCTCTGCTATTTCCTTCTTCAGTGTTTCATAGTTCTTCCTGTGGAGGTCCTTCACCTCCTTAGTTAAATATATTCCTAGATATTTTATTTTCTTCGTTGCTATTGTGAAAGGTATTGAGTATTTGATTTCATTCTCAGTTTGACTGTTTTTGGCATATATGAATGCTACTAATTTGTGTACATTGATTTTGTAACCTGAGACTTTGCTGAACTTATTTATCAATTTCAATAGTCTCTTGGAAGAATCTTTAAGGTTGATAGATAGAAGATCATATCATCTGCAAAGAGCAATAGTTTGTCCTCTTCTGCCCCAATTAGATGCCCTTGATTTCCTTCTCTTGTCTGATTGCTCTGGCTAGGACTTCCAGCACTAAGTTGAATAGAAGCAGTGATAGAGGACACCCTTGTCTGGTTCCAGTTCTAAGCAGGAATGCTTTCAATTTTTCCCCATTCAGTACTATGCTGGCTGTGGGTTTGTCATATATGGTTTTTATGAGTTTAAGGTAAGTGCCATCTATGCCTGTTTTGTTAAGCGTTATTATTGTAAACAGGTGCTGAATTTTGTCAAATACTTTTTCTTTGTCTATTGGGAGGATCATATGGTCTTTGTTTTTACTTCTGTTTATGTAGTGAATTACATTTATAGATTTGTGCATGTTGAACCATCCCTTCATCTCTGGGATAAAGCCCCCTTGGTCATGATGGATTATTTTTTTTTTTTTTTTGAGGAAGAGGTGACTTCAATATGCTAGGATTTTATTGAGAATTTTTGCATCTATATTCATAAGGTATATTGGTCTATAGTTTTCTTTTTTTGTTGGGTTTCCTGGCTTTGGTATCAGGGTGATGTTGGCTTTACTAAACATGTTGAAGAGGATTTCTTCCTTCTCAATGTTGTGTAATAATTTCTGCAGGATAGGCACCAGTTCTTCTTTGTAGGTCTGGTAATATTTGGGTGTGAAACCATCTTGTCCAGGACATTTTTTTTTTAGGAAGGTTTTTTTATTACTGCCTCAATTTCAGTACGTGATATTGGTCTGTTCGGGAATTCTATTTCTTCCTGATTGAGTCTAGGGAGTCTGTTCATTTATAAGAATTTGTCCATTTCCTGCATGTTTTCAAGTTATTTGCATAAAGTAGTCAGAGATGATATTTTATATTATTGTGGTATCAGTTGTAACATCTCATTTTTCATTCCTAATAGAGCTTATTAGAGTCCTTTCTTTTCTGCTTTCCATTAGTCTAGTGAGAGGCATGTCAATTTTGTTTATCTTTTCATAGAACCAACTTTTTGTTTTATTAATCTTCCATATAGTTCTTCTATTATTGATTTTATTTAGCTCTGTTCTGATCTTGGTTATTTCTTTTCTTCTGCTGAGTTTGGATTCTTTTCCAGATCTTTGAGATGATTCATTAGATGGTTGATTTGTGATCTTTCTGTCTTTTGGATGTAGGTATTTATGGCTATGAATTTTCCTCCCAAGACTGCTTTAGCTGTATCCCACAGATTTTGATAACTTGTATCCCCATTATTATTTAGTTCAAAGGATCTTTTGATTTCCTTCGTAATTTCCTCCTTGACCTGACGACTATCATTCAGCAGTAGGTTGTTTAGTTTCCATGACTTTGTGTAGAGATGAGTGTTTCTGCTGGAGTCAGTTTATAATTTTACTCCACTGTAGTCTGAGAAGATCCATGGTATAATTTCTATTTTTAAAAATTTGTTGAGACACTTTTTGTGGCCTAGATTGTGATCAATCTTAGAGAATGTCCCAAGAGCTGATAAGAAGAATGTATATTTGGTGGGGTTTGGGTAGAATGTTCTGTAAATATCCGTTAGGCTCATATGTTCTAGAGTTCTCTTTAAGTCCCTTGTTTCTTTATTTTCTGTTTGGAGGATCTGTCCAGTTCTGTCAGGGGGAAGTTGAAGTCCCTGGCTATTATGGTGCTGCTGTCTTTCATTTTGTTTAGAACAAGTAGGATTTGCTTTATGAATCTGGGCACTCCTGTGTTAGGTGCATAAATATTTAAGATTGTCATATCTTCTTATTGAATTGTTCCCTTTATCATTATATAATGACTATCTTTGTTTTTTATTACTTGTGTTGATTTGAAGACTAAATTATTTTTTAGTTTCTATTAGCATCGAATATTGTTTTCCATCTCTTCACCTTGAGTCTGAATGCATCCTTGTGGCTTAGATGTGTTTCCTGAAGACCTTAGATACTTAGCTTGTGTATATTTATCTATTCAGCCAGCCTATGTCTCTCCGGCAGGCAGTTCAAGCCATTATTTATTGAAAGAATTGATAAGTGGGGTCAATTTCTGTTTATCCTGTTGGGTTGAACTTTGTGGCATTGTTGTATCTCTTGAGCCATTGTGGTATCTGGCCTTCGACTTTTAGCTTTTGGGTAATTTTACATTGGTAAGTGTTTATTATGCTGATCCATGAATAATGCAGTTCTGAGTGCTTCCTGCAGGACAGGTATTGTCTTGACAAAGTCCCTCAGTGTTTGCTTGTCTGAAAAAGACTTGATTTCTCCCTCATGTATGAAACTGACTTTTGTAGGATACAAAATTCTAGGCTGGGTATTATTCTGTTTGAGAAGACTGAGAATGAGGCCCCAATCCCTTCTGGCTTGTAGGGTCTCAATTGAGAAGTCTGCAGTTAGTCTGATGGGTTTTCCTTTGTAAGTTACCTGCTGCTTTCACCTTACAACTGGTAGGAGGGCCTCTTTTGTGTTTATTTTGGCCGGTCTGATGACTGTGTGTCATGGTGTATTCTTCTTTGTCGTGAATTTCTCAGGAGTCCTATGAGCTACTTGAATATCTAGATGTCTAGCAAGGCCAGGGAAATTTTCGTCTATTATACGCTGAAATAGTTTATCTAACCCTTGTGTAGTTTCTTCTTCACCCACAGGGATGCTTATGATTCTTACATTAGGCCTCTTTACAGAATCTGATATTTCTTGTAGGTTTTGCTTGTCCCTCTTATTTCTCTGCTCTGTCTCTGTGACTGACTTGTTTAATTGAAACATGTTGTCTTCAAGCTTTGAGATTCTTTCTTCTGCCTAATCTAACCTATTCTTAAGGCTTTCCACTGTGTTTTGTAATTCCTTGAATAAATTTTTCACTTCCAGAAGATCTGTTTGATTTTTCTTTAATAATTCAATTTCATTAGTGAATTTTTCATTCATTTCCTGCGTAGTTTTTTTGGTTTGTTTGTGTTGGTTTCTATTTTATCTTGTATTTCATTAAGCTTCCTTACAATCCATGTTCAAAATCCTTCATCTGGCATTTCAATATTCTGCTTTTGGTTGGAATCCATTGCTAGGGAGCAGGTGTTCCCTTTTGGGGGTGACCTTTCACTCTGATTCTTCACACTTTTAGAGTTCTTTCACTGATTCCTTGTCATCTGGAACAGATATTGCTTCTTACTTTTAGATTTTCTTTTGTTTAGATAATGACATGCCCAATTTAATCCCTGAGTCAGTAGGTGGTGCTTGTGGGTGAGAATCAACCACACCCTCTATGACTGAGTCAGTATATGCTGTAACAGGTGTGTAAATGACCTCCCTGTCAGTAGGTGGTGTTTGCTAGAGGAAACAAGCCACATCGTTGTTTTTGGATCCTGTGATTAGCTCTAGTTCCTCCGGAGAAGCCCTCTAATGCCCCTGGTGGTGCGTGGGGCCCTGGAACTTCCAGGTGAGTCCTTTATTCACCACCACAGCTGAGGCAGGTGGGGGAATGAGGCTGGGTGGGGTTATATTGGGTGAGCCTACCCTCCAGCTCCACAATGCTGGTAAGGGGTACACAGGGATTAAAGGTCCATTCCCCGCCCCTGGCCCAAGCTGCTTGGGAGGGGCTGAAATGGCCCCACTCAACCAGGGAGTCTGCTCTCTATCCCCAAAAAACCCTGCCAGGGGGATGCTTTCACCAGGGTAATAGTGGCAGCTCAAGGAACTCATAGATCAAGCTGAACTCCCTATTAAAGTGAGTGGGGGGGGCAGCTGCTCCGATTCAGCCTGAGGCACCAGAGGCATTCAGTTGCCATGGGAACCAGTACTTATGCAAATTGAGTCTCCTAGATTCAGTAAACTTCAATATGGCGGTTCTCTGGTGGAGCAGGGAAGGGGGTACACTTACAGATGCCTGCTCTCCTGTGCTCCACCACAACCTCTCAATCAGCACAGGCTGTCACTCACTGCCCAACCTTGAAGCTGGGACTTCTCCCCCATGCCTCCCTGCCCCACCACCTGCACCATCAGCAGGTGGATGCACCAAAGGCCTATGGGTAGGAAGGTCACAAACTGAGGCTGCCCTGCTGGCTCGGGGCAGAAACGTGCCCCCAGTGCTGAAAGTGGACCACTCAGCACAGAGAACTCCAGCAGCTGCTATGGTGGGGGTGGAAGGGCCACGGTCTTCCTGTACCGCTCTTGAGCAAGGGAGTGACACCAGTCCACCCTCCTCCTCTCCATGGCTGGGGCTCGGTGACCACCCTCCTCTCGGAGTCCCAACGGCAGCCACTCTGTCCGAGGCATCAGCCTGTTCTTATGTGAGCTCACACACTCCTACCTCACAAGGCAGCAGGCCTCTATTCATTTTTCCCACAGAGGTACAGGGACTCTATAAATCCCGTGCTATGGAGCACCTCAGGATATAGTCATGCAGCCAGGAGGGGCCTTGGGGCCTGAGGGGCAGGGAAATCAAAGACATGGGAAGAAGACACAACTCATGAAGAAAGGAAAGAAGTTCAGATCATTTTTAAATTGCATGCTAACTCCTCGAGGAAAAGAGAGAGTGGAGGGAGAAGACCGGGGCTCAGTAGGAAGGAGAAGAAAGAGAAAACCTCCCAACCAGCAGATGTAGATGCTTTTCTCCTCTTTGTTCTTTTCTTGTTCTGGTTGCAGAAAAGAGCCCAAGACATAGTTACTAACATGTAAGATATGATCCAAATGTGGAAACCTTCCCTTCATCATAAGCCAGGTAAATAAATAAAATAACAATTTTAAAAAGCACTTAGAAGTTATGGGGGGGAGGTATTTTGGCTTTTAAAACTTGGGGAAGTATATCTTTGTTTATTTGAAAAACAGAGCTCTCTAATTATGCTTTGCTTATGACATTTGATTTATTATACTTTATTTCACTTACACTAGATTGCAACCAGTCTAGTCAGAGCCTGCGTCCCCAGCAATCCTGAGTAGCTAACCACGTTCACAATGGCAGCTTTCTGCATACACACGCACACACACACACACACACATACAGTCACACACATATGCACACGCACATACAGCCGTTCTTTGAAATCCAGCTCCTGTCCCTTGACATCTTCCTTGAAGACTTCCTGGATTTTCAGCATGTGTGGTAACGAGACCCACTCCATGTCAGCTGGTTGTTTATGAGTTAGTTACTTCTCTGGCACCTTGAAGGCACAAGTCCCTTTTCACTCCTCGTCCTGCCTTCCTGCCTTCTTCCCTCTGCCCATTCGGCACAGGCTGGGCGTCTGGTGGGCGGTGTGATTGCTTTGCAATTGTGCATTCTGCAATGGCAGTGTCACCACTTGGCTTCATCTTGCTCTGCCAGCATGAAAATTCCATGTCAAGACCTTTTACTGTCCTTTTTGTTAATCATATATGAGCCTATACCAGCTACTCACCTTATTTTTACTCTTTTTAAGGGCAGTACTTTAAGATACCTCAATAACCAAAGAAACCCCTGAATCCCTTCACAATTGTTTTCCCCTGCCCACCCTTGCCCACCAGTGCAGCGTAATTTGGTGCATGCGATTCTTTCTGTTATTAACACTCAGAGAAGACAGGGCTGGGGTTCAGTTCTCTCTTCAGTCATCCAGCCTGGGATAGAGGAGGTCTGGTCCCTTGTGGTTTTCATCTGTGGCTGCCACCCCACAGCCTGACCCTTTGGGGCACACAAGAGAGGGCGGCTCTTTCTTGTGAGACCATTTTTTCAAAAGCACCCCTCTGCCCTTTGTCTCTCTGGGTGTTGCCCGCCAGCAGCGACGTCTGGTATCTCCGCTTGGCAGCCACGGTCTGTGAGGTCATCTTTTCACTGCCTGCTGTTTCCTTCAGCATTTAAACTCTGGAGGTGACTCAGTGTTTACAGTCACGTTAACCTGACAGGAACACTGAGGCCGTGTCGAAGAACGCGGCCTTGCTGGCTCCAAGGAAAGTCTGGGCACGTTCTTGGGGGTGGGGGCAGGGAGCCAGCAGCAGGATAGAGGGGATACCCGTGTGTGGGGAGCTCTCTTAAGCTCTTGGCAGGACACCCAGTCCCGAAAGAAGGAGAATACCCGTCGTGTTCAGTCCAATCTGTGCCATTGCTGGGAGGAGGACGGCCCTCGCTGTCTTGTTCACAGGCCAGGGTGAGCAAATCCCCCATGCAGCCAATACGCATGCATAAGGCAGGCACAGTGACATCCATGAAAAAGATCCTCTCGGGTAACATTACTTTGCAAGGGCCCAAATAAAACATATATGCCGAAAGCCGAAAGCTTTCCCCTGGGGTGGGAAAGCACAAAGTAGTGCTTTCTCATACAGAGGTGAAGACACACAGAAAGGCCAGGCATGACCAACTGAGTGGCATCTGTCACACTCTGGAGGGTGGTCGTCAGCAAGATGCTGGAACAGTTTCTAAGTACGGTGAGATCACAAATTTAATTCGCACCATAACTCAAATGTGCAATGCACGCGACACACTCTTTGTTTTGTCTGTATGGCTATTGTGGTTTCTTTCCTGAGGGCTCACTGACTGGTTGGAGGGGAGAATAACTTAGAGTGCCACCAATTTCAAACCTAGTTGAGTCTGATCATTTAAACAGCCTCTTTAGTGAACATTTAGCCAAAGTCAGATGCTGGGCTTTCAGGTGCATCCGCCTTTCACCTCCTTCCTAAAGAGGTGGTATCCTCCGAGATGGTGTCCAGGTGATGATGTATCTTGCGGCCAAGGGGGTGCTGCGGACCCCCCAGCTGCTTTGGCTGCTGAATATACTGGTTGCTGCTCGTCCTGCTGCCGTTCGTGCACAAGTATTAGTCTGGGCTCACTCGGTCGGCTCCCTGGACACTGTTTCCAGGTCTTGACCATGACACACAGGAACCAGGGGTGGCACCAAAAAGCTAAGCATCAAAGCTTCCTGCCGCCAGAGCATGCAGTACAGCCAAGCTGACCTTGACGGGGCTGCACTCAGGGAAGGGCAGATCTGCCTTCTCTCAGGGTGCGCGCAGGGAGTTGACAAAGAGCCCCGCAAACGCAGACATTCTGGAGTGCAAATTCAGCTCTAAAGAAGGTAAGAGCATAGAGTGACAATGTGACATCTAGCCCAATGGCATTCCACACAATTTAACAGACACTTTTTTAATGATAATAATAATGATAATGATAATAATAATACTAGAACTTGAAAGCCCAGTATGCCAGATAGATGCAAACAGAGCTGGTCTCTTGAGGCAGGTAGGGAGGGACCAGATCTTTGTCCAATATGTGCCCCAGAGCTTCACAGATATTATTTTATGGAAATCATTAATCTTTTCCAAACCCATCATCTCCTAGATGAAGAAGCTAGGGTCTAATGAATTGAAGTAAATTGTCATGCAATTTGCAAATAGCAGAGACTAGACTCAACACCTTTCTCCAAACTTTCTACTATTTTGTGCACTTAGTCTCCTGAAAAGTTTAACTTGATCACAAGACCCATATGCTGCTGATGTTCAGTTGCAAACACATATTCTGATGTCGTCAAAGTCAATGACTTCCATTGGCCAAAAACCAGTTTATTATCAAGAAATCATTCTAACAGACATACTTAACTGCATAAAAAATGAAAAATTCTAATGTGTTTCAATCTGGCTAGTCTTTACTTAATGACTTTCTTATGTCTGGCCCTAATGATACAGCCCAACAAGGTCTTCATCAAACATGTAGTCTTGTTAAAGTCGCAGAGATACAAGCAGATATTGCCTACTCAATGCTGTATACTCTTCTCTCTGTATAGCTTGGGTCTATTTTAATTAATATACTACTAATAAGTGAATGAACAAATAAATTCAGTATATTGTTGGACTGTTTTACATACTTGCTGAATAAAGCTTACTTGGTGTTTACAGAGCAAAGGAGTAAATAAATGACTTTAGGCCATGATCAGAATGCCCACAGAAAGGACACATGAAGAAACATATTAATATTTCACAGAGGCACTGAACATAAATGTGGTCAGACATTTTAGCCCCCTGTCAAGGAAGCCTGCATTTGAATCTCCAGAACCCTAGCGAATGCTGCCTGGGAGGAATATGAATTAGTGGGGCATTATTGCATGGCCAATGACTTGTAAACACACTGTGTTGCTACATGAGTTCAGGCAACTACTGGGCAATTATGCTGGCAAACTACCTGGTAATTAAAAGATGGGATCTTGTGTAGGCTGCCACTTGGAAAGTGGTGGCTGCTTTTTCACTTCATTGGTGATCACGTCCGCTTGAGAAGACCAAATGCCTTCAGGAGCCAGTAGATAGATGACCCATTTGTAAAAAACTGAATTACAGAGGGAAGAGGGCTCCCATTCTGGGTTCGAAGCCCTAGTTCCTGGGTTAAGAGGAAAGCCATAAGGGACCAAGGAACCATGTCTGCAGATGCCTACGTCCAGCAGCATGTACGAGGTGAACATTTATTCCAAATGTCTGCCGAATGCAGAGCACACGAGGAGCCTTGCTGCAAACAAGCAGCCCTTACGAAAGATCCGTCAGGCTCTGGGTACTACACTGAATGTTTTCCATACACCCTCACATTTAATCTTCCCAACTAGCCTGTGAGGGAGATAGTAGTATCTTTATTTTAGAGACAAGGCTCCTGAGGCTCAGAAAAGCAAAATAACGAGCCCACATCTCCCCTCTGCTAGTGGATGGTCGAATTGGGACTTTAACACACATCTTCTACCTGCAGATCCTCTGTTTATTCCTTTTCAGTATTTCCTTTTCCTGGGAGGAGAGAAGATGGAAGGAAATTTAAAGATGTGATTCTAGCCTTACAGGAGGTTTCTGAGAGTGAAATGATCTGGAGCAATTACAAGCAGCCTACGAGCCAGGGCGAAGGAATATATCCTGTGGATTAAAGGCACCTGCCAAGCAGAGGGATAAAGGCATGTGTTCTGAATGTGTCCAGTTAATCTAGAAGGTTGTCATAAATGAGTGTGAGTTTTGAGTCAGGGTCTAAAAAATATGAATAACCATGTTTAACCTCATCTACCACAAGTGTTTAATTATGTTGTTATAGTTCCATCAGCCTACCTCTGTGACTTTTGGGCTGAAAGTTGAAAATATGGTGTGTTGGAAGTAGCTGGCAGGTGTGATCATGTTTTGACTGAAAATGAGCTGGTCAAGGAAAATCTTTATTTGAGGCCTGATTTCAGGTGTTTGATAATGATAGCCCTAATACTTTTCCTTTCCTTATTACTGCAGAGAGTATTGCAAAGCTGGGAGACAGCACTATTAACAGTTATCAAGTTCTGTATAATTCTTGCTAGTCCGGAGACAAGTAGACCAGGCTTAAATGGTAGACATCTGGAGCAAATTAATAATTAAAAGGTGAACTCTTTTCTGGCCCTAGGAACAATTGCTAAGAACAAGAGTCCAGTTTCTACTAGTGTGAAGAACCCTCACAGGTTGGTTGAGTGGGAAATCTCTTGTCCATCTCAGGTGATAGGGCAGGTGATTGGGTAGAGAAGAGGGAAGGATAAGGAAAGAGACCTGGTTTTACTCGTTACCAGCAGGTTGGCTTTACAGCTCTATAGTATTCTCATTTACATAATTGAAATAATGCAATGTATTAGTGTATGAAATATATGTAAAACTACTTTGTCATTTGAAACTATTCTGCATTTAGTAGATAATAAATACTATTAGTACTAATAAACTAATAAATACTAATAAACTAATAAATACTATTAGTATTTATATACTAATATATACCAAGGACCTGAGTCCTTGGTATATAACTCTAGGACAGGGAAATTCACATATGCTTTGTATATAACTCTAGGACAGGGAAATTCACATATGCTTATAGAAGTTCTACTATGTTCTCACTTATTTACAGTTACTGTCTTAGTCCATTTAGGCTGCTATGACAAAAATACCATAAATTGAGTGGCTTATAAACAACAGAATTTAATTCTCACAGTTCTAAAGTCTGGAAGTCCAAGATCAAGGATCCAGCAAGTTGGGTGCCTGGTGAGAGCCCACTTCTTCAGAGATGACATCTTCTCCCTGTGTCCTCACATGGTGAACGGGAAAGGGTCTCTCTGGGATCTTTTTTATAAGGGCACTAATCCCATTCATGAGGGATCTGCCCTTATGACCTGATTATCTCCCAAAGGCCTCAACTCCTAATATCATCACTTTAGGAATTAGAATTTCAACATATGAATTTTGGGGGGATGCAGATATTCAGATCATAGCAATTATTCATAATCGTAATCCAGGAATAACATTGTTTAAAATAATAGATCCATATTTGCAATAAAAACATTTTTAAATCTTTCTAAACATTTCTAGGTGGTTATCTCTGCTCCAGAAAATAGCTCTTATTCACAACTGAAAGATCCAATTCGATGAGCCTAAAAGTATGGTACTCAAAGACTATACGTTATTTAAATGTAAAAGCCTAAAATCTTCTTTAGTTATATTTTTCCCTCAGTTGAATCAAGGTTTCATCACTGACTTGGTTCTGTGACACTGGTGAGTAGCTTTAGCTGTTCTGCACCGTTGACAATGCACCTATAAAATATCTTAATCAGACTGTTCTTTGTCTCTCGTGGGACAGAATGAGAAAAGATGAGATCCTATCTGTTGTTACTGATCCTAGAATGTCACAGACAAAACAGCTAGATAAGCCCACAGTTCTGCTATCTTCCAGGGTAATTATAATACCTCAAAATACACCTTTTTTAGTTTATTTTCTTCCAACAAAGTTAAGTCCAAATTTCAGTTGATAAGGCAGCTTAAGAAATGCCCACTAACCCTGCCGTCTCATGGTGTTGATGAAGCCTGCAGATCTGGGAAGTTGAGCGGACAGCAAGCTGTTTGGTCTCGAAACAGCAGTGTTAATACATCAACTTGGACTGACCTCCCTTCTTCTTCTCTGATTCCAGCCCCCCCATACCTACTGTTCTGTGAATCACACTCAACCCTAATTAATCAGAACATGAAAACTGCATTCTCAGCAGCCAGACAGTGAGGGCAGTAACTTGACTTTGAGGTCCAGCCTCTCAGGGCAGTATCCCAGAGTGAAGATTGGATCTCGGACTTCCTCCTGATTATAATAAACCAGGTTGAGGAGCTGCACACAGGCTGTGTCTAAGCAAGAGCCAGCAAACATAGGAGGTTGCCCAAACACAGTCATTAGGATTTCCTGCCTTAGGAAGAAAGCAAAGACCTACAGAAATAGAAGAGTAAATAACTGAAGGAGAGATTCCTCATGGCTGGTGGTATTGTAGAAGGTACCGAACTGAGGGTTACTAATAATTGTCTTCAAATTGTATTTAGGGAAATTTTAAACAGAAAAATCAGGCAATTTTCTGTTTCTGTTTCTTGAGTCTGCATTTCTTATTGTTGTCATCACCAGTTTATTTTTATAGCATAACTCATATAAGAAATATCCAATGCAATGCGCACTACCCGAAGGATGGACATATTTGAAACACGGACTTGGCGGGGGGACCAAGGGCAACACACGTAACCTAAACATCTGTACCCCCATAATATGCTGAAATAAAAAAAAAAAAAAAGAAATATCCAAGTGAAGCACAGAGCTGAAAGTTCCAGTGGGAAAATGTTGGGAGAGGAAGAGCTAAGAAACCAAGTGTCTTTAGATTTCTGTCTAAGGGGGTTTTGCCTCCGAGGACCCACTTCCCCAGCAAGAAGCCTCCAAGCCCAAGGGAGTGGCAGCTTTAGGAGAAGTTCAGGGTACAAGAAACTGTCAGCTTTCTCCTGTGAATGGGTTTGGCTTGCAGGTGAAAAATGTCATAACTGTGTCAGGGACATACTCTTAGAGAATTGCCAATGTACTAAGAATCCACTTCACTTTTTCTTCCCAGCCCAACCCAGTCAAGCATGCAGCAGGCACACAAAAGAGACAGCTGCTTCTTCCTATTCTACCCCAATCCTGATATTTCTAAAGCAACTTGTTTTTACTTTCTGGCACCCTTGCTTCCCTATGTCACACCTTCCTGTGGGCAGGGAAACAGTGGTGAAGGTGAAAATCATGGTGGTACCAAGTTGTCATTTATAGTGCTGAGTCCCCAACCCACAGCCACTGGACATCCATCCAATGACTTCAAGTTTTGATCTCTTCTTGTGATCACCTAATCTGAGGTCTCTCACAGTGTCTTCTGGAAGATTTATCTTAAGTCCCTCCCTGTTCCCCACAGAAGGAGATGCTGAGATAAAGATGAGGGTGCAAGCAGTTTATTTGGGAGATGATTGTGGGAAACATTGGTGGAGGTTGGGGTGGGGTGCAAGACAGGGAAGAGAAGGCGGCCAATAAAGAGTTAATAGCAAGTAAATTATCACTTGCAGGCAGTTCAAGTTTTATCCCTCTGGGGAACTCCAGGAGGACTCCCTGGAACACATTTCAGAGGATACAACCAAGGGGTAGGGGAAGTGGGGTATTGGCACCCTAACCCCATCAGTATGGGTTGAGAGCTCTTGTGAAGGAGGCATTAATTCCCTGGCATTTCTGGCCCGCTGCACAGGAGGACAAACCAGTCTCTGATGGCTGGAGAAATGCAAGGGTTGACCATTGGAAGGTGGTGTCGTTCACCAAAGTGGAATGGGTCAGAGATGTATCTCTGGACATTGAGTTTCTGCCACACGATGGAAAGTGCCTTGCTGGTGCAACCCATGCTGCTTTCTGCCCCACTACCTCTCTTGGAGACAACTAGCTGCATTGATGACTTCTTCTTGAGTTCCCCTCCTATAAAATTATAGTTGATATGGGAGAGGGCTACTTCCCCACTAGGTTTACAATTCAGGTATAAGGCTCCCCAAAGTGTGGTCACACTCTCAATCTTCCTAGAAATCTGTCTCTAGAATCTGCAAATAAGCTTCCTAAACTGAATTAAATGAGTTAATTTGTATGGCACCAGCCAGGGTCCCAACCACTCATGTCTGCTGAAAATCGTCTAGGGTCCTGTACAGAGACAGCCTCAAGGTGAGTTGCTGACTTACCTAGTGATTCTCTGAAGGAAGTAAGCATCTTCTGTCTCTTTCTTTTAAGGATCTGAATCCCAGTTTCAGAGGCCTGATCCTTGGTCTCAAAGTCTGTGGTAGTATTCTCCCCTGGAGTACGTCAAACACTCTATCAGAGGTGAGCATACTGCTTGGACCTCCATGTATCCCACATTTCCACATTGCCTTGTATTACCCTCTAATTATGGGGTAGGCTTCTGAAAGGTAGGTTTGC
Organism: Propithecus coquereli; assembly: GCF_000956105.1. Taxonomy (NCBI): domain Eukaryota; kingdom Metazoa; phylum Chordata; class Mammalia; order Primates; family Indriidae; genus Propithecus; species Propithecus coquereli. The sequence goes on from NW_012153685.1 coordinate 934,470, forward strand.
TTCTCGTGTATCTTTGTACTTGCCAAATACAACTTTTGACATTTGCTCAGAACAGGCAAAAGCATAAAAACCCAGGGTCCCACCCACATGCATGTGGTTCAGGATCATAGTTGGTCCTGTCATGTCACCAGGACACAGAAGCCACTGCTGCATCATCTCCCTAAACACTACTGTGCTTCTGAGGGGACAGGTGGGGTAAAGGCTACTCAGCTCTGAAGCTCACATTTATGACATGGGAAGGTCAGAGGTCAGCCAGATGGTGCCTAAGGACAGAGAATGGCACCAGAGAATGGCAAGAGAGGAAAGAGGGCGCCTGGGACACCTCGGCAGCTCCAGGGCGTGCCATTCCATTCTGCCCCTGAACCTCAGGGTGGAACTTGGTGGACATTGCTCACATGGTGTGGGCATTTCGCCAAGGTTCTGAAGAAGGTGAAGGCAACAGCAGCCATGACCTGGTGCTCAGGACCTAGATTTGAAAGGAACCTTGGAGTCATGGGGTCCACGTTTTTCACTTTCCAGAAGAGAGCATGAAGGCTCAGAGACAGTCAGACAGTAGCATGCTCAAGGTCACATACCGCTGGTGACCGTCCACAGGGAGGCTCTTGCTGTGGGAGATGCTGCAGGGCTGCCAGACCTCCCCTTTAGGAGAGGACTCATAAAGAGTCTGAATCCTCTAAATATAAACACGATGTACCAGATTATCACAAAACAATCATTTTCTTAAGTATGTCACTTACATAAAGACATCCCTGAGACTAACCTCAAACATACACACATGCGCACACACATACACACACACACACACATTGAGATCCTCTTCCCAGTATCTTTCCAAGGAACTTGAACACAGCTCCCAGCTGTGTGTTTGGGTGTGTTAGGAACAGTCCCAGAGATGGCAGGCCGGCCAGCATGTGTGGGAATGGCCAAATTCAAATCCTGTTCTTTTTATTATTATTATTCTTTGTTCAGTCATTCTACAATCTGGTATTTGGGGGACCATCTGTCTATGACTACCACTGTAAAAAGTGCCAAGATACATAACAATATCCCCAATATAATATCCCCAATAATACAGTGCTGTCTACCTTTGGGAGTTTGATGGCTCGGCAGCCAACACCAGACTCTATATTCATGAAGCAGGTTCAAAGGTCCAAAGCAGATTATGATTCAATGCTGGGACAGGCAGGCAGCGCTAGAGGAACTCAGGGGAAGGTGAGCTTCCTGGCACATTGAGGTGGAGTAGAGAAGAAGTCATGGAAAGGAGAAAGATGGCAGACCAGGAAATTTCTGCTTTCACAGAGGCAGAGGCAAAAATGGGATCTGCCCATCCCATCGCGCCAGGCATGGGAAGAGGGAAAAACTGGAACCTCAGGCCAAAGTCAGGGCTCCAGGCAACACATGGGGTTAAAGAGGAGACCTTGCAGGTCTCAACCCTATTCCTCAGTGGGGAGAATCAAGCCGTGTGCATCAAAAGTTAAACAGTAGTATCCTACCTGTTCATTACCTCAGGCAGAGGCTTAATTAACACAGAACTATAAAATACAACACAGTTCCTCAAGGATAATGTTAGGTAGTAATTTTCAACTTGCATGGCACTGGGTTTAGAAACTTCATGAAGATTTATAGAAAGCGTAAAGTGCTGCTACAACTATTAAATGAGAAAATCTAAATCTTGAGAATGAGTGGCAGGGGAGAATGGAGAAATTATAAATCTGCCAAATGTTTGAGTCAACATCATATGGGAAGACAAATTGAAAACATCTGACTGTGAAAAACACGGTCACAGAGTGACATGAAAGCTCTTGGTTAAGATGGTAGAATCTAAACAGGTGAGAATCACTGCATGGGCAGGTTCTTTTTGCCAAATTCACACCAACCCAGAAAGGACGCCTTTCTTAGTAGACTATATGGACTGGTGAAAAAGGGCCATACATAAAATACAAATCAAATAATAAAATGTAAAAACCATACATAAAAATCTGAACAAAAAGTTAAATTAAAAAAAGAAAACACAGAATCTGCTACAGACATTTCCTAATATGAAGTCATTTAGTTGATTGACAGAATTCTCATTTCTTATCTAAGCATTGGATATTTTATAGAAGTGACTTCCATGATAATACATTTATCCATGTATATCTGCCCTACATAATCCTCATCCTGGCAATACTTCTCCATTGTGAAACAGCTGTCAAAGGTGCCAGTGAAGTCTTCTTCTGGAAAATGCACCCCTTCTTTCAGCAGGACACCCATGACTGAATCACATTGCAGGGAGAGGTTTATCCAAGTGAGGCCTGGAAGAGAGAACAAGCTAGCTCATACTTCTGCTCTGAACTAGTTGTCCTTCCTGTCACCACCTCCCCACTTTCCTGAACGACTAGTTGTCCTTAAGAACACGTTACCAGCACACACTTTAGTATTTAAATTCTAAAGTTTACAGACTATAAAATTTAGAGAGACCTGATGGGAGTAGGATATTGCTTTCTTTTTTCCTTGATAAAATATTGGAGTGAGGCTGGGCATGGTGGCTCGCTCTTGTAATCCTCGCACTCTGGGAGGCCGAGGCGGGAGGATCATTTGAGCTGAGTTCAAGACCAGCCTGAGCAAGAGCGAGACCCTGTCTTTACTAAAAATATAGAAAGAAATTATCTGGACAACTAAAAATATATAAAAAAAATTAGCCAGGCATGGTGGCGCATGCCTGTAGTCGCAGCTACTCGGGAGACTGAGGCAGGAGGATCCCTTGAGCCCAGGAGTTGGAGGTTGCTGTGAGCTAGGATGACACCACAGCACTCTAGCCTGGGCAACAGAACAAGACTCTGTCTCAAAAAAAAAAATTCAAGTGACAAATTCTAAGACAGAATGAGAGGATATCTGACAGGTAAATGCTATGTAGCCATCTCAAGGGAGATGACTTGTTTTCCAATAAGGCAGAAATAACTAAATGACCTATTTAAATCGGTGTGGAAATTTTGAGATGAAAATACCAAAGGAGGAAACGATGGATGTAGTTATCATAGAGGAACATACAAATCTCCTTAGTAATCAAGTAATCCCCGCCTCCCTCCCCCTCGCCTAAACGGATGAGAACATTGAGGGTCAGTGACGTGAAGTGACTCATGCTGACACAAAATGGATTAGCAGCAAAGATAGGGCCAGAACTCAGCCCCCTTAATCTTTAATGCATTTCCTCACTATACTGTGCTCTTTGATAAGCTGGAATTAAATCCATCTCCTATGGTTTGAATGCTCATCCCCTCCAAAACTCATGCTGAAATTTAATTGCCATTTTAACAGTATTAGGAGATGGGGCCTTTAGGAGGTGATTAGGCTGTGAGAGCACCACCCACATGGGTGGGATTGGTACGGATATGAAAGGGTGACTTCCAGCCCCTCGTGCCCTTCTGCCATGGGATGATGCAGCAAGAAGCTGATCCCTCAATCTTAGACTTTCCAGTCTCCAGAACTGTGAGCCAATAAATTTCTGCTCAATTTAAATCACTGAGCCTCCATTCTTGTGATACTTCACTTAGTGGAATGGGCTGCACCTCTATCCAGGATGATACAAGAGGTGCTAGATCACCATTGTTTTCGTGGTGGAGTAGAACTCCGTGGTACTACTACATAGTACATACTACTACATACCACATTTTATTAATCCACTCATAAATTGATGGGCACTTGGGTTGTTTCCACATCTTCGCAATTGTGAATTGTGCTGCTATGGTATTAATTGATCAATACTTACGTGCATATATAGTAATAACATTCATCGGCTGTCAGACAGGTGGGAAGGGGAGGAGGGGATGGGCATATACACACCCAATGGGTGCGGTGCACACTGTCCAGGGGATAGACACGCTTGAAGCTCTGACTTGGGTGGGACAAAGGCAATATACACAACCTAAACATTTGTACCCCTGTAATATGCTGAAATAAAAAAAAAATAAACACTGAGCCTCAGGTATTCTGTTATAATAGCCCAAAACGGACTAAGACACCACGCAAATTTCAAAACGATTTGAACTATTTGAAATCAAATCATTTCTTCTCCTACCATGCCCCATCTCTGTATTGCCCCATCCAAATTTTCCTAAAGCACAGACCTGATCAGTCCATTTCCTTTTACGAAAACCTGTAACTGTATCTGGACTGATAGAGCAAAACTCCGTGGGCCGGTTCCTCACTAGTTCTTCCACCTGTCCCAGTGCCTTTCACCTGGAGTACTTTCCAACCAAAGCTGCTCATTCCCCTTGAATAGTCCCCACCACAGTCTACCCTGGGGAAAATCCCACTTGTCCTTTAAGGCCAGACCACATGCTGTCGTCTCCTTCAGGAAGGCTTCCAGGACTCCTGGGTCTGCGACTGCTTTATTTTCTGCTTTTCTTGTTTCCCTGTATCAACTTTTATTGCCAACTGCACCAGCTAATCTGATAGTTTTCTGAAGGAAAATCCCTTTCCTACTCATTTTACAACTCCAGTGCTTTGTACAGTGCACATAGTAGGTGTTCAGTTAAAAACAATTATTGAATAAATATGTGTAGTTTAATTAAAACTATAGCAATTGCACCCTTCCCCACCCAAGAATCAGTAAATTCACATAAAAATAATCCACAGTGGGATCTTGGTTAGTAGATAAAATAATCTGCCAATTGTCTGTTCTTTATTACAAACGTGTTTTGTGTGATGTCTGCATCACCCAATTCTCGCAGTAAAACTCTCAGTAACTGGGAATTTAAAGTCAATTTTAAACTTAAAAGTGACATATATTTCTTAGGGAAAAAATATACAATTCCACACTAAATTCCGCAGTTAGACACGGGGTCGTGGTTTGTCCGCATTCCTTCATTTCAGTGACGCCACGATGCCACGGACATGCTCTATTGCAGAACTTAGCGAATGGCATTAAATACAGTACATGCTTCTGAAATTGCTTATTAAATATTTAATATGAAGACATGAGCTTTGAATAGTTTGGTGAGGGAAATACCAGCTAGAGAAGGGAGTGGGAGGTTGTGGTAGGGGCTGTGTGCTATGTTGCCAACCTAATATGAAGACACGATGCTGCCGAATTCAGCAGTTGGACTTCTGGGGGTATCACCCTACTGGTGCATCCAGTCCGCACTTAATAGACGCAGGTGGCGGACAGCACCGCCCCTTCTCAAGCTGCACAGGAAGTCTAACAGAGAAAGCATTAGGACCCCCACATCACAGTTGGTCACTTCTGTCATACACATTCAAGGAGGAAGACAGGACCCATAAATCATGGCCAGGCTGATCCTATTCCTCTTTTTTCCTTTTTCTCCTGCATGATTATCTTATTACTCCCAATTTTCAGGTGCCTGGCCTGAGAATCATTCTTGTTTTTAACTGGATGTTTGTCCTCACAAATTACCTAATGGAGTTTTAAGGTATAATCACTTTACACCTTAAAAAACAATTTTTTTAGTGCAGTAAATCCAACCCTTCCTCCTGAAGTATTTCGAATTTGAGATATTCCTTAAAATGACGAAAGAAAGAAAGAGAAAGAAAAGAGAGAGAGAGAAAGGAAGGAAGAAGGAAGGAAGGAAGGATGGGAGGGAGGGAAAGAAAGAAGGAAGGAAAGAAAGAAAGAAAGAAAGAAAAAGAAGCAAGAGAAAGAAAGAAAGAAAGAAAAAGAAAGAAAGAAAGAAAGAAAAGAAAGAAAGAAAGAAAGAAAGAAAGAAGAGGAAGAGAGAGAGAAAGGAAAGAAAGGAAGGGAGGGAGGGAGGAAAGAAGGAAGGAAGAAACCATAAACCTTCAAAGCCCAGCAAGATAAGATTAGAATGGTGTACCAGCAGCTGTCTGGAGTTACTATGTTAAATTGGGGTGATTCAGTCCATCTTTCCATGAGGCATATGTTGCACATGGAAAGTGGGGTCGAGAAAAGCACTTCTCAATAAGGAATGCTCGTGGGCAGAGCGCTACTACCTTCTGTTGCCCCGTTCTGTAGGGACGTGAGGGCTGCCCGTGAGAAAGCAGAAAATGAAGACTTGGCTTGTCACTTCTGAAAGGTTGTCGAGGGCTGAGTCATCCTCGGAGTGCTAGGTCTGTTGTTCTGCCTCACCCAAATAAATGCTCTCAGTGGGGCTTATAAAGCCAGAGCTTTCATGCACTCTTTCCTCCCAAGTTGGGCAGGCTAGCTATGCTGCGTCCAGCCTATTGTGATCCACCTGACTCTGCTTGCAAACGCCTTCCACCTAGCACACAGCGGCACGGCAGAGAAAGAGCTCCCAACAGATCAGCTCGAGGGCTGCATTGTGAAGAAATCATTTCCCAAGGGTCTCATTTTTTTTTTTTTTTTGTCCTTCATGAGTTGTTTTTTCTGTAAAAGATGACTCCTCTGTAAAAATACGAAATGGTCTGATTAAAATATTGCTTTTGAATGCTGCATTAGAGGCTTATGAAAATTTCTTTCAGTTTTTCTCTGACAGTCGTTATCCTCCAGACTTTGAATCATACAGCTCACCTTGTCACCCTGCACTTTTCCTCCCGGGACAGTGCACTCGTCACAGACCATTATGACCTGCGTGTGTCTGTCTGTGTAGCTCAAATTTAATCACTTGTTCTTAAAAAAACAAATAGCCTCAGTCCAGCATTTAGTAACCTGAAAGTAACCGCAGAATAGAAACAATGAGCATTAATGTTTATATATATATATATATAAACACTCACAAAATAATAATATTCTGATATATTGCACCTTTCTTCGAAATACCTCAAAATATTTCTAAACCATTTTCTTATTTATTATCAAAAAGTAAATACTAACACATTTTTGAGGATTTAAATAAAAGCTCCTGCTTTAGGATTATTGGAACTCTAATTTTAATCAGTCGTTGATTCTGTTTTTCAACATTATGTTTCAGAATGTCTTCATATAAAAGCATAACAGTGTATACAGATTTTTTTGGCCTATGCCTAGTTCTTTCAGTTCTTCTTGATAAATGATATTTACTTTCTTTAAGATAAATAACCACCTCTCTCAAACTTCAATCTTTTCTAAAAATTCATTCATACAGTTTGTCTCAGACTTAATTCTCCCTGGGCTGTCGTAGTTCATCCTCCTTGCTCCTGAAAAGGCAGACCGTCCCCAGTCCCACATAGAAGGAAGGTGGGACTACAGTAGATAATTAAAGGTAGAAAGAGTAGGCAGAGTCCAATCCACAAACAAAGAGCCCCGTGAGCCTGGCTCCTACCCTCCAGTCAACTCCCTTGTCTCTCTGGTGAGTTTCTTTGCTACTCTGTGTCAGTTTCCTTATCTGCAAAATGGGTTGATTCCACCCCTCTTCAAAAGGTTTGAACTGTGCAATTACTATGTGCTACGCAGATGAATAAACGTATTCACCTTTTGCCAGTCTGATTTGCTGCAGTTTTTTCTGACTCAGTGGGAAAACTCTTTTCATTTCAGTTACATTTTAGTGGAGATGCTAGGCACACAGTAGTTTGAAACGTTAAAGGACCCAAATCTGGAATTTACCAGATTCCTTTGAGACTTTTTTCAACTCTTCTATTCTTAAAAAGCTTTTACCTCTTTAGGTTTTAGATAACTTATTTCTATTATTATCTTCTTGTTTTTATGTAGTTTTTTAAAGATTCAATTAATTTTCTTCCAGTTCTAGTGTATTTTTATGTATGTCTGAAGGAGCAAGTCTGCACTGATTTTTTTTCAAAATGCTTATAGTTTTTATACCATCATAAATAGAGTGTGGACGATCCCACATTTCTCCACTGAATTGTGATGCTTCTTTTACAACATATTGAGTTCTTATATATAAGAATCAGCCTTCTGAGAGAATGTTACTTCTTCTTCTTTTGAAGCCATACAGTATCATATATTTTTATCTTTGTTATATTTCTCTAAAAACTTGCCTTATGCCCTCTTCAAGATTGTAACCCTTTCCAGGGTGTGGGGCTATGTCCTTTTGAATCCGTTATCATCACTCCAATATTTAGGCACTAACTCACAATACGTTGTTTGAGCTGGATTCTGACAACATACGCCAAGACACGCGTGAGGACAGAGCCAGGGAAAGGCAGATGCAGAAGAAAGGCTTTAACCAAAAGAGTCAAGGCTGCTTCACGGGCCAGCCTAGAGCACTGTCTCGAGGCTTCTGGGGAGGGCTGCCCTTACCAGGATGTCCTGCATGGGGGCCCACGGTAACCTATTCTCCTGTGCCCTTCCCAGCTCTCCCCATCACACTGTACTTGATCCTCCCACCCCAGCCTTCCCATCTGAATCTCAGTGGCAGTCCCAGTTAGGACACAAGGCAGAGAGCTCAGTGCAACACTGACGCCCTCAAAGCTACCACAATTGCTTTTTTCCCCCACACTGCATGTAACTAGACTAAGGATCATTCCACCCTCATTAAACTTCGTTTTTGAGCCATAGAGGCCCGATGGCAAGATGCTGCCCAAGTCAGGTCTACCATTCCTCATGCAGTGTTTATGAGCCATTAGCTATGCCATCCCTTGGGAGAGCCTTTTCCTTCCATAGTCTTACATGCCTTGGCATGTGCTATCTCAGAAAGGATATTTGTCACCCTTTCTGGCCAGAGTTACCTTCAGCTGTTAATATTAGAACCAAATTCTTTCATCCTTCATAATCTTTGGTATAGAATGATAGTACACAGCCTCAATTCCCCTTTTAAGAAAACTTTCTTGATGTCCTAAGTCTCAGAAAGGGTAACCCCGCCCAGGCAGCTCGGTAACTTTGCACTCCTCCTCAGTCTCGGAAGCGGCGACTGCAAATCGGAGTCCCACTTCAAAGGTCACGGAGAGTGCACCTGGGTTGAACAAGCATGGCACACCCTCGATCCTATTCCTCTGTCCTTGGAAGATGGAAAGTTATTGAACTGTCTTAAAAATGCTTGCAAACAGTACACTGGAATTTGAAAAAAGTGAAATGGTTTAGGAAAAACAGAGTCTAGTGGGTCTATGTTTGAATCCAGTCTGTGCCACACTGGGTTACAGACTTGGACCGGTTATTTAACCTCTCTGAGCCCTGGTCTCTGAATCTGCTAAACAGGGTAATGGCTACCTTAAAGGTTCATTATAAAGATTAGTCATATGTGTTTGAAGTGCCTGGCCCATTGTAAGCTCTCCATACGATGTGGTTATTATCAGGATTGGAGTAAGCAGGATTTATTTAGAGATTCTTGGATGGTGTAGGCAGAGATCAGTGAGGGTGAATATCAGGTTTTCCCTGTGTGTTCCCTGGAGCATGGCCAGAGTGAGGACACAGGACTGTGTGGGCCACTGGGTTGCTCCAGCAGTGGCATCTTTCTGACGTTAGGAAGGGTTAGGTGGCATTTGATGGTAAGAACCAGAAATTATAGGCAACCTGGAGCCTGGCCAGCTTTGTGGGCTTACTGTTCACCCCACCTTGCTCAGTGCACCTCTCAGGGCTGCTTCTCTCTAGGTGCAACATTGGTGGTCAAGGCTGGTTGCAATGTGACAGTGAGAAGAGGCAGCACATGTGGTCCCAGATGGCTGGGACCACCTGGCAGAGTCTCATAGGCTGTTCCCAGAGAAAAGGAAAGGGCAGCCCACATTGGCCCACCTTGAATTCTGGTGGCCCCTGGGTAGAGAGCCATGCTTCGCCACTTGGCCCTATCTTTATTAATAGAAACTTTGGTAATGTCATCTGGGAGAAAAATAAAAACCCTGGCTAAAGAGGGCATATATTTTAAGATGACACAGTTTATATTTAGCGACTAGGATTACACGCCTTGGGAGACATGCAAGAAGAGGAAGTGAGATGAGAGCTGAGCGTCTGGCCTGGGCAAATGTCACTCTCCCAAAGTGGCCATGCTTGTCACAGGCTCACACCAGTGCTGAGGAAGGCACCGAGGAATGTGGACACACAGAGCTCACCCAGCGCCAGACCTCCCACTGCTCCAGATGCTGAAGGACGGTCACCAAAGTCAGGGCTGGCCCAGCGAGGGCGGGTGAGCCAGGTGGTGACGGACACTCACAGGACAAAATACCAGTGTGCTCACCAAGGAGTGACTTTGGACGACATGAAATAAACCGACGGACGTCAGGGGCTTGAGATGTAGCATACTTTGCCTCTGAGGTACAGATTAATATTCTCCACCAAGGTGCTATAAGGACTGACATCACTGTTTGAAGAAGACCTGGAAAGGTGAGGTGCTAATTTGGCATACAACTATTACCTGTCTCTGGAGAGCGTACAATCTGTTCTTGGATAAGTTTTAAATTAAAATTTTATTACTGCTTCCCCTAAAGTAGACTTATCGCTACAAAAGCAACAATGCCCACCCACATTTTTTTGAGCTGTGTCCCATTTATTATCTCATTTTATTCCCATAATATCCATGTAAAATTTGTTGGATAGCTTTTGACACTTTTAAATCTAGAAAAGCTTTGGCATTTTTAAATCTAGAAAAATTGTATTAAAGTACAAAAAAAACCCTTCCACTCAGAGCAAATCACTGTTAATATTTTTAGTGAATCTATTTTCATTATATTTCCATGAATACTTTAAGTAGTTGAGACGTGATGTGTAGAATGTTGCACACTGTTTTTGCAGCTAATATTATACCAGAAGTGTTTACTATGCAAAGAGCTTATCTATGCAAAATTCTTTGCAAATGTAATTTTAAAGCTGCAAAGTATTGCATTGAGGAACGTGCCATAATGTACTTAATTCTCAACTTCTGGAACTCACTAATCTCCAAGATTTGCTGTTACACTGTTTCAGTGAACACTTCTGTGGCTAAATCATGGTCTGAGGAGCTCACATACACAGATGAGAGACACCAGGTGCAGACAGCCGGCCTCTTCGTCCATGCGTGCTTGGCCAGAGGAAGTGGAGCTGCAGGGAAAGCATAGCTTTCCCTCACGCCTGCGTCATCGCAGAGAGGCAAAGAGAAGGAAGGATGTCAACCCAGACAAGGAAATGAACCAATCAGAGAATTATAGGCCCAGGTGTGTGCTTGTAATCATGCCATATTCACACACTTACAACTAGATTAAAACTGAGAAAAACATTGTAGACCATTTTAGACCAGTGGTAACCAAACTTGGTTGGCACAAGAGAACCACCTGAAGAGTTTATTAACACTAAGTCAATAGGTCTAAGACGGAGCCTAAACATCTGTATTAAACAAAAGAAAGGAAAGAAAGAGAACGGAGGAGAGGGGAGGGGAGGGAAAGGAAAAGGAAAAATAAGAAAGCGGGTTGCCCTTTTGCTTTGAAGCAAACTAGCATTGCTTTGAAGTTATTTGGCAACTTTCCTACTATGATTGCTGACTTCGAAGAGATGATTACCAAATTCTATTTGTGTGTCAGTCCTGGGATGGTCAGTACAGCAAGGCCAATGTCACAAGGGCAGACGGGCCAGTGGACCTCCTGTGTGGAGTGCTGGGGCCCTGGTGGGTCTTCTAGCAAAAGCAAGAGCCAGCAGATGCATGGGACATGGGGTGGCCTGCTTGTGTAGCCCGTGACCCCACACATAGGGACCTGCTGACCACGTCCCAGAGGCCTCTCTGGATCCCCGTAGGCAGCATCCACTTGCGCCAGGGATGTGGAAAAGAAACTGGCCCTTTAACCCTGGCTTGCAGAGAAACAAGCTGGCAAGGTTGGCTGGAGGCTACAGCAAACAGCTGGGTATGGCTGGAGTCAAGCTCAGCAGCATCTCATTAGAGTGTTTGGCGCCACACAGACGATTCCAAACACAGCAACGGTGAAAAGATTAGCGCATCTGCTGGAAAACATGGGTCAATCAGAAGCGTGTGGTTGGGGAGAGTTGTGTGAGGGTGAGCTTTCTGCTCTTTTAAAGATGACGTCGGGGTTTTCTGTGCTTATGGTCTTCTAACGACTCCCAGGCCGAGGGTGTTCCATGTGCAGCCCAGAGGATGAAACCTCCAGATGCTGCTGCCTGAGGATCCCGCCTGGGACTGTCTCACCAGCCGCATTTTCCTTCTTCGGATGTCACGGCTCATCATGAAAAGAGGTCAGGTCTGCCTCTGAGGTTGTGCACACAGCTAGCAGATGATTCAGGGAGCAAATCCCAGCTCGTTCGCAATTCCCCAATTAGCTGGCCAGCCTGGCCCCAGAGTTGGAATGCTTGCCTTGCCTTGGGTGGCAGTGAAGGGAAACAGATGCAAGTCCCTCTTGCATGGTGAGGCTCGCTGAGCACTCAGTGCACTGAAAGACAAGATCTCTCCAGGCAAAGTGGAATATGCTGGTCTTGCCTGGAAATGCACTGCCGTGGCGTTGAAGTCACTCAGCACCAATAGCATCATTCCAGACTAAGCAACAGAGACCACGCTGAGACACGCAGTTCAACAGGCTTTCCCTTTTTCGGCAGGCCATGAAAATGTCTGTGATGTCACATTCCCAAGAGGAACATCTCTGCTTGGGTAATAGGGAAGGTAACAATGGGAGCCAGAGAAAGAATAGGAAGATTTACATCACTGGGGAGTCCAGGCCACACTGGGGCAGGATCACGGGATCACATGGTTACCACCGTTCAACCTCCCCTGACTGAAAAAACCCATAGTGTTACTGGCAGGCAATTACTTGACATCCCGTGAAAACTTTCCCCACTGGTTTAAATAGCAGGTTTTCACCTAAAACTAGCAGAGATGATAAGCCGAGTGTTCTCCTGGCAGGGGCAGTCTTCTCTGCATCCTCTTCGGGCCACTACGTTTGCAATTTCCGTTTACCCCATGGTCATGCCGCAGGCATTGGGCTTTTGCTGTGTGTTTAGGGGCCTGACATTTTGTGTTCCTGGGACCTGGGTTTGGTTTTACCATCCTTTTCTGTGGCTCTAGGATTGTCTGAGTTTTTGTCTCCTTCTCTTCTCTCTCCCCATACCTTTCCCATCCCTAACTTCATTCCTCAATCACCCAACTCTCCCTGCTCACTTTTTATTCCAGAAATTTGCCTTCTTTAGAGTTCTGGTCTCCTCTTCCCCTTGTGCCATCATGCTGTGGGGTCAGAACTGCGCCCACCTGCAGGAATGTTCTCACTTTAAAAGCCCGTAAATTGTAGACACGGTAACTACAAAGGCCAGAGTTATATACACACATGCACACATACATATACGCACATGTATGTGTGTGTTTATGTACTGTTGTATATATTACATACTGTGTGTGTGCACATACATAGTGCTCTATTATTATATATATTTATATATATATTATGTAATACATATATTAATAGAATAGTGAGTGGCAAGTAATATACCACAATACACATTAGCTGTATTTATTATTGAAGATAAAAGCATATGTTTTGGGGTCTTTCTATTATGAATACAGAACAATAAGAGGCAAATAAACATTATAAAAATGAGCTTTTTTCCCTCTATTTTGTAAATGGGAAATGGTCTGCTTAATGCTACGTAGGGCAGAGTGTCCACCACTACTCAGATAATAACAGAGTGAGAATCTCTCCAAACTAGACAGATTTGAAAGGGTGTCAGGAACTGAGATTGCTTAGCCTAAGGAAAACTGGAGGAAAGATATGATCACTGTCTTCAAATATTAAAAGCCTGACATGGGGAGGAGCAGTTATATTTATTTTGTTTGGATCTACGGGACAGAACCATGACCAGCTGGGTGGAAGTTATAGGCAGACTTGACTTTAACATACGAAGAACTTTCTAATCATCAGAGTTGTGTGACGAGATATGGGCAGTTCATATAGCAATCTCCACCAGTGGAAGTGCTGTGTGACTTTAAGCATATAACTTAAACTGTCTGTGTCCTAGTTTCCTCATTTGCAAAATGGGCATAATAACATCTATCTTTGAAGGATGTAGTGAAGACTGAATTAATATGTTACGGCCTTGCAAACAGTGCTGGAACATATGTGAGACCAATAGATGTGAGCCATTGTACAGCTGACCTGCAAAGGTGGAGGGGGCAGGCATTGTCATCCCTCACAGGATGGAAATCAGCTCAGTTATCAAGCACCATGGTCTAAGGCAACCGATCATTACAACAATTGGGGTTACCTAAGCTGTCACTTTGGCATTCCTCTCGTGTATCCCTCAACAAGTGAACTCTCCGTAGGCTCAGTTCCTATTGGCATCGACTGTGTTGTGTGCATTTCGGGAGGTCTGCACAATGCCCGACAAACAGTGGATCTTCAGTCAATGTATGTTGTCTGGACACGTGCGGTGGTGCCTTCTCATAGAAAGAGCATTGAAGTGTGCTGTATAGTTACAAGTATTTCCATACCCTTCTCTAATCAGGATCAGTAAAGTCACAGTCTAAGTGCTTCCAGACAGAATCATTTTAAATTTATTTCTAGCTCAACAGTCTCTGCAATTCAACTTGATTAAATACCATGCAGGTTTAATTGGAACTTAGCTGCAAATTAAGGGCAAAGAATCCATAGAATTGACTGCTCTTTAAATATAGTTTAGCTCAGTATGTTAATAGTTCTTTTATGGAGATGCCATACTAAGTAGACATTAAATTGTGGTTCAAATAGCAAAAACAAATAGTGTGTGGGCCTCTGAGTATTTATTGTGATTATGCTATATGAGTAATAAGTAATAATTGAGGACATTAGTCATTACTGGCTTTGCATACTTCCTAAGCCCTCAGCCCAGGAGCCAGGATAAACAAGCTCTGGGATGCCCTTCTTTCTCTCGCATGGGCTCATGAGTAAGTGTAAGGGAGAGTTATTCCCTCTCTAGACATTTGGTACTGCTCATTTACATATGGGTGCTGTTTTTATAATCCAGAAACTAGAGTGTTTATAAGGGTCTGAAATTCAGTGTGGCTCTGTGCACATAGAAGGAGCTAGAAGAAGAAAAGGACACATTCGTCCAAATATTAGACATACTATTATGAGACAATTTGCCTTTTCCTGGGCAAAGACATAATGATTTGCAGGGGATATAGCCACATGGCTCCTTATATAGACACATGAGTCGAAAAGAGAGAGGAGAGTTGTCTCTCCCCCCATTTGATTTGGAATGTGCTCTTCAAATGTTTCCCTTAGACATTTTTATATAGGTAATGGGGACTTTGAGAAGGTTCTGCAGAAGACAGACATGACCAGATTTGTTTTTCTGGAAAGTTAATGCTGGCAGCACAATGAAGACTGGGCTAGAGGGGTGAATCAACTGGTGAAAGGAGTAAGTTAGGATCCTACTGAAATAATTCAGTTGTATAATAAATGAAGATGCTTAATGAAAAATCTGGCAATCGGGGGAAAGACCAGATTTCAGGTATGGACCTGAAGTCACAAGAATAGGATTTGTTGGCCTGTTGGCTGTGTGGGATGAAGGGGTCTTTCTCCTTCTCTTTGACACCAAGATTAACCATGATGGTTAGAGGACTTGCGTGAATGATGACACTGGTAACCGGGATTTGGAACTAGAGGAAACAGGACCAGGGAATGGTGTGTTCTGTTTCGGATCCACTGTGTTTGAGATTGACGTGCAGCTCTTTAAATATGGTTGAGATCAGCAAGCTCGTTGTCAGATGAAGACATCTGGAAATGTGGGTCTGGTACTGAGGCCATATGTCATGGCTGGGATGGAGATTTGGGAGCCATTTGAGCGTGATGTTGTAGCACGATATTGAACCCACTGTTCCTAGCTTTCATGAAAAGTTTTTAAATCTTACATAAAACATTTCACTTCCTAATATAAGGTACCTGAGATCCTGGAGAAAGTGACATTATTTTATTTTTATCTTCTATGTTTTAAGAATGAAAGTCCAGAAAAAGGCTCCAGTTGTAGGCAGAATAATAGTCAGCCAAAGATGTACATATCCTAATATCTGAAAACTGGGAATGTACTCAGTGGAAAAAGGGACTTTGCAGTTGTGACTGAGTTAAAGACTTCAAGATGGGGTGATTATACTGGATTACCTGGGTGGGCCCAATCTAATCCCACTGAGCCTTAAAAGAAGAGAACCTTTCCGAGCTGTGGTCACAAGATGTGACTGTGGAAGAATGTTCCAAGGGATGTGACATTGCTGGCTTTGAAGACAGAGGAAGAAAGCCATGAGCAAAGGAACATGGCTGGCCTTGAGGACACAGCCTGCCACACTTTGATTTTAGCTGTTGATACCTGTGTTGGCCCTCTAACCTAGCAACAGTAGAATACACTTTTTAAGCCACTAAGTTTGTACTAATTTGTTACAGCAGCAATAGAAAATAAATACATCTTCTCAGTTGAAAAGCTTTAGAGCTTGCTGCTAAAAAGAAATAGTTTTTCTTTATCATCATTGATATTTATTAAGCTCTTACCATTGAATGATGTGTGTCCTATCTGAGCTTGGTTTCCTCAAATGCCAAG
Source organism: Propithecus coquereli (assembly GCF_000956105.1). Classification (NCBI taxonomy): domain Eukaryota; kingdom Metazoa; phylum Chordata; class Mammalia; order Primates; family Indriidae; genus Propithecus; species Propithecus coquereli. Next base: position 950,785 of record NW_012153685.1, read on the forward strand.
TGAAATGATGTTATCTGACCTAATGGATATGTTGTAAGAATTTAAATAAGAAACCATGTGTAAAAAGCACATCATAGACCATAACATGTTGGTGAGACATTAACTACTGGCAGTGAGATTTTCTTGTCCTTGTCACTGGGGTATAAAGCTAACCTCCTTTATCTCCAAGACTGTTCTGCATCTTTGGGAGGTGGAAAAACATTGACGGTGGTGGTCCTAGCAGCTGTTTGCCTAATGGTCACTTCCAAAAAGAGTCACTAAAGTTCTGAAGGGGAGAAATTATAGTCACGGGTGACATCGAGGAGGAGATAATCTTTGAGTGGACTTTGAAAGAAGGTTGGGACTTGATCAACAGGAGAGGGTGAGTAAAGACGGCAGGAGCCAGGCACCGTTGAAGAAACCAGTACAAGGAAGAAGTTGGGAATACTTTTGGGCAATATAACTGGCATCAGTCATCATTGACCTTCACCGATAGTCTAAGAACTTTGAAAGTGATACAAGCAGAGAGTGTGAAAAATCTGCCTTTGCTTCCCACGATTTCTCAGTTTTATGATACTTTTTGACCATTTGACCATTTATTATTAAAACTCTCTTCTGGGATCCATCGGCGTGAGGTCCCGCTTGCTGGCAGAGGCCTGGGAGAGGACACGGAGAGGGGGACAGTGGAGGGGAGTGAGACCTGCTCCAGAGTGCGGGTCTTGGACAGCCAAAGCCCTCAAGCCCAGATTTTCAGCTGAGTGGACCCATCTCAGCCCCTCCCGGCAGCTTTGCGCAGCAACAAAGAGTAGACCTTTGACCCTGCTAGAAGCACTTGTGGAGCCTGAGGGCAGGCTTGCCAAACTCAGTCACACTCAGAGTCACTCCACCCACTGGGGGGGAGAATAAGGACACACCTGGAAATCCCAGGGCCCCACCCATCACCCGAGGCACAAGAGGGCCTCTCTAGAGGAATAAGAGCTAGCTACAGGACCCAAAAACAGCACCACAGCTCGCTCCTCCTTGAAAGTGCCACATACTGACAGGGAGGTCATCCTACACACTCTTTTACTGCATCTACTGATTCATCATAAAGGGTGTGGTCGAATCTCACCCACAAACACCACCTACTGGCTCAGAGACTAAACAGGACGTGCCATTATCCAAACAAAAATCTAAAGGCAAGAAGGAACAACTGCTCCAGATGGGAAGGAACCAGCAAAAGAACTCTGGAAGTATGAACACTCAAACGGAAAGCACACCCCCAAAGAGGAACAACAGCTCCCCAGCAATGGACATTAACCAAACTCAGAACACCAAAATGACAGAAGAATTTCAAACATGGATTGCAAGAAAACTGAATGATACCCAAGAAAAAATGGATAACCAACACAAAGAAACCACAAAAAATATCCAGGACTTGGAAGAAAAATTCACTAAAGAAATTGAAATATTAAAGAAAAATCAAACTGATCTCATGGAAACAAAGGACTTATACAGGGAACTAGAAAACACCATGGAAAGCCTCAAGAACAGGGTAGATCAAACAGAAGAAAGAATCTCAGAGATTGAA
>NW_012153685.1:956123-958555 GCF_000956105.1 Propithecus coquereli
GATATAGCACCGCTTGTATACTCCTGGATAGAGCTCGAACGCATTCTATTAAGTGAGGTATCCCAAGAATGGAAAGACAAGCACCACATGTACTCACCACCAATTGGTATTAAGTGATCAACCCATAAATGCACATATAAGAATAACATCTAGTGGATGTTGGGCAGGGGGGAGGGGGAGAGGGGAGGAGGGAGGAGGGGACGGGTATATGCATACACAAAGAGTGCAATGCGCACCACCTGAAGGATGGACATATTTGAAACTCGGACTTAGGGGGGAGAGGGGGCAAGGGCAACATATGTAACCTAAACATCTGTACCCGCATAATATGCTGAAATAATAAAAAAAAAACAAAGAGGAACAAAATAAAGAGTGGAAGGATGAATGAATATAATAAGAAACATCAGTAAATGTTATATAAAAATTCAGTTATTTTAGTTGATAGTTGAGTAGGAACAAGCATAGGGGCCTCAAAAGATAATGCCTCTTGGATGTAGTAGCTTCACTGATAGGTTCAGAACAATTTTTAAAATTCTTCTCTGGATAACCACACACACCTATTCGGTTTTCAGGACAATGACAGCCTTGAGCACACTCAAGGGACTTTGAATAGTATGGCAAAAAGACTCATAACTATGCTTCGTAAAGAATGGTTCAATGATCTGGGAACTTTTACCCTGGAAAAGATGTGGGGAGGGGGAATAAAAAAGAAAAAAAAAAAAACCTCTCTTCTGGCTTGCATGACAGAGTTCACACTTGGTTTTCTTCCCAGCCTTCTCTGCAGGTTCCTCTTTCTCTGCCTGCCTCTGACATGCCGCATTCCTCAGGCTGTCGCTTTCCACTTCTTCTTTATGTTCTCCGTTGGGGGTCTCGGTCACTCTCCTGGTTCAAACACAGCTTTGTGACCACGGCCCTGGACCTCTGGCCAGAAGTCCGAGATCTCCAGAACATCTCTGTGTTACCAGTCGCCTGCTGGACGTGTCGCCTCAGCGTCCCATGGGGCCCTCAGACTCCACCCACCCACGATTCTGTCTCCCTCAATCGGTTTCTCCTCGTTTTTCTCACCTCCTCTGGCTGAGTGGATGTCGGTGTCATTCATTAAACCAGAAATCTTGAAGTCGACCTCCGTTGCCCTCTTTGTTTCATGTGTCAGTTCCAATCACTGTCTGAGTCCTGTTGGTTCTGCTTTTCTTCACTTCTCTGACCCTGCCCCTTCTCTCCAAATCCACTGCTACTTTCTCAACTCAGGACCTGGTCATTTCTCACATGGACCTTTGGGCTGCATGTCTGATAGTCCTAAACCTCCTGTTAGTCTAGCTCTTTTTGGATATCCTCTACCTGACAGCCATAGGGATCTATCAAAATAAAAATTCAAATATACTTCTCCCCTCTGGAAAGCCGTCCCCGGCTCACTGATGCCTCAACATAAAGGCAGGATGACAAATAAGACCCTTCATAATGTAGCCCTGTCCTGACTCTCTTGTCCTGTCTCTCACCACCTTATCCTCAAGTCCTGTGGGGCGGCAGACCAGTTTAAACCTCAGGCTTTCCTCTGCAGAAATGCTCTTTCTTGCCTTCTCTCTCTTGGGAACACCTACATATCTTTTTAAGACTCAAATACTGCCTCCACCATAAAGCCTTCCATGACCGTCTGCCCTAAATATAACTGGCCACTCCCTTGTCGGGTTTCCACCTGACCCTTGTGTACATTTCTCGAGCAGAATCTACAACATTCACATTGCACTTGGTGGTTTGCAAGCCCTTCTTCCCCTATTTCTCCACAAGCCTTTTGGGAGCAGAGACTTAGTCTTCCTCATTTTGAAAACTCAGACAGAATATCTGGCACAGGGTTTGCAGCATCCATCAGGAAGAATGAAAAAAAAAAAGGAAGGCAGGGTGGAAGGATGCATGCAAAGTAGGAAGACAGGAAGGGAGGAGCCATGTGGCAGCAGTTCTTGAAGTGACAATGGACGGAAAGCAGGTGTCATGTTAGGAGTTTCGCCTGAGAGCGTGGGCACATGGGGAGGAGGCCTGGACAGTTCTGTGGCAGAAGTGAGCAGAAAGCACAGGACATGAGGGAGGCTGCAAAGGAAAACAGGCCAGAATTTCGGGCAAAGAGTCAAGATTTGCTAGCCCCTCAGTGGTGGTCTTTAAGCACAAAAGAACTGTCTGAGAGTCATGTCATGAACTCAGAGTCCACCGTTCCAACCTCTGTGGTCTCTCTACTAGAACAACACATGGATTTTTCAAACCATCAAAAGGTAATTTTGTTTTCTTTTATTTCAGCATATTATGGGGGTACAGATGTTTAGGTTACGTATGTTGCCCTTGGTTCCCCCCCCCAAGTCCGTGTTTCAAATATGTCCATCCTTCGGGTGGTGCGCATTGCACTCCTTGTGTATACAAATAACCGTCCCCTCCTCCCTCCTCCC
>NW_012153685.1:959991-1020936 GCF_000956105.1 Propithecus coquereli
ATATTGATTCTACCAATCCATGAGCAAGGTAGGTTTTTCCATCTGTTTACATCTTCTACAATTTCTTTTTTTAGTGTTTCGTAGTTCTCCCTGTATAAGTCTCTTACATCTTTCAACAAATTCAGAAAAATAGAAATTATACCATGTACCTTCTCGGACCATAGCGGCTTAAAATTAGAGTTCAATTCCAACAGAAATACTCGCCACCTCACAAAGTCATGGGAATTAAACAATCTGTTGTTGACTAACTCCTGGGTCAAGGAGGAAATACAGAGAGAAATCAAGAACTTCTTCGAACTAAATGATAATGGAAAAACAAGCTATCAAACCTATGGGATACAGCAAAAGCATTTCTGAGAGGAAAACTAATAGCAATAAATGCTCATATCCAAAAAACAGAAAGATCAGAAACTGACAACCTAATAAATAGAATCAAGAACTTGGAAAAGGAAGAGCTAACCAATTCCAATCCAAATAGAAGAAAAGAAATAACTAAGATCAAAGCACAATTAAACGAAATTGAGAACAAGAGAACTATACGCAAGATCAACAAAACCAAAAGCTGGTTTTTTGAAAAGATAAACGAAATTGACACTCCACTGGCTAGATTGACTAAAATCCAAAGGGAAAGGTCTCTAATAAACTCAATCAAAAATGAAAAAGGAGAGATCACAACAGATGCCACGGAAATACAAAAGGTAATTTAAAACAGCAGAACCATGCATTATTGCTCAGTGAGTCACAAGGCCCTTCATTAAAATAAGTTTGTCACACATCTGGTCAAGATTTAGACACAATGACTTCTGCATTTAGTTTTCTGTAGGACTGAGATAACTGTTTGCACATAGATGTCGGTAGTAGTTTGAATTTGTTTGTTTCTGAAAAATCAGCCATGTTGCAGTATCAGAGAAACACAAGGGCGATGCTTGCTGCTTCATTTACTGACGGAGGGCACCCCATCCCAGGCCACAGCCTCGGGGTGCACTTAATCCTGAGAGCATGCAGCTTAATCCTGAGAAAGCACTGCCACCGTGGCTCACCGTCCCCACTGGAGACTGCGCACGCCCAGGCCAGGCCCCTCGGCCACATGCTCATCTGCCCAAAAGATGGTGAGCTCCATCTCCTCTCACCCCGAGCCTAAGTCAGCAGGACTTCAAAGACCAGGGTCCTGTCCCCTTCCCTGCCCGTCTGCCGTGAGTGCTGCCTCCCCTCCAAGGAAGAAGCAGACCTCCAGCGCCATGGAAACGTGTCTCAGAGAAAACCCACCGTCGCATCAGGAACTAAAGCACCTCTGTGTTGTAACTGAAATGCCAGATAATTCTGAAATGAGCCCCTGATGAGCAATCTTGAGTCTGACCCAGATGATCCAGAAGCACAAACAAGGAAGGAGCTTGAAGTACAGGACACAGAACTGGCCACTGCTGCCCTTGGGGACACCCAGGGAAGGTCAAGCTAGCGGTGAGACTCTGAGCAAGCTGCTTATATTCTTTGGTAAGAAGATGACGATAAAAGTGTCAACTTACTGAATTATCGTGAGGAGTAATAAAGCTTTGCAGACAGGCCTGGCTAGCTCAGTACCTGGCACACAGTGGGACTTAATAAATCTTCCTTTGTTGTCTACCTTATAGCACTGTGGTTAGGAGTGTGGACGCCAGAGCCAGACAGCCTAGGTTAGAATCTGGCTTCCCTAAACTAGCTATGTGACCTCAAGCATATTTCTTAACTTCTCTTCACCTCAGCTTTCTCATCTGTAAAATGGGGATAAGAATCATACTACTTCAATAGGATGTTGTAAGGATTAAATAAATTTCTGTACCTAATATGCTTAGATTAGTACTGGGTATATGTAAAACAAGCATTCCAAAGCTTAGCTCTTACCATTATTACCATCTTCCTTATGTAGGTGTGATTTGTTCGTGTATTAAGAGTTTCAGGGAGCCAATAGAACATTACTACATCCACCGTATGTGTTCAGTATCTCCTGGTGATCTGAATGAAAGAAAGAAAGATTGAACGAATGGAGTAACATCTTTTCAACACCGGAAGTATTTCATAATGCATCATAAAGTTGTCATCCAGACAAGAGATATTAATATTCATTGAGGGTCTTCTATGCACTGTGCACCGTGCTGGGTTCCAGGACACCACACCTCACAGAGCAGACAAAGCCTCTGCTTCATGTCTTGCAATGCAGTTCTGGAAGCCTCAGCTATTCTCTAGTCTTTATGCCTCGCTTGGCAAATGAGGACATTGAAGCCCAGAGAAAACCAGGCATTTCTGGGAGGCAGTCACTTGTGGACATGCTACTGTTTTCAGGACTCATGTCAAGACCCTGTTTGGTTAGTTGAGAGTGTCTTGTTCCAATGTCCTTCTTTGTGTGGGAGGCAATATGACCCAGTGGGAAAAGCCGGGCTCACAAGTTAGACAAAACCCGGTTCTGCCAGGTGCCAATCGTGCCACTGGGAGACTCCCTTAAACCCTCCTGGCTTCAGTCCTCCATCCGCACAGTGGGGTATCAGCCGATGCCTCATCAGTTAGAGTCAGTCTCCTCTTTGTGTTGCAGAGGCTACATGCTGCGAGCTGGAGCACACATGCCCCATGCAGCACCTGCACTATTTTTAATTGATTGAGTTCATTATAGATACTTAACAATTGGGAGATTTTCTCTAAAACCTAGATTTCTGGCTTCTTTTGACAATTAGAAGGTCCGGCAGCAACAGGTAGCTGGAGTGAACAGCTGCCTCCAGGATGGGACATGAGACTTGCACTGGGCACAGCCCCCGCCTTCCTCCCTCTGCTTCTTATACCTGCCCCGCCTGTGCCAGCGCTGAGGTTTACGGGGCCTGCTGCGTGGGCAAGACCTTCATAGGGGAAAATTATTGTAGACAATCAAGATGTCCCCTCACTAGTTAATTTTCACTGGAAGTTTTGCTTCTGTTGTGGATATGCAGAATGTGTTTTCTCCAGACATCTTTTTCCTTTTAGCTTCATATAAGGTTTAGGAGGCGGGGGACGGTAAGATGAAGGCGTGGCAGTACAGACGCTTAGCCTCTCTGAGTCTTTTTATTTTTCAAGTCTGTAAAAATAGGGAGAAAAATAATACTTATCATGAAGAGATATTTTGAGAATTAAATGACTCCATGGAGGGAAAATTACTAGTATAGGGTTTGGCATATACTGAGCACATGATAACTGTTTGCTGTGATTATTCAGCGAGCTCTTACTATGTGCTAGGGTCTGTACGAGGTGCTGGTCAATAGGGCACAGTCACTCTTCAAGGACTTGCCACTCCAGAAGTGGACAATCTGCAAGATTAGTCCTGAGAAAGAGATGTCTGCATCTGGAGAGCGCTCAATTCCCCATCAGCAGCTGTTCTTATGCAGAGGCTGCTTAGGAAGATGGAATGGAAGGAACTCAAGCTTCGGAAAGGTCCTTGAGGGTCTTCTTCATAAATTTTTTGCCTAGGCCAATGTCTGAAAGAGTCTTCCCAACATTTTCTTCCAGAATTCTTAAGGTTTCACATCTTATATTTAATTGTGTTATCCATCATGAGTTGATTTTTGTGAGAGGTGAGAGGTGGGGATCTAGTTTCAATCTTCTGCTGCCAGTCAGTGGCAGGATTGAGGGGTAAATCCACAACTGATGGAAGCGGAACACACTGTACTGGGGAGGAACACACTTGTAGCCCTGGCTTGGCCAGGGCAAACTCATTACATTACATGTGACCAAAATGTTTGTATCCCCATAATATCCTTAATAAACTCGAAAAAAAAAAAGGAAGGTCCTTGGGCTGGACCATCAGGTTTCCTCTAACCCAAAGGTCTCTGATTCTAAATGTCTTCTCAAGGACAGTGTTGCATGCTTACGTCCTAATTCTTAGCCAGGGAGTAGGGCGGGGAAATGGAGAGCAGCTCTGCCCTTGCCTTGATGAAAGTCCAGAGTCAAAGCCTGACGGGGAGCAGGGCTGTGCCTGGCCTTCACGCTGCACACTAAGTCTCGTCCCGCACGGCGGTCCCATGCTGCGAGGCAGTGGCCTCCCTGTCAAACAGGGGCCAACCACTGTTCCACTTACCCTGATGAGCATACACGGGTCTGCAAGAGCCTCTAACATGGATTTGATCCTGTCTGCAATATTTCACACCTGCCACTCACTGAAGTTTTGTTCACTCTAAAGTCATGGAGTGACATTGTGCTTAGAACAACATCTGATAAATGTGTTCCCTGAACCCTCACCCAGTAAAAATTCACTTAGAAAAGAGAGCCTGAATTTAGGAATGTGGCTTGATTACGGGTTGCAGCCTGGCTTGCAGTTCTGCCCCTTGTGTGTGCTCCACCCTTGGGAGCTATGACTGACAGCAGAGCATTAACTTTAGGCCACAAGAAAATTGTTCACAGGAGCTGCCTTTTAGTTCATCAACCTGGAAATTCCATCAACAGGTAACCAACATATAACCTCAAAATACGCAGGAAATAATAATCCCCTTTCCTTTTGTTAGTCATCCAAGTATTTGAAAACACATGAATTGGAATAAAAAACACATGAAGACTTTTTGTAATTCGTACCTCGTAATGTGTTTAATTAATTTAATTTGTAATAAATTTAATTAATTCATTTCATATTTAATATCCACAAAAGATCCTCAGCATTGGTATACACAGGTCCCAAATCCTATTAACAAACCTCATAACCCATATAGACTGAATCAAATAACTTAGTATTTGTTTCAGTTCTGCCCCTCAGTATTCTTCATGCTTTGTGACTCTTGGTTTTGACTCCTGACCCAGATGAAACTAGTGTCTTAAAGGTGGGAATTCTATCAGCCCATGACACTCATTTCATTCTTATCACAATAATAACTAACAATGATTGACCACTTTTTAGGAGCTGGGCACTGGGCTAAGAACTTTGCATACATTCTTTTACTTAATTAAATTCTTATCATGAGTAGTGAAATAGTTATTACATTGCATTACATTTTCCAAAGAAAGAAACTGGAGCTGATAGAAACTAAGTATTTTGACCAACTTAGGACTGCTGCTAAATTGCAAAGCTGGCACCTAAACACAGGTGCGGGGGATTCAAAAGCCTACCCTCCGACTCTATTGTGCTGTCTTCCACCCATGCTGGACCCAGAGTAAGTTTTCCATAAATAATTGAATGATGATTACTCAGGCAGTTTTCTTGCAAGAAAGCCTACTCCTTTCAATATCTGTTTATCGAGCAGGTTACAATGGGCAAGAGGAGTCTTTGTGATTCTATTTCTTGGAAGTCCAGGATGTAGATTTTAAAAAAAATTGTTGCGATTATTATGTGTAAAGAATCTTCATTTAGGAAAGCTTATAAGTTGGATATGGTAAAAAATATGTTTACCCAAATAAAAATGCTCCATGCAGTTTTGGTTTATAAAGGTTGAGATTCAAACGCAATGTGTTGGAATGTATTTGGGGCTGGGGAAGGGTGAGGTGGTGATGAGAGGCGATGAATTTACAAAATATCCTCCTTAAGTTTATATGGATTCTATTATCTGTTCTCTTTTCTTCTTTTTTTTTTTCAGAAAAAGAGAAAAAACAAACTAAAATGGGACCACAGAATGCTCCATTCTGCCTTAAACTTTAGGGGAAAATTGCAAGCATACTTTGAATATATTTTAGTCAGGGCCCATGAAATATGGCCAAGTTCATGACACTCTGAGACTGTAAGTATATTGCCCTATCTCCCCTTCATGCCGAAAAAACAGAAAAGAAACTAGGTTTTTTTACTTTTTTTTTTTTTAGCTATATATTTTGGATTTGTTGAATTGGCTGTTTTTCAAATCTTGAAAGTAATACTTTTTACATTATTTTTGGAACCTCTTTTAAAGATATCTCACCACTTAAAAATAACATTTTAGGAGGGGCAGAAAAATGCAATGCATTGTTCTTGACTCTTTTGACTTGCAAGTTTTCAGAGTTTGTGGTGCTCATGCCTGGCCCACTCTGAAGGGTCAGAGGGATCCTCTGGGTTACAGCCCTTTGGGGCAGCAGCCACATCTAGCACAATGTTGTGAATCCCTGGAATAAGAGGCCATTCTATGCGTGCTCCATTAAAAGAAAGTTACAGGAGGAAAACAGGAAAAAGAAATTTTAGAAAAAAGTAAAAATTTTTAAGCCAAAATCAAAGGAAATGAGAAAGGAAGTGGGGAAAAGGAAAGTAACAAAGCCACTGGCATCTCCTGTCCATTGAAGCGAGGACAAATGTGGGGGAGACAGGGCATCTGGAGAACCGAGCTTGAACTGGGGGGCGCCTGACTCTCACACAGACTTATCCTGTCTAGGCAAGTGAAAAGGTAGTTGAGAAACCTTCCAGATACAGAAGGAAGCTCTAGTATCTCTCTTATCAACTATAAAATGCCTGGGAAGAAGGTTTCAACCTAACAGTGCAGTAGAGCCTGGAGATTTTATATGCTATATTGACAGTTTTGACCATTGAAAAGCAAAGATCCAAAACATGTATTAGATAATTTGCTGAGCAAAGAATCTTAATCAAGGGTTTGAAGTTGGCAGACAAAAATTCATTCATTCACTCATTCCTTCATTTTAGAAATATTTATTAACCGTCTACCAGGTCCCAGGTAATGTGACAAGCACTGAAGTCACATCTATGAACGAGACATAGTCTAGATTCTCAAGGAGCTCCCTTCCTGAGGGGGAGAAGCCTTAATATATGAGCATGGTTATGCAAAGCAATGAGATGCAGGACAGCAGAAGCACAAGGTCAATGTGGCTGGGGCACCAGCCCCGCTGTGAGGGTCCCCTGTGAGTGAGGTAGCATATCTCGATGAAGCTTTTTGTTCTCTGTGGTTAACAAAGAGGTAAATGCAATGGAGTAATGTTTTTAAAACTCTGTACGTATATGTTTATGCATATAAAATGATCTTGAACAGAAAGACAGGTAATGATACTGTGGTATTTAAATATTTGGTGATTCCAGTAATTCTCTCATTATATCTCAATAAATGTCATGTGTTTATTCTAATTAGTAACTATGAGGAAAGAATTAACACAGCACATCTAGGTGCTCCATCATTGCGTGTTCCTAGGGGAGGCTGAGCAGCTTCCGGTGTTCTTCATGGCGCTGACCTATGACACTGTGCATGCCTGGAGAAGGTGGCAAGCTGTACATGGCAAAGACTCGCCAGGATCTTCACCAAGATTTGTGATGTACCTGGTCGCATTGTTGCGGTCCTGGTTTGGATTACCATGGCTAGTCGCATAGCAGGATGTGCCTACGTGACCAGCCCTCCACAAAAGCCTCAGCCCCTGAGACTGGAATGGGCTTTCCTGGACAGAGACATTCTGCACAGGCCCCTGCAGTTTATTTCTAGAGAAAAAGCATGTCTTGTGTGGCCCCAGAGGGAGAAGGATTCAGAAGCCTGTGCTGAACCTCCCTGCAATCCACTCAATGCATACCCTTCTCCGCTGCTTTTGCTCTTATCTCTGCTGTAATAAACCTTAGCTATAAAAATAACAGGTCCTTCTAGCAAATCATGGAACTCAAGTTGGATTTGAGACACCCAAAATAGTGACCTAAAAAATATACTGAGCAGTCAGTATGAACCAGAGAGTCAGTGTGATGGTTAAGGTAGGCTAAGAAGAGACGAGGGTGTTAGGTATGCTGTTCTACTCTGTTACTCTCACCTAGGATAAATGCAAACTCTTTTTATTTGAGTTAAATTCAATCTGCTTTAAACCCTTCTGCCAGTTCAATTGTTAAACCTATGAGACCCCTAGACAGTCCTCCAGAGCCCCTCAAAGGAGGAGTGAGTGTGTGTCTGTCTTGTGAGCAAACTTGTTCCTTACCATGGACCTGGCAGAGGCACATGCCAGCCCCATTCCAGGGCCATGTGACAGGACCCGCAGAGTCACTCACTTGGTTGCCCTCCAGCGGGGGCAGCAGTGGACACCTCCTTGGAGTGACTATGGCGTTTATCACTGGGATGACTTAGCCCAAGCCTCCCTCTGCCCAAAAAGGGAATCTGAGCCCGGGTCGGGGGCTGGGGGCCGTTGACCAGCCCCATCTATGGTAGGGAGAGCATGAAACTGCCCCCAGCCTGGGAAACAGAAGGACAGGGAGAGTAACCCTCAGGCTAGTAGCTCAGAAACTCAGAGTGAAACATGAGTTTGTCCCAGAGGCTCGAGTGACAGGTGAGGCTTTGCTTCCACAACCCCAAGGAAGATTCTGCTCAGCCACCTAATGATAACATTTTCACTTCAGATTTCCATTCATTCCATCTCGCTGATCTCACTCTCTTCTTTAGTTTGTTTCTGTCACTTCTGGGGCCCGTCAACCGCTGAATCCTGACTAGAGGGTGATATAGCAGTCTTAGGCTGGATTCCTTATCAAGAACAATACTCAATTTCCTTTGTCCGAACAGGTTAGTCTCTCTGGATTATAAAGCTGTTCCTACCTAGTACTTTTCATTGACATTTCTGTCATTTATAGGTGCTTATCTCATCTCTCCAACAGAATAACATGCTCCCCAAAAGCACTTGCTTCCTCTCGTAGCTCTAATTCCCACGGGGTCCAGCACACTGATGAGCACATGGTGGACACTTACTCAACGCTTATTGCTTGGTTTTTGTCATCTTAAACACCGGAGGAAAGGAGTTTCAACATCCTTACCAGTTGCTAAATCCAAGATCTAAATCCATTTAGGAAGAGTTTTTGGTAGCAAAACTAAAGTTCTTATTTTACTTGCCATCCCTTACTCAAATTCACAAGCAGCATCTGTGGTTTAATTGGTTAATTTCCATCTATTGGCCTTCTGGTTAACACTGAAGTGCTCCCCTGATGTTACCATTGTAACTGTTCCTAGAGATTTACAGTAAGAAACAACTTCTATTTGTAGAGTGCTTAATCACTCACAAAGTGATTTCACAGATATTTCTACTTATGCATCACCCTCTATAGTGATGGTAATTGTGCCTCTTAGATCAGCCCAATTGACTCAGGGTGCAGACGCTGTTCTGAAACCCACCACGTGTTTGTGATGTGGGCTGAAAGCCCCTTCAGCCTCGCCACACTCCGAGTTATTTGGTCTCACAGGCATTTCCTCTAAAAAATGTCCTTGCACACATTATCCTGTCTTTATATATTTGTTTCTCAGAGGACCCACTCTCTAGAGCCTGGGCAGGCTGGCCCCTTCTCTGGGACTCCAAAGCTCCCTGGAAGTGTCTCCCTCAGAGGACTCGGCGTTCTGTGTCACACTGCCTGCCTGTGTCTGCGCCCCCCTCAGTCCTGAACCAGCAACCACACTGTCATGGAATGGATGCCGGAAGCACGGGGAGAGGGATTCATTTCACAGGGAGCTGAGGAGGGAGCGGTGGAAAAGTCAGAGGGTTTTGCAGATGAGGTGCATTCACCTGTGCCTTGAAGGACGGGTAGGTAGAATCCAGGTAAGGAGAAGCAGAGAGAGAAAAAGGATGGTCTTTGGAAGCTGATGAATCTAGGCTGGTGTGGCCGGAACCTAAGTCTAGACATGTAGCAGCTGGATGGTGAACGCCTTGCTGAATAGTTTTGACCTTATGCCACACATAATGGTGCTCAAGCAACTTTTTAAAAATCAGCCTTCGCACAGTGTGATCAATTCAATCTTCCCTGTTACAGAACGATGCTCAGGGCGGGTGGGGTGTCCTCTAAGAATCACTCTGCCTTGCACTGTCCAGTACGGTATCCATAGCCCTGTGTGGCTACTGAAACTTAATTTAAATTAATTTAAATTTAAATCAGATGAAACATTCAGTTCCTCTGTCACACTAGACATATTTCAAAGGCTCAGTAGCCACCTATGGCTAGTGCTACTCCATAGAGAACAGCACAGAGTAGTGGTGAGGAAGAGGAGGAAAGGCGGCTGCCAGAGGGTGAAAGTGATCAAGGTGAGAGGGGAAGAGCAAGACTTGAAGCTTGAACCTTGTCGTCCTTAACCAGGAGTTATTTCCACTGGATTTTTCTACCTAACCTGGTTTCCTGGAGCTGATTGGCAGAAGTCTCACTCTTGCCCAGACCTTAGATCAGCAATGCTGGCAATGACATAAAGTGCAAAGCACACACGTTTTGGCTTCTGATTATCTTTCGATTTTTTTTTTTAGAGCAAATTTGTGAAACCATGGATAAGTCAAAAATTCGTGTTACTTTCAAACACGACTTCCATCGTGGAACCATTGCAGTGCAGACAGTTCAAAATATCAATGAAGTCTTTGGGAAGGATGTGGCTAATGAACGCACAGTTCATTGATGGTTTGAGAAACTCTGTTCTTGTGATTTTAACACATTGACTGCCAACCAAAAAAAAAAAAAAAAACCTCAAACTTTTTCTGTGGGGCCATGGTGTTTTATTATGAAATAGAATAAAAACTTTGAAAACAACACAATTTTTTCTAAGTTAATGAAACATTTCTGCAGGGTTTTGCCCAGTGGGCCACCCATCATGTAACATGTATGCCATGGCATGGCAGCTTCAGCTGCCTGCACACTAGGAGGCTCCCAAGGTAGAGAAGTGTGAGTTATATATGCTTCACGAGGCCCCAGGGTCAAAACTAGGGTGAATTAAATACAATTCATGTGATAGCTAATGTGTTGATCTTGAATATGAGCCACGTGGGTGACCTGAGACCAACATGGATAATGATGAGCTGAAAGCTATATGGGAAGTGAATCAATCTTGACCTACACGTGAATTAGTAGCAAGGTTTGACGTTACTATTCCAATAATATTAGACCATTTGAAACAAATTGGCAATGTAAAGAAGCTGGATAGATAGGTTCTGTGTGAATTAAATGAGCCTCAGAAGAGACAGAAGAGACATTGTCTCGAAGCTTGCCTTTCTTTGCTGTCACAACATAAAGGTGAACCATTTCTACACTGCATTGTTTCATGTGATGAAAAATGGATTATTTTTGACAATTGCAAGCATTTGGCACAATGGTTGGATAAAGATGAAGTGCCAAAACACAGTCCAAAACCAAATATTCATCAAAAAATGCTAATGGTGTCTGTTTGGTGATCCAGCATTGGTATTATCCGCTACAACTTCATAAAACCTGGTCAACTAATTATAGCGGACATCTACTGCAACCAATTGGATGAAATGATGAGGATGCTTGCAATTAAGCAGCTGAAATTGGTCAACAGAGACAGGCCAATCCTCTTGCAAGACAACACTCGACCACATGTTGCACAAACAACACTGCTCAAACTACAGAGGCTGAACTTGGAAACCCTCTGCCATCCACTGTATTCACCAGATCTTGCACCAACTGACCACCACTTCTTCCACGCTTTGGACCACTTCTTGCAAGAAAAATATTCAATTCTCAACAAGCTGTAGAAAAGGCCTTTTGTGATTTCATTGACACTGACTCTCCAGGCTCTTTCGCTGCTGGCATAGACAAGCTACCGTTAGGATGGCAAAACTGTGTTGATAGTTTAGGTGCATACTTTGATTAATTGTACTGTTTCTTGTTTGAGATATAGTAAACTATATTTTTTATTTGAAATCAGACATTTAATATGTAATGGCCTAGATGTGTAAACAGATTCCAACCTGTTCTCATAATAAGTAGCTGAGTCTCAGCCAATCACAGCAGCCAAGTTTCAGCAAATCACAGGTGGCCAACTGTTCAAACCACGTTCAAATAAGGTGAACACGGAACTGTAACCAATCCAGTTGTTTCAGTTCCACACTTTCATTTTCTGTCCTCCACTTTTCTTTCTTGTCCATAAATGTGATTTGACCATGTGGCAGCCCCTAGAGTCACTGTGAGCCTATTCTGGTTGGGAGGAGGGTGCTGCCCAATTTTCAAATCATTCTTTGCTCAATTAAACTGTGTTAAATTTAATTTGTCTTAAGTTTTTCTTTTAACTGTATACATTTACAGTCTCTCACAATCCCAAACCCACTCCCAAGAGGTGACCACTGATCCAGTAGATATAATACCGACGCTTATACAAATTATAAACATGCACACCACACACACACACACACACACACACGCTCGGAACTATTACTAAGCACTTTATCATGGACATATTTCCATGTCAAGACATCAGATTTTTCTCATTTTTCATTAGCTGCATGGCATTTCATGGTTTTAGTATATGGGGAACTATATGGATATTCCCATGTCATAGATGGTAAGTTATTCCCCCTCCTTTTTCTATTTCAAAAAATACTACAGTGAACTCACTTCTATGTGTACCTTTGGCTTTTGTGCAAGCATAGCTAAAGGACAGATTCCTGCAAGTGTGACTGCTAGGTTAGAAAGCAGGCTCTGCCAGTGTGTCACTCAAAAAGGCCACAGCAATTTACATTTCCAGTAATGACACAAAGAAGCACCCATTTCCATGCACCCTTCTCAGTACTAGTCTTTATTCTCTTCTAATCAGCCACTTAGTGGATACTTAAAAGTGCTTTGCAACATTTTACATGCTCTGCAAATGCAAGATATTATGGCCAGTAACCTTTTCTGAAAGGCCCCACATCAAAAAGTAGACATGCAAGTCCCTGAGGAGCTAGTACCATCCAGAGGGATATATATATCCTGCCATTTTCAAAAAATAATGTTTTTCAGCTTAGATCCTAATTTTTAGACCAAAATGCCAGTATTCCAGGGTAATGGCATCGTAAATAATGAGTGAGAGGAATCCCCCAGGAGAAAGAGCTATCACTACCCTCAAAGATTTGCTGGCAAAATAAATGAATTTGACAGCAGACAGGGCCACTTATTTCACCCCAAATCCTACTGAGCCACCCTAACAGGGAGTGATTTGTAAGGCTTTTCTTTTACTCTGTTTCTAAAGTCTTCATTCAAGCTACTTTCTCTTTTAAGACTTTTTATTTTTACCACTCATTTGGAACACTGAGAAATGGAGGCTTTGGCATTCACTAACTGTTTTTTTTTTTTTCAAGAAGCACAGGCCTAAGGCAGTGGAGTGAAGGGGTCACCCCTGCTGACTTTGAAAATAGAGAGAGTCTGACCCTAAGTTCCTTTCTCTCTCCTGTGGACTCCACCCACCCCAACACCACCACCTGGTAAAGTCCTGACTCTCCTTCAAGAGCCCAAGGACCGTCTTTCAAGTCGGTGCTTCCACAGAGCCTCACCTGACCCTTCTGCAGCTGGTCTCTCCTGCCCGTGCCCGCACTCTTCGTTACACCTCTGAGCAGGTATCTATTGCCCAATAATTTACTTGTCTGCATCTTTCCTCACCTCCGCTCTCCCAACTGTGAATTCCTTGGACTGGATTTGTTTATGTTTGTGTCTCTAGTTAGTAGTACTTGGTAAGCTGGACGAAGGAATGTTTCTTCGTTTCGAAGCCCTGCCTAGGTTGGACATAATATGACAAATAATCACACTCACGTACTATGCACACAAACACTAGTGCTCCCTAAGCCTCCCACAAGCTCCCGGTATTTTCCACCCTCCCTTGCATGTGTGATGGAGTCATCCGACTGAGTCTGGCCCACGGGCAAGGCTCGAGAGAAGCAATGCGTGCACTTCCCGTCTGCGCAGGAGGCACAGGCCGAGTGTTCCACGCGCGCGCTCCTGCAGCCAGCGCTGGAAGCAGGGAGCCCTGGGCCAGCAAAGTCGCGAGATGGAAGCAGCCCAAGTTTCTCATCCCTCTTGCACGGTGGTCACCAAGAAAAGAAGACTGACCCGTGTCAGACTGTTACGAAAGTGAGAAATAAGCCTTTGGAATCTGGGGGGTTGTTGCCACAGTAAAACTCAGCCTATCCTGACTGACACAGCTTGTGGATCTCGAGTTGAAAATGTGTGTGTAGGAGAGAAGCCCTAGAAATACGGTAGTGTGATTTGATCATGAACTTTTTCATCCTCATTCCCTGGAACAAGGCGGGGTTGGTGCTGTGGATTTTGTAGCTTCGAAGCAAGTTATTTTCCGGAGAGAGCACAGCCATTCCCTCCTTATGGACAGAGACTCCAAGTTATGGAGACGTGAAGGCATTGGTTTCTGGAGTTACGGGTGAGACTAGCATGAAACACAGACCCAAATTTCATCTAAGCCATTTCTGACCACTCCGCCTGGATAGAATTGCTCACCCTCAACATTCGTGTCCTCCGGGGTTCATATTCTAGGAATTAGATTGACCTGTTTAGAAATGGGACAGACTTTGCATCTCTAAAGCTAGCTCCACTGAAGAAAATCTGTTTTGAAGCAACATAGTAGTAACAAGGTTAACACTAAATTTGAAGTTTATTTCTAGGCAGACATCCTGAGCCCTGGGGGAAAGATTGCAGCTGCCCTGTGGCCCAGAAAATGCAGTATCAGGGTGAACAAGGACATCTCAGAACATTCTGTTCTCCTCCCCTGAGACTAATTAAAATCTGTAGGCATCTTTCTTGTTGACCAGGCTGATTGACTAATTGAAACAGGATTATGGTATTTTCATCAGTTTTCCTTATCCCTCTCTGCCTTGCCAGCGGAGAGAAAATTTGATGATTACAGAGCTCCAAGTACATGAGGCCCAGTAAGTAGATCTGCTCCCACCTTAAACTGCTGAATGCTGCACACTGACAAGATCCCAAAAAGGATAGGGATCTTGTGGGCATGGTAGTGTCCCCAAATCTCAGTCTCTGTTTATCCAGGTAAGGAGAAGCTAAATGCCAAGACACTACCTTCAGGATGTCTGGTGAACGAGATATCGATCATTTAGCAGCTGCTGTTCCAATAAATCAGCTCCTGACTTCTGACTTTCTAATTAACCATCCCTTTGCCCAATTAGGAAAGCTCTTCGTGTTGGAGGACTCTATACCTGTCGTAGTCCAACAAGACTGCTTTCATTCAGTAGCGGTAGGAGCTACTTTCTCCTGGACATTCAAATGGCCTAATTAACCTTAGAGATTGTCCCAAACAGTATCAAAGCCTCTAGGAATCAGCTACACATTTTAGATTATGAAAGACTTCTCAAGTGTAAAGACCTTCACATTAGAAACCTCTGTGGAATTATTTCTTTGTTATCTAAACTGCTTCAAAAGTTAGGCATTTGGAGCAGCATTAGTTCCAGCTGTAAGGAAGTTTTGGTTGACAAGATATTAGGGAGGGGAAAAAAACTCTAGGACAAAGATTTCAGCCTTCAGGGCTGTTTCTGAGTTTTCTAAAAGGAAATCCAAGGTCGGGTCATGGTTGGGAAAAGCTGTTAGAGCATTGAAGCCACATCTCACCACACTGGCAAGAAGGCTATGGACTGAATATTTGTGTTTCCCCAAATTTATGTGTTGAAACCCTAAGAGATGGGACTTTGGGAGCTGATTAGGCCATGAGGGTGGAGCCCTCATGATGGGATTAATGACCTTATAAGAGACACAAGTGACCATAGTTAATAATAATGAACTTAAAATTATTCTTAAAATTATTCTTATACTTAAAATTTGCTGAGAGAGTAGATTTCAAGTGTTCTCACCACTCACACACACACACACACACACACACACACACACACAAAAGGAACAGGCGAGGTGATGAATATGTTAATTAGCTTCATTGTGGTAATCATTTTACAAAAAAATCTGTTCTGTGTTAACAAATCCCTCTTGGGGATGGAAAACTGAATGTTTCTCCCTTAAATATGGGAGTAAACCAAAAATGTTTGCTGTCACCAAACAGCAACTTTGTACAAGAGTCAAGAAAAAGAAATAAAAAAGTAAAGATTGGAAATAAAGAAGAAGAAAATTTGTCTCTATTGCAGACAACACAACAATCTATATAATCAAAATTAATCCAACATATATAATCACTGATTTTCAACAAAGGTGCAAATGGGCAATCTTTATAACAAACGATGCTGGAAAAATGGAATAGTCATGCATGGAAATAATGAACCTTTACCCTTACCTCCAAAATATACAAAAATTAAATCAACATGGGTCACAGACCTAAATATAAAGTTGAAACTATATAACTTCTAGAAGAAAATACAGTAGAAAATCTTGTACACTTAAGCTAGCCAAAGATTTCATAAATAAAATACATAAAGTATACACTATAAACATACACGCTATTTAAAATGAAAATTTTCAATGTGGAAAAGATTAAAGAAAACACACAACTTGGTCCTGTCCATCACTGATAGAAGGTAAAAACTTTTTGTAAGAAGCTTTAGAGTTCAGTTTTTTCCTATGTCCCTGGTGTTCTTCCTGCTGCCTCTCTGGGATGGTAAGAAAGAAAAAGACATAATCTGTTAAAAGACCATCAAACTCTCCCGAAATAGGTCCTGCGTAAATAGACACTGTGGTTATTTTTGCACAGATCTGCCGACGGACCTGAACCCTGTCCCCTTAGGCAAGGACTCTGGAAGCACTGGTGCCAACTCAAATCGTTTATCAAAATACTTTTGTTGCTGTTGTGAAATCAAGCAGCCAATCATCAGGACTCTTGGCTGAGGAGGAAATCATGTTGGCTAAAGCACCCTAAAATGTCTGCTGAAGCAAAAGCCCATGGGCATACTAATAAATATGGTGCAACAAAACTTGTATTGCAGGGTAGAAGGGCAATGGGAGGGAGCACCTTCTTCTGCCATGGACCTGAATTTACTTTGCATTTATTGATTCAAATAATTGTCAAGAATGTGTATGTGGTGAATATTGTGATAGGCACTGTGGAAAACTCTAGGAGAAAAAGGGAACAGACACTTGGTATGTATAACGCATTGTGCCTTCAAAGTGGGTATGTTTTTGCCCTTAAATTCTTATAAAATGATAACTTTAAATATATATATAAGAAAGCAAGAAAGAATGAAAATAAATGTTAAGTCTTCAACTCAAGAGGTTAGAAAAAGAACAAACAAAATACCCTGAAGGGAAACAGAAGGGAGGAATTAGTAAAAATAAAAGTAGAAATTAATGAGTTAGAAAGAAAGCAGAAAAACAGCAGGACCAATGAATAAATCCAAAAGCTGGATCTTAGAAAAAATAAACCTACCAAAAAAAGCAAAAACAAGAACTAAATATTACTAGATTGCCTAATTAAGAAAAATATCAGAGAGCTAGTAAAAACAGAATACAAAATTAGTATGTGGGAAATAATTACAGAAACTGAAGAAAGTAAAAGAATCACAAAAGACTTTTTTGCTCAATTCCATGCAAATAAATTTGAAGCCTTCCAAATCTATTAAAAGTATTGAACATAACATTGATAACAAAAGCTAACAATACACAAAAAAGATAACTATCTATTAATTTGGATGCAAAAATTCTAAATAAAATATTAGCAACAGCAACAAAAAACATTAGTGGCACATTAAAGGGTCATGTACGCATGGCCAAGTGGGATTTATTCCAGTAAGTTAAACTATTCCAAGATAGTTTAACATTAGGAAATATATTAATAAAATATATCATAATCATAGATTTAAAGAGAAAAGTCAAATGATCATCTCAGATGTTGAAAAGATTTTTGACATTACTCAGATTATTGAACTGATAAAAAGCACTCAGGATAGAAATAGAAAAAGACATACTATACATGTGCATGTGTGCCAGAAGAACGCATGTGTATCTGTATGTGTGTGCAGTTGAGTGTGTGTACACACACACACACACACACACACACACACACGGCCCAATATCCAGCACCATGCTTGATGGAAAATACTGTAACTATTCCCTGTAACGCAGGAGTAAAAGGAAATTACTAACCAATGGTAGTACATAAGAGAAGGGTGAAAAATTGAAAGGCAAAAGTAAAATTATCATTATTTGCAGACATGACTATATATCTGAAAAATCTAAGAGATTCAACTGAAAAGCATTATATACATGTGAGAATTCAGTGAGGTTGCAGAGGACAAAATTATGTAGAAATCAATGGCTTTCAACACCAACAAATTAGAGAAAATAACAGAAGACTCTATTTATACTGGCAACAAAAAACAGTAAAGTTTCTAGGAATAAATATTATAAGAAACACGTAAGAGCTATATGTAAAGCTCTTTAAAACATTTCCTAATGACAGAAATAAAGACCAAAACAAGTGAATATTCAATCATGTTTTTAAGAAAGCTCACCATCAAAATATGTCTATCTCCCTGATTTAATTTAAAATTTTAATATACATAATTATCCCTGTGTTGATGAAGCTATGGAGAACAGCCAGTCTTGTACTCCCATTCATTGCTGACAGAATTATATATTAGTATAATCTTATGGCCGGCAGTTTGGTTAATAGTATTTATCAAAATTAGAAGTGAACATACCCTTCGAATAATGACACCTATTCAATTAGTCTTACAGATGTACTCATGCAGCACGACATAGGTACAAAGTCACTCGTTGCATCAGTGTTTGTTATAGCAAAAGACTGTAAATAGCCTACCTGTCCATCAGGAGGCTCTGGTTAAATTACAGTCCATTCATACAATGAAACATGATGCTGTCGTAAAATTGAATAAAAAAGAAAAGAAAAGCATGAGAAAGTTCTACATTTTGGATATGGAAATAACTTCAAAATTAGTATTAAAAAAGAAAGTGAAGGCCGGAAGGCCTGGAATCCTAGCACATGGGGAGGCCGAGGCAAGAGGATCCATATAGCTCAGGAGTTTGAGACCAGCCTGAGCAAGAGCGAGACCCCATCTCTACAAAAAACAGAAAAAGTTAGCCAGGCATGGTGGCGCATGCCTGTAGTCCCAGCTATCCGGGAGGCTGAGGCAGGAGGATCGCTTGAGCCCAGGAGTTGGAGGTTGCTGTGAACTAGGCTGACACCACGGCACCATAGCCTGGACAACAAAGTGAGACTCTGTCTCAAAAAATAAAAAGAAAAAAGAAAAAGAAAATGAAGACACAGAACAATGTGTAAAGTATACTACTGTTCATGTGACAGTTTGTGGGTCAGAGGAATAAATACTCGTATTTCCCTGTACATGCGAAGAAAATCCCTGAGAAGATACACAAAAGAAACAAGTAACAATTGCTGCTGTTTTGAGACAGGAAACGTGAATGAGAGGGGAAATTTTCAAAATATACATTTTGATAATTTGTATTTTCAATCCATATGAGTCCATTTCAATGTAAAATATCAAAATCAAAATTGTAATATAGACAAAATAAACATAATAAAATAAAAATTTAAATTTAAAAATGAAGATATTCATATGAGAGAAAAGACTTAAGAAAACAATAAAATACTAATAATTACTAAATGCTTCAAATGTGTTACATCCTGTTTTAGGCATTTTACATGTGTGCATAAGATGAGGACTATTCTTATCCTCATTTACAAATGAGGAAACTGAGGCAGAGAGAGACGATAGCATGCCCTGGGTCACAACTGGGCAGTCTTCAGATGTGTGTGCTTCTAATTTCTCAGCGGCACCACCTCCTGATGTCACGTGGTGCCGTTAAACACACACACATGCTGCCACAAACCCAAACACCTGAACCTCCACCCCGCTCGCTTACTAGCTGTATCATTCCGAAAAAGTCACTCAGCACTTAACAGACTCAGTTCCCCGTGCGTCAAGTGGTCATGACTATACCTGTCCTGTCTCTCAAACTTGCCATGAGATCACTCGTGTCTGTGCTTGACGGAAAAGCAGGTGGACAGATCCAGGCTTTAAGTATGTGCCACAGGACAGAGATTGGAGAAGATGCAAGATCCATCTTTGGGAAGCGAGAGGTTGGACGGGACAGAACAAATCTTGTTTTTCCACTGATTTTTGTTGTGACTCTCGGGGAAAGGTTGCAATGGGAAAAGTTCTGGACCCTGACTGTAATGAAATGGCACTTATTTAAGGAAAGAAACCTTGTATGCTGGCAAGAAAGAAGAATGCTAACTTTCTAAGAAAATATCAACAGTCACGTCCAAAATAGCAACAGCTTTAAAAATAGCATGACAACAGGAGAGTGAGGAGCTCCGGCTCACACCGCAGCAGAGTAGCTGGGAGCCACAGCCGCCCAGGCGGCCCTGAGCAGGGCAGTTTCTGGGAGGAGGTGGCGATCCTTCACCGGCGATCGCCCCAGGCTTCCATTCCGTGGATTTCCACCGAGGCGCAGCTCCGCGGCCTCTGGGAGGGCTGCACGGCAGGGAAGGACGTGCTCTGTGGGGGTCCAGCAGAGGGACTGGACTCGGGATGGCAGTTTCACTGTAAAAATTAAAGTGCCTTTAACACTGAGTAGAAACAACACCGCTGATCTCACTGTGAACGCGACAATGGCTGTCACTCCCGTTCTTGGAGATCGCCAGAAGTAACTCCCAGCCTCCCTAGGGAACCTGCAACGCCCCCGAGAATGCAGCGCTCACACCGGGGTGCAGCCCACTAAGCTGCGACCCCCTCTCTCTCCCACCAGAGAACGGTGCTGCCATTGCAAGCTGGCTTCAGCCACCTTGGTGTGTCAGGCGGAAGTGTTTGGGGGCTTGTTAATTGGACGAGGGGTGTATAAATGTTGATAACCCTTCACAGTACCACAAGACTTCCACAGTTTTCCCTTCTGATCCTCCCAACAGACATGGCAGAAACTAGTTATCCCCATTCTAGAGATAAGGAAACAGAGGACTAGCAAGGGTAGCTGACTTCCCCCAGGGTCGATAGGCATCAGAGGGAGAGTCAGGACAAGGGCCAGGTTCGGGCCCGGGACTCCCACAAGCACCCTCTTCTCAAGGTCTCCTTGGGTCTCAAGGCTTTGGAACCTAGAAAGTGAGTTCACTTGGGCTCAGAGCCGTCTCCACAGTGTAACAGCCCGGTGGTGCCTGAGTCCCTTCCCGCTTCGCCCACTCAGGAGCTCTCTCAAGGAGAGACAGGCCCACGGCTGGGACTGGTGTGTCACATTCATCTCCGGTCTCTTTAAGTGGCAGAAGGTGACCCAGGGCGGGAATCTACCAGCCTGGAGTTACGTCTCCCCCGTCTCTCTCCTGGTTATTGACTTTAAGCTACCATGTTACTAGCTGATAGAAAACTAGGCAAAATGAAATGAAAATCTTTTTTTCATGCCCAATTCCTCCTTTGACCTCTAATCTGAATCTTGGCTACTTTTATTTAATAGTTAACTGATGCAAAAGCCTGGCTGTAAGCCACAGTGACCACATTATCAATTCTTCAACTGGCCGGTGAGATCAGTTTCGAGAAGGGCAACCCCGTGGCTGGCAAGATTGGGTGTCTGACCCCAGCATGGCTTGCCAACCGCTGGGGGACCCTGATCCCCAAAAGCCCACGGTTCCTCACACAAAGATTCAGACGCCACCCCTGACCCACTCCATGCACACGTCTCACCCGGCTCCCAGGCAATCTGGACTCAGTCAGTCACCAGATCATTTTTTTTTTAATTTCAGCATATTATGGGGGTACAGATGTTTAGGTTACATATGTTGCCCTTGCCCCCCCTCCACCCCCGAGTCCGAGCTTCAAGCGAGTCACCAGATCTTTACAGAGGACCTTCCAGGTGCCAGGCACTATTCCAGGTATTGGGAGCACAGCAACCAACAACGCAAACACAAGCCCCTGCCTTCATGGAATTTTTATTCTAATGGGGAGACTTAGACAATAAACACACAAAAAAACTAAAATATCTAAATAGATTCACCCACTATAATTCCCCAAATCACACCTTCTAGCAAGCCCCCCGGGCTCTAGTTTCCAGGACTGTGTTTCTGCCGGTGTCTTGGTTTCCAATGCTTCCTCCTCTGCCACTCACCTCCAAACACTGCGCTGCCTTGCTTTGGCCACCAGCGCCCTGGTGCGCCCCTGAGAGCTGGAGGCCCACCCCAGAATCCCATCGCCCCATTGCAGGGAGCCCCTCGCATGCCCTCAGTGAGAGCGTGGGAACTGTGTTCAGACGCCCGCCCCCACTCCAAGCCCAGGGAGTTGTGAGTTGTGACTGGCTCAAGTCACAGCTCCAGGCTCCATCCCTCTTTGCTCTTCTTCTAGATCCTGTCAGCCTTTAGGTCTTTGTCATGGGAGCATCTCCAAAATACGAGTTATTCAGAAGGAGATTCACAAGCCAGGGGAAGAACCTACAATTCCATGGCAGGATCAACGATTCCATTTTAAAGCCACAGCACACCTGGGGCAGTGTTTGCCCATCACTTAGCACCACTTACCTGCAGCTTCTTTTCAAGCCAGAGTCCACCCACTTTCTTCTCTTCTCCTGTGTCTCCCCAACACCACTCTCTGTGCTCACGGACGTGCTCCCTCTGACCTCGCACGCTTCCAGTGTCCCTGCCCAGCCCACTCAGCAGTCACTTCTTCTCCCCACACCCACCCCTCCCCGCAACCACTCAGCACATCCACATACAACAGAAAGGAACATCCTCTAGCTATCCCCACGCACAGGTAAGAAAACATAGCACTAAAGGTGGGAAGGAACATCCTGACTGTTGCAGAATGCACTGGCGACAGGGAAGGACTGAAATTCAGGTCTTCAGGCTTTGAGCTCTTTTTAGAAGTCTGCATTGCCTGTGACTTGTAGGAACTTACTGGCACCCTGACCTCCTTGATTTAGAGCTCTCAAACAAAACCTCAAAGTCTCTTCCTTCCTGATCTTCTCCTTTTAATCTTCCATGATCTGGTCTCTCTGTCTCTGTCTCTCGCACTCTCTCTCTCTCTCTCTCACACACACACACACACACCACAGATGTACACAGAATTCCTTGACTGGGTTGGGGTGGGGCAGGCTGGGTTTCAGAAGTTGTTGCATTATTGGCTCCCTCTCTCGTTGAGGTTGCTGGAGGGAATGGCAGATGCACTTCTGCTGTCCAGGGAGATATTTAACTGTTTGTGCCCCTCTCCAAAGCCCGGGTGAGCATCACTAGATCACGTGTACAAGGACTGCTGAGCTACTGAAAGACCAGCACCACGCCGCACGGCGTTACTTCAACAGGCAGACTCCACCTTTACAGCCAAGGAATTTCTAGTCTTGACCTGTAGTCGGAAAAGGAAGAGAGCGGAAATCAAAAACCACCTGATGAGGTTCCATACCAATGCCAAACGAGCAAGACTGGTTTCAACAGCAGCGTATGTGTTAAATTTGTGGAAGTGACTGCACCCGTGGAGATTCACGCGCATCAAGGAACAGGCTGCAGTGAGCTGTCCTGAACTAAACTAAATGATTGACGCTGAATTTTCAGGAACGATTCACTTTTGGAGCACAAGGTAATTACACAAAGCTCCTGTGCAACAGCTGGAGGAAATAACCCAAACAAAAGAACAGAGCCCACCAGAAAAAAAATGTCCTGCGAAACGACATCTTATAAAGTGCACCTGTTCAATTGATAGTGGGGAGAAATTATTTTGCTGTGGCAAATTACGTTTGTATCTAAACATCATATTTTCAAATAGGATTGTGTTCTCAGCTCAGAAGGCAGAAGTGTCCTGAATGTTCAACAATATACTGTACAGATTCCTTTTATTAAAATCTCAGTTCACTGCGATAGTGCCTTGGAGAAAGAGGTGCAGAATAATGCTAGCAAGCCGGTGGAGCAACAGCACATAATTATGTTGCGCATATTAAATATTCCTGCTTACGCTTTTACTACACACTTCGCTGCACTGTCATGCACCGAGACAGCGAGGACGTCAGTAGCTCAGGAGCTTGGGAGAATTTTGCTTTTTTTCTTTTTCCTGCTTCCTCCTTCCCTGCCTTTTAAATCAAATAAGAGGGGGAGCAAATCAAAGTTCTTCTGTCCTCACCCTCTCTCTGCAACTCTGCCACTTCAAAAGTGCTTTATTTGGTTCCTTTCATCAACAGAGCCCTGTGTGATCAATGGGAAAAACTGCTGAGCCACCCAGCACAGATTTTGATCATTACCTTGTTTCCTCTCTGGCCTCCGCCCCAGCCCTGGGAAGCTTCTAAACCACGTGCTCAGCTCCTTCGGGACCCATTTGATTACCCTGGAAACAGCAAGGTAGCTCCAGCTCAAAAATCAGATGACGGTAGGGGTTTTTCATTTTCTACTATGAGATTAAAGGGAAAATGGTTACCCCTTATGCATGGACAACCACATATAGTTTATTTCAAAGGTGAGTGACAGTGGAGGAGAGAGGCATGTCTGAGCATGTGCTTTTATCCAATAATGGCAAGATTTAGCATAAACCAAAAATGTTCATGCTGAATTCGATCATCATTCTTACATTCATTTAAATATATTCAAGGAACAGACACTTTGTGCTGTGAACTGTGCCAGGCATTAGTGTGGGAGAGTCAACAGAGAATCAGAAAAGAGATCTTACTCGGAAGAGGACTGTTGTCGATTAACAGAGAAAAGGAACGAGCGTAAATAGCTCTAACACCAGGTGGACACGGAGTGCGTGCAAGTCCAAAAGGGGGAGAGGTTCCCTCGGCTTGACGGTCCAAGGAAGCTCTTGAAGGAAACGTTATTTGGTCTGAGTCTTGAAGCACATGGAAGATGCCTGGAGGAAGAAAAGAGATTTTCAGGCAGAAGGAATGGCATATGCAAGGCCAGGTCAGGGTGCGTGTGGACCGCGCCAGGAACCACAGGGACAGCTTCTGAGAAGGAGAGGAGCCTGAAGTGAAGAAGTAGATGAACTGGATGTCGGGGGTCCGAAGTGCCTGACAGTTTCATCAATTCTCTTTGAAGGAAAACAAAACCAAACAGAACCCTGGAGGCAGTTCCTCGTCCAGAAGTTGCTGTGCTTTGCGTCGTGTGGCCCTCTCACTGCGCCTGAAGGCAGCTTCCTTGCTGCGGCCCAGTCTCCTGTCTGAACACACCTGCTCCTCTGCCCACCTGTGGTCCTGTTCAGCTTGCAGGTGGCTTTGCCTGGCTGTGGTATAATAAAGATACAATAATTGGAATGTCGTGGTTCTGGGGCAGAGCTAGACTGACAGACCGATGGGACGGAAAACAGTCCTGGGAAAGACGCATGCATGTAGAGGAATTTAGCATATTGTTAAGCTGTCGTTTCAAATCAGCAGGAAAATGCTAAATTATCCAATATATGGTGTTGGGGAAACTGGCTAGCAGTTTGAACAAAGTTTCATTTGGATTCTTACTGTGTGTCTTATTCCAAAATAAATTCAGGGTGGATTAATATTTAAATGTAAATCAAACACATAAAAACACTAAAAGAAAATGTAAGTGGATGTTTTTATAATTCTGAAATGGAACGATTTTTTTGTTTGTTTTAATGGATTTAGGTTACAAGTTGGATTCCATCACATGCGTATATTGTATAGTGGTGGAGTCTGGGCTTCCGGTGTGCTCATCCAAAGCAGTGTACCTTGTACCCCACGGGCAACGTTTCATCCCTGCTTCCTTGGGAGTCTCCCGTGTCCCTTATACCATTCTGTGTGCCTTACACAGCCACGGTTTAGCTCCCACTTATAAGTAAGAACACGCGGCATTTGTTTCTCTGTTCCTGAGTTACTTCACTCAGGATAACGGCCTCTAGTTCCATCTAAGTTGCAGCAAAGACATTATTTCATTCTCTCTTATTGCTGAGTAGTACTCCGTGGTATATGTGTAAGAAATGGAAAGATTTTCTAATTGTGCCGTCAAAGCACGAAACCATGAAGGATAAATTTGAACACATAAGAATCCAAAATGTTTATTTGGCTAACCCCAGTCTAACCAATATTAAAAGAGACGAAAATTAATAAAACATCCAGCATCGGCCTCTTTGCCAGAATGCCGAGGAGAATGAGACATCTATGCTTCTGTGCAATAAAAGGTGGTCTCAATAATTCGTGCGAGAAACGTTTATTGAGCCTGCTGTGGGTGAGGCCCTCTTCTGGGTGGCAAGGATACAGCTAAGCAGGGGGATGAGGTCCCTGCTCTCACAGAGCTGAAAAAATGTCTTCAATGTCATGTAGAGATAAGCTCTAGGATGGAAATAAAGAGAGTGGCGGGGGCTGGTGAGGAGCGCGGTTCAAAGAAGGTCATTTTGAGGAGGTGAGTGTTAACTGTAGGGCAGAAGGACGTGAAGGAACAGCCCGGCAGAGATCTGGGGCAAGCACTTTCCACGTGTGGGAGCAGCCAGTTCAGGACAGGAGGTGGGAAGAAACTGGGTTGTGGGAGAGTGAGAAAAGGCCAGGTGGCAGAGCACGCGGAGCAGAAGGGAGCCTGGTACGAGGAGAGGCCGGGGCGCCGGGGCGGGCTCTGGATGGTGCACAGCTTTGAAAGCCAGGCTTACCTTTCACTCTGAACGTCGGAGCAGCCACTGGGCCTTGTAAGCAGGCCACCGTCATCTCGCTCCCTGAAGGAGAGGCTGCTGCTGCTTCTTGCTTTGCAATCTCCCGCAGAGCTTACCTTAGCCGTTTGTGCCTGGGGAAGCTCCAGGCATGTACCCCCCACCCCAATCAAATCACTCCATAAGGCAAATCTGTTCAAAACAGCAGAATGGCAATGCCAGTATTCAGAGGTATCACGTGCCAGAATCTCAGGTCTTGTACCCCAAATCCAATGTCCATTGGCTGTTCTCAGCCCAATGCGTTCTTGCTACCTCTTCTTTTTCATCTATGTTTTTGCCAGCCTCGCCCAATTGAAAGCCAATTTTATCTAGATTTTCTATTTCAGCATCTGAGCTCTTCTTGAAAGCTCAATGTTTTATAAGCAGATAGATTGTAAAGAAGTTCAATTTGTCACACATAAACGAAAATTAACCAGAAGCTGGGCTTTTTTAATTTCTTGCATTCACGAAGATAATCATGTGCTTCTTGGAAAGGACTTACGTGAGAATAGAGAGGGAATCACAAAGAAATGGGTGTGAATGTGTGTTTGTGTGAGCACTCATGGATACAGTGGGCGCACCAGGGAAGGACAACACACACCATGGCGACAGACATGTGTGGCCCAAACAAGCCACGATTCCCCATAAACTCTTTGTAACTCCATCCTTTTCTCTCCCACTCAAGAAAGAAGTTCTGTGAATTAAGAGAAATTAAAAAGGCAGTTGAGCATGTTGAAAATATAAAAGAAGAAATAAACCCACTCCACCATTTTTAAAACCCTTAATCATATCATGATAGAATTCAATTTAAAGGGCACATAAAATTGTTGCTCCCGGCAGGCACATGCCCAAAGAACAGGAAAACCTAAAACATACTGTCTGATAGTAAAACAAAGAACTACTGTGGACTCTAAGTAGTTAAGAGAAACAATGTAACTGACAACTCAATGAAAAATAATTCAACAAATCAATGAATTGGCTTTAGGCAAATCGATCAGCCCCACTCAAGTGTGCTTGTTGTGATTTCAAACCTCATTTTCTCCAGCACTAGGAGTTGACAGTAAGGCAAGGTGCTGTGAAACCCAGTCCTTGTGACTGAAGGAGCACACGGTCGTCTCTTCCTAAGTTTCCAGAGCCCACGAAGGCAGCTCTGTCAACAGAGCATGGCCCCTGAGCAGTGCCCCCTCCGTCAGAGCCCGGACATTTGTTTTGTTTAAAACATTAAAAAATACCGTTCACTCAATCATGTTTTCATTTATATGAGATGATGATATCACGGCAAAGCTATTTTATAGCATCTTTGTTATAGAAGTTTGCAATATATAAAGAAAATAGAGTTTCAGAAAAAATAACAAAAACTATTTTTTTTATTTTTTATTTTTCACGTCTTCGTTTTTGTTAAGTGAAACAATCATTCTAGGAGCCTGTTTTTTCCATATTATTCATAAAACTCCTTCAAAGAGGCCTCCTCTCCTCCACGCCACCCCATCCACCCAGCACACGTTTCCTGAGGGTCCCCACGTGCCCGCTCAGTTCGGCCCCAGCAACGGTGCAGATTCCTGTTTCCTTGGGGTCAGTCAGCATTAGACACACGCAAACAGCGGCAGGTGCTGTCACTGCCAGGACGAACGTTCTCCACGATCCAGACAGGGCGCAGACGAGGATTAGTAAAGTCTACCCTTTCTCTTGGGGGATCTTTGTCTCTCTTTTCCTTTCAAAGTATAAAGTGAAATGAAGTTTCAGTTAAACTTGGCCGCTGTGATTATGTCTCTGCTCACTCTAGTAAAGTGAGCTAGAAAGGCAGGAATCGTGCGAATGCCCAGAACACACATGGGAGTCTCAACAGGTGAGGGCGAGAGCATAATCCAATAAATGCATAAGAATCAAAGTAAAGTCATCTAATCTATTAAAACAACCCATCGTGCATGAAGCAAGTAAGTAGGACAAGGAGCTCATGCTTTGGTGCAAGACCTGAATCTTTGACTAAACACACAAACACACACACACACACACACACAGAACACAGACGTACTCACCCAATCACACACACGCTCACATCACACACCAACTCACACACACACGGCAACACACTGAGCCTCTCACACTCCCTACCTGACAGAGGAGAAACAGAGACATCCGTATGTGAGGAAGGAGTCTCTCAGTGCCGGAACTGCAAATTCTGCAAGTCCTTTTCTCTCACTAATCTCCTCGACACCCTAAAGAGTCACAGAAGCCAAATGGGCCAGGTCCCTAAGGCAGCCTGCAGGGGCGGGTGGGGAGCAGGGGTGCATTTGCTTGCTTTAGGCAGATCACTTTCTTTGCTTGTACAATTAAACCTCATCCTGACGGAGATACTGATGCCATCTTTGATTTCTGTAGCACCTGTCTTTGGAAAAATCAAAGAGATTCCACACTGACCAGTTGGTTTGTTCAATACAATACAGTATGATTGTTTGACTTTTACAGGTTGAGAGGCTAGCTAAGACAGTGAACATTATAATGGCTCCCCAAGGCCACGTGTGCTGTGAATACAGCCAAGGGTCATTTGACGAAAGAGGAGAATAATGACTTAAACAAGAGTTCCGACCATGATCAGATGATGTTCTTTTCCTGAAGGAAAAACTGGTGGAATATCTGTCATCCCAATGACACGTTCCCGGATCTCACCAGTCCTTCCAGTACGAAAACCTCTCCGTGCCAAATCTAAGCATCATTCACCCGAAATATTTAAGAGCAACAACTGGTCCCATGTACCTCAGTTGTAGGGGAACATAAGGATGGAGACACTTCAGGCTAAGAAAAAGCTCAAGCAGTGGCTCCTGGAAGGGCGTGTGGCAGAATGGAACCCCATGGTGCCCCCGATATGCCCGCAGTACTGCTGCTCTTCCCACCCGCACTGCACACTCCCCCTTCCAAATCTGCAAGCTTACTTTACCTGCGCTCCATGGCTAGACATTTAGGAAGACTCCTCTTCACCCTATGCCTAGATATAAATTAATTCAGAAGTATTTAGTGAGCACCTACTATATGCTCCTCACGAATCCAGGCATCAAAGGAAAATATCAAAGAAAAACGAGACAGTCCTTGATCCCAAAGATGGCCCACGCTTGCGGAAAAGACAGCCTCACACATTTAACCAATGTTATAAAACACGTGAATCAGATTCAAACTGTACATTCGACAAGAAAAGGGGGACATCTGCAAGTTTCAGAGTAGTAATGGTATGTTCCATGGAGGAGTGGGATTGGGCTGGACCCTAATACCACATTTCTATTCCTGAAACCATGAAGGGGAGCCTGGGGCCCTGACTTGGAGTAGTGTGCGTGGTGGTGCGGTGGGTGGCCATGGGCACGTCCTGCGATTCCAACAGACCCAGTTCCAGTCCTTATTTTTCATAAAGCTATATTAGTAGATTCAGGAAAGCCATTTAATCTCCCTGAGTCCTAGTTAACTCATCCATGAAAAGAGACTAAAGGGCTAGTGTGTTCGAAGTCTTACATTAGAGTCTGGCATACAACAGGTGCTCAATCCATGGAAATTATCTTTGTCCATAGTTACTTCAGTGTACTAAAGGATGAGGCTTTTCCTGTGATATTTTAGTCAAAGTTCAATTATATACCTGAAATCATCAAAAGTTACCTAAGACCTCCAAGTCTTACTTGAAGGCGGTGGTTCCCCAGCTTTTCTGCACATTGGAATCACTGGAACTCTTTAAACCAGCCTGATGCCTGGCCCCACCCGAGATGTTCCCCCCACCCAGATGCATTTGTCTGGGGTGCAATCTGGACACTGAGATTTTTAAAACTCCCCAGGTGATGCTAATATGCTAATGTGCAACAAAGTTTGGGAACAACCATTTTATGGCAAAATTCTACCTCCTGACCCGCAGAAGATTATCAGAGCGGCAGACCAAGATTCAAGCAGAGGCCACATTTCAAGACATGCTGTCTTATTTATTGTATTAGTCAGGACTCTCTGGAGAAGCAGGGCTGACAGTATGATATATATATATATATATGTGTGTGTGTGTGTTTAGAGAGAGAGAGAGAGATGTGATTTATTATAACGACTTGGCTCACATGATCATGGGGGCTGACAAGCCCCAAGATCTGCCGTTGGCAAGCTGGGGAGAAGCCAGTAGTGTAGTTCCAGTCCAAGTCTGAAGGCCTGAGAACCAGGAAGGCAATGGTGTAGTTCCAGTCCAAAGGTTGGAAAAAGAAACGATGTCCCAGCTGAAGGCAGCCAGGCGCAGATCCCTTGTGCTGGGAGGAGGGTCAGCCTTTATGTTCTATGTAGGCCATCGGCTGGTCGGATGAGGCCCACCCCTGTCAGCGAGGCATCTGCTTTGCTCAGTCTCCCGATCCAAACATCAGTCTCTTCCAGAAACACCCTCGCAGGCACACCCAAAATCACGTTTAACTAAGTGTCTGCGCACGCACGGCCTAATCGAGTTGGACACAGCATTAACCATCACATCTGTGTTGTGTCTCAGGCATCAAGCACGTTCCCAGGCACAGACTTGTGCCAGGTACATTCTCACTGAATGAAAGCCACTAAAAGAAGTTCACATGTCCCCTCAGGTCTCAGGGCTTACTCATGCTCCAAAGGCAAGAGGCAGAGAGGAAAATGAGGGAGATCTAAGGGCCTGACGATAAACCATGAGCCAGTGAGGGACTGAGAGCCAATGGTTATTGGTTCTGATTCCTCAAAGGGACCACACACACAGACACACCCCAAATGTATGCACCAATCAAAACAAAGCATAGAAAGGACACTTCTAGCCTAACTCCTTCATTCTAAAGACAAGGAAACAGGCCCAGAGAGATGAAATGACTTTCTCAAAGTCACACATCAAATTAATGACTGCTCTACGACTAAGGCTCAGGACCCTAGAATTTAAGTTTGGTACCAATATGATGTTATGTGCCATTTATATTACCCTGCTGTGGTCCTGTGTGCCCCAGACATTCTACAGCCCCTTCCTGCTTTTGCTAAACACTAGGTGATGAGGAGCGGGTGGCAGGGTGGCCGACTCTTGATGTCCTTCTAAATAGCAGAACCAGTCCTCCAGGGAGCAACGATTCACCGTTATATTTTAAGAAGGAAGGCAAAATGGACGGGAGGCAGATCCATGAGCTAATTGCTTTGGGATTATCATAATCAGTACCCATTGCCCCAGGCCAAGGCTGCCTTCGCCTCGTCCGGCTGCTGACATTTTGTGCTCCGTCAGCCAGCTTCTCACTCCAAAGTGATAACATTATTGATTTTCATCTGTCCCATTAAGGCCACCCTTCCTCTCCCCAGGGATAGATGATGCCTGTGCTCCCAAACTCCTGGTGGAAAAGGCTGTGGGATGAGAAGGTTACCTTTGCAAGTTTGCACCCTCAGATGCTATCCACAGCCTAAAAAAATCCATTTTCGTGCAAATCGTACTGCCTGATTTTCTTAAATGCCCTTTTTCATCCTTCTCCATATGTCAACATATTTTAAAGTCAGATAAAGCATTCCATGCCTCCTCCCTGGGCTCCAGCTGATGCTTTTCTTCAAAGATACTTAAGGCGAGTTGTTTATCTGGCTCTCTCCCTACATGGTGGAGAGTGTTGGGAAGATCATGGGCTTTGAGGGCAGACAGACCTGTGCTCGAACCATGGGTTCGCCCTTTGTCAAGGTTATGACCTTGAAAAGGTCATCTAAGCCCTCTTTGAGTCTTTATTGCCTCACCCTTGAGAGAGGAAATAACAGTACTTGCCCATCAGTTTCTTGAGATACTTCAATGAGATGAAGGCAGGGTCGCTCATTCCTCATCTTTGTCCGTCCCTAGCCCCAGGTGTGGCACAAGGAGGCCATAATAAATGTCTGGGGAACTGAGCACCACAAGTCAGAGACGCTTTATAGATGAAACTGCTTCTTGGAGAACTGAAGCCGCCTGTCCATGCCCAGCCTAGCGATTGAAATGGGTCTGCTACATTCCGGTATTTCAGCGCTTTGTCTAGTCTTTCTTTGACTAAGCCCTGGGACCTCACGTTCATGCCAAAGCCATCTGAACCAGCCATGTAGACTAAGCGAGGTGGTCACTTTGTGGCTTTCCTTTGGAGTTAACTGGTTCCAGCTTCCATTTAATGGTTAACGTAGATTTCCACCATGGTCTGTAGCAGCCCCATCTCATCTCCCCTGCAGCTGCCTCTCTCAGCCGTCTCATAGCACAGCCCTTCCTGTTTAACAAGCGAATGCAGCTTTGAAGCGGGAAGTGCTGGAACCATCTCAGCCCACCTCCAAATCAGACCTACGGTCCAGGGCCTCTGAGCTTCCATGCCATGTTCCCAGATTCAGTCTAGCTTCTTTGCAAATAGCACTTCTTGGGTCAAAGTTCTCCCACATGCTCCAGTTTTAGGGATTCATTCTCTCCTCCAAGTTCTTGTTCTGGGAGTGTCAGCCCAATGGCCAGGCTTTGCTCCCAAGGGCAGGCGCAGGTGCTGCCAGCCTGCCAGTCTGCATTTCCAAGTGGCTCCTACCTACTTTCTCATTATTAACTCCACTCACCTGCTGGGGTCCCTGGTACCACGCCATCTGGTAGCCCCTGCTGGTCGTAACTGTTGGCATAGCCACTCCGAGAGCGAGTTACTCCCCCAGATGGTTCCCTTTGCCTCTGCCCTGGTCTCAGCCCCTGTCCCACCTGCACAGTCTGCCTGCAGCACGCTGCTATGACCTTCTTTCCCAACACGACTTTTATTTATGAGTAAGTCTCCTCCCCCACATTACCAGCTATAAAATGCACCACTTGCTCCTTCATCGTAATGTAACAGTAATGACATTTCTTCACAGTCTCTTCTGATAGTATTTATTTAATAAATAAGGATTGTATAATATAAGTAAAAACACAGAATTAAAAAGAATAAAAAGAAAAAATTCTCCTTCAACCCTCACCAAATCCCACATGCTATTGATAACTGATGTCAATAATTCACATTAATATACTGGTTAAATAATATTTTCTATTTTCCTCCAGGCTTTGGCATGGCTTTCCATTGGCCATTGCTGGACCAGGTGTGTGAACATGTTTAATTGCTTACTGTGGGAAAGGCCACGGCAAGGCAGTGAGGTTTGTCAGCCTTTCTACTTGTGGTTTATCTGGGTTGCTCCTCACTAGTCCTCAGCACCATAATGTTTAGCCAGAAATCAAAACATTTCCTCAATATTTCTGAAGTCGTTGGCATTCCTGCAGCGAGAACTGTGATGCTAGAAGATGCGATATTCTCGAGCACAGGACCTAAGCCTAGCCCGGCCTCAGATGAATTTCAGCATGTGGCTCGATGTTGAATTTTAGCATGTGACATCCTAGTGCCTTTTTACAAAACAGGAATGGCTTGGCTGGAGAGAGAACGGGACCCTCAGTCTTTCCAACCAGGGAAGAAAACACCCCTTAGTAGCAGAGCCTGGGCAGACTCACCCTTGAGCTCTTACTCATTGCCCCAGGCCAAGGCACCACCAACTACTGAGCAAGCTCTGCCCCTGTGCTACCTGCCACAGAACATGCTCTGATAACCGAGGCACGTCACTCCTATCTGAGAGGTCCCCAACATCCCTCCCTGTCATATTTTCCTAAAACCCAGAGGCTCTGCTGTAGTGGCTGGCGACAGCCCCCTAGTACGTAGCTGCCTGGCGTCAAACAATTCCCCTCTTTGGTCAGGCTCTCACCTA
Source organism: Propithecus coquereli (assembly GCF_000956105.1). Lineage (NCBI taxonomy): Eukaryota > Metazoa > Chordata > Mammalia > Primates > Indriidae > Propithecus > Propithecus coquereli. The sequence goes on from NW_012153685.1 coordinate 993,856, forward strand.
GGAGTGCCTACACTCCCAGGTACCATCATTCTAAATTTCTGGTCTCAATATGTCATTCATGGGTTACAGTGTCCTCATGATCATGTATTTCTCTGAGTTTTTGTCATTCCAGCTGAAGAGAGATCATTTGATGTTTGACAGATGGCTGTATGCAAACATTTACAACTTTTTGAGAGAATACAGTGCACCGGAGAGACTGCTATTATGACTACTAGGAGAACAATACCAAGACTTTGGAGCATGCTCTTTAGCTAGGGTCCTTATGAACCAAACCAACTAAAATCAGATAGATTGAAGAATGAGCCAGATGAGGAATCTACCTGCTTTAACCCAGTAGCCTGTTTGTTAACTTTTGCAACCGAGTCTCCACATTACCTACGCATTTATCCCTCTGCAACAAGAAGCATTAGCAGCTACACAGATTCCTCCCTGTGCAGCCGGCGGGCAGCAATTCTATTATCTACCATCCCATGATTGGGTTAAATTAAAGTAGGAAATGGCAATTTGCAGGTTACCCATGGAAGCTGCTGATTGTGAAATTCAAACTACAGCGTTATCCTGCCAACTGAAATAAGCAAGGGAAAATTAAGAAAAATAAGAATCTCATTATGATGGAGAGTCATGTTTTGATGTCTTGGGAAAGGCTGTCCATAGCACGAGATTGACAACTTCTTGTACTGATTTGTAGTTTGAATTTCTCTGCTTATGGCATCAAGCGTTTTGGTGAATTCTCTGTGTGGCCCACATGTCAGGCATGAGAATTGTCCCTTGAAATTTATAGCAAGTTGTCCAGCTTCGGCTTATAGGGCTTCAGAAACGGAGAAGTTTTAGCTCTTAGTGGGAGAGTCATAGCCAGATATGGGATGATACTAGAATGATTCAGTGTCCAGTCCAGGCTATATGTAGATAATAAAAACTTGAAAACAATGAACAGAACTATAATCAAATAACAGGTGTATTATGGTTTTCTTCTGAGATGTAATTTTTCTTTCTACAGTTACTCCCATTTCTACAAAAGCTAATCAGAATAAGACTAATTTGTTTGAAAAATAAGTTTGGTCCCATTAAACTGGGCCTGATTATTTACATAAGGGCAGCAAGAATAACCACATAGGCCCCTTTTGAATTTGCTTTGCTGGAAATGCTGATGAAGAAACTCAGATTGGACTTTTAAAAATCTGTCGACACTAGAAAGACAAACCAAGGCAGGTCAAACTTCATCTGCACTATCTAATATCTGAAGTTCCTGGGCCTGCCAGGAAGTGACAGTTTTTTATTCATTTACTGTAAGGCTGGAAACTCTTGAAGCCAAGCATTTTATGCACATTTTCAAACATGACATTCCAGTCAAAGCCTTAATAATATAACCAATGTTTCTAATTGTATCCTGTTATAAAGAGAGAAAATAATTATTGAACTTATATAAATAAGTTGCTATAATAATAAAAATACTTGTGAATGTTTTCAAATTTTAGAGGAATCAGGTAGGGAGGAAAAGCAAATGTTTCTATTCTTGTTTACAAAATTATTATTTACCAAATTGCTGTAAGTTGTAGATACCTTAATAGAGGAAAAATGTTTCCTTAAATCTAGGAAACAAAATTTTGAAAGAACCAACAATGTTTCAAGTAAAAAAGCCATGAAAACTCATCTTCTTCATAGTTCATTTAGTCTCACGTAATTAGCAGATCTTGGTTAGCAGTTTCGCAAACCCATCAGTTTCTTTATTAGAGTCCTAAATAATTTTACCCAGTCCAAGGCTATCTCAAAGTAATCAGAAATCTCTACTTGTCAGAATTCTTTCCATCCTTTCTATAAACTTCCTTGAAGACACACATTTTAAGATCACAGTTGCTTGCAAAAACTTTCCACTTGAAGACATGGGCAGGGCGGGTGGATGCGAGAGTCTGGGATTCAGGGCTGAGACCCAGGCCGTGGCTGTACACATGGGGTTCTCGGACTGCAGATGGTGTTTAAAGCCACCGGGACAAATGCTACCACCTAGGAGCTGGGTACAGATAACAAAGAGGAGAGGAACTGGCTGAGTTCTAGGACTCTCCGATGTTAAGAGGTTGAGAGGAGAAAATCCAGCAAAGGGGACTAAAGATTTGAAAAAGTGACAAGGAAAATCAGAAAAGGTGGTGTCTTAGAAGTGAAATAAAGGAGGTCTTTCCAAGAGGAGAGATCAGTGGTGACAAAGGTTAGTGAAAGGTCAAGCAATATCGTAACTGAGACAGGTAGGACAACAGACCCTTGGATTTGGTTATGTGGAGGTCACAGATGGTTGTGACAAGAGCAGTTTTGGTGGATTAATGGGGCACAGCATCTAGCATGGAGCAAGAAACCAGAAAAGGGCTGGGATATTGTGAAAACAGGAAAGTCTCGATTTGACCAAGGAATAATTGTAGGGAATAAGGAAATGTGAGAGCTGCGTAGACAGAAAATTGTCAGAGACTTGCTGAGGGATTAAATATTAACACCTGTGAAGCCCAGTCTTGGACGGGTGTGCACAGGGACATTGATGCTGCCCAGGGAAAGGTAGGAGTTGAGGAGAAACTGGCTCTGAATCCAGCAAAGCAAGACATGTTCTTAGGGTGGACCAAGAGCTAAGGATGAGCGCCACTGTCTACCATGAATGGGACCACGAGGCATTGTTTAACAGTCAGCCAAAATACACACCAGCCACTTTCTTTTTCTTCCCACTATCAGGACAGAACATGCAAGGAATAACACAGCTGCTCGGAATTTCAGGGATTTCCCGAAAAGAACAAATGGGCCCTGTAGCGTGGGCTGTGTCGTGCCATTCCTCAATGAGCTGAGACGAGTGATTCAAGGGCATGAATCACCCGTGACATCTGTCACTCTGGGTCTCTAAAGCTGCTGTGGATTTGCATTGAGACTGACCTTGCTTTTCAGGGCTCTCAGTGTGTGTGTGTGTGGTCACAGCATCATAAATTAAGGAGTTTGAAACTTTCTAATCTAAAATATTTAGGGGAGAAAAAAATATGCTAAATGAGGCTGAGTGTACAGATTTGACTTTCCTTTATGTCTTTATAGAAATGAGATATTAATATACCCTAACTCTGGAGCTGTCCTCTGGATTTTAACTGAGGGCCACGGTAATGTTTCAAGTGGATCCATGGTAGGATCTTCACGGTTTAAAACAAAAATAAAATATACTTTGTTTACTTTGCCTTGGGTATACATACAGATTCCTAGGTTCAGGAATTGTCATCCTATAGAATCCCATGGAAGCATCTGGGACCACAGGAGATGCCATGACAAAGCTGGAAATGATCACTGTCAGGTGCTAACACACAAAACTGAAGTGTGAGAGGCTGGGCTTTGGAATGAGATGGGCCAGGGTTTGCGTGTCAGCTCTGCCACGGACCTGCCTGGAAAACTTAGGCTAACTCATTGCCTCCCCTGAGATTCTATATCATCTTTTGTAAAAATAGAGATACTACTACTCAATTTAAAGGATTGGCATGATAATTAAATGAACAGACATAAGTGAAATTCTTTGACTTGGGCTTAATAAATGTTGGTTCCTTTCCCTTCTCCCTATTGTCCCTTTATCAGAGGGAGAAAAGTCTATTTGAGGGGCAGAAACCACAAAATCCAAAAAGACAATGCATTAGAAAACGCTCTGAAAATTATGAATTATGTCATTGTATCATCCTAATTAAAAGCACCTAAGCTGCCATTGGGGCCAGGATGGGTTCCAGTCCACACTTCACAATTTTTGCATGTGTGACTCTTGCTAATTAATGTACACGGCCTTGCTTCCCTCCTCTGTGCAATGGAATAATACCCCCTATCCAGATGGTGGTCAATGAAAGATTTCAATGAAAGAATGTACATAAAGTGCTCAACACAGTTCCTGCCAAGTAGTAGCATGTACTCAAAAGCCATTTGCTAGAAGACCTGTCTTTTAACAATCTTGGCTATGATCTAATTGTACTGTTTCTTCTAAAAGTAATAGGAAAAGTTAAAGGGGTGGGGACAAAACAGTCTTGGAGGTCTTGCTCTTGTCTTGATAACAGAGGAGACAGCCAAAGTCCCTAATCCCATTCTAAGCACCCACCGCCTGCCCCCACCCTCACCTGGAGGGATTTTACATTCTGTTTGCAATGTCACCTGAAAAGGGCACAAATATCACCTCCCTGTGACAGTGAACAAGTAGGTGTAGGGAGGAGCTCTCTGAGGTCTCCGAGGGATGTTTTCTCTATCTCTCTCTCTCTCTCACACACACACACACACACACACACACACACTCAAATTTTTTCCAAGTGTGGCTGAAACAATTCCAGTGGAAAATTTCTGAATTCCAGAACAAGGGTACCAAGATGCCTGGGAAGGTACAAAGCAGCCCCTCCAGACCGAAGGCAGTCCAGCTCGAGCCCGCGTGTGCCGTGGAGAAACGGTGTTAGGGGTGTCCTCATCCCTGCAGCTCTGGGATTCCACAGAAGGATAAACTGAAGGGTGAGAAGTCATCTTGAGTTTTGCAGGGAAGCTTCTAATTGTGGTTTGTTTAGTTTTTAAGATAAAATAGTAGTTACATATGTGTATATGTGTATGTATTTGTGTGTGGTGGTAGTGAAAGAAAGTATCAGAATCACTTCGAAAGCTTTGCTAAAATAAACATAGCTAACCTTAAAAATACCAGTTCCTAAATCACCAAGGTTCTGATTCAACAATTCTGTTGTGTGGTCTGGACATAAGTCTTTTGGTTGAGAGTCACAGGTAATTCTGAGACTCCCTCCACATCACCCTACCCCCAGTTTATTTAGAAGTACAGAGCTAAAGCAATCCAGAACTCTTCCTCGCAGGGCAGGAGCGTTCAGTCCACAGGGTATATCCATAGTGGATACCCATTAATCCCATTAATATTTTTCTACTGAAGCCTGCTCAATACTCTTTTCTCTCTCCTTCTTTCCCTGCCTTGTTTTAATCCTCCCTCTGTTTTTCATTTGTTTCCTTTTCCCTTCCTCAGCTTCCTACTAGCCCCTGTGGAAACCCGCAGTACCATTCAGCATAACATTAAGAAACTTTGTATTTGCTGCTGCTGTATGTTAATGCCTTCCCACCACAGCCCCTTGGAAACCGCCACTGCCCCTGCATTGGGATGTTCTTTAATTGCCCATGTTTCCCACCGTGGGCAGAGAAGGGGCTTATCTGTGCCTGCCCCCTCCTTGTAGGTGACACACTGTCCTGCCTGGGCATGGACTTGCCCCCTTCCCACTTTCCTCCCCTGCACTCAACTCCATTCTGGTGTCCCTGCTTCCCACGGCACCGTCGTGGAGAGCAGTGGTTCTCCAACTGAGCATATATCAGAATCCTTCGGAGGGCTTGTTAGAACAGATTTCTGGCCCCCACCCTTAGAGGTTCTAATTTGTAATTCTAATTAGGAACCTAAGAATTTGCTTTTCCTACAAGTTCCCCAGTGACACAAAGGCTGCTAGTCCAGGGACCACACTTTGAGAACCACTGGTGATGAGGAGAGGATGGACTTGGGGGGCCCAGCGCTTCTGACTTCCATTTCTAGTTTGCCCACTGACCAGCTGAGTGACCCAGGCAACTCACTTGCCCTCTGAGAGGCTGTTTTCTCAGCTATAAAAATATGTTGATAATACCCTCACAGTGCTGTTTTAAGGATTAAACAAGATGTAGTTTCTCTGGCCTTCTCTGTGAGAAACAGAAATTGTTCTATAGGATCAGAAACACTGAGCTCACTTTGCTAGCCATTACAAGCCATGCAGGTGTCACTGGCCATCAACGCCAATGTTACATGGCTATTATGGATGTGTGGCCTTGACTCATGGTGGTGGTCCTTTAAATGCAGTCTCAGGATTTGCTCACCTTCCCCTGACACTTAGGCTCCCTGTGAATGTACAGTCTAAATAGAGAAGGAAAGGAAGTCACTTTCATCTTCCTCTCTTCCTCATGCCTCTCAATCTGGAATCCTGCAGCTAATCCCAAGTGTCATATTTTGTCCTTAGAAGGCATGTGGAGGGCTTGCATTCCTGTGCTCAAAGGAAAGTGTGGTCTGACGGGTAGGAAGTAGGTGTGGAAGGGATGGTGGGTTCCATTTAAAGCCTTCCCACTGACTCACTGAGCCATCCTAGGGAAATGGCTTAACTTATCTGGGCTTTGGTCTTCCTCTTATGAAAAGGACAGACAGCCCCTTCTTAGCAGGGTGCTTCTGAGGGCAGAGAAGTTAGTGTTTGAGAAGCGCTTGGAGGTGGAGAATTATGTGGCCATATCAAATATGGAGTATAGAGGGGCACATTCTTCCTCCACCTTCTCATAGCATTCTAAAGTTCTAAAAACCACATCCTAACCCATCTGAAGGCCTGTAGTTTTGAAATGCTTGAAAAAAATAAAAATTTATAAAGCACTCCTTCTGGGCCCATATTCCCATCCCTCTGAGGTCTGAGGTCTGAGGTATGGGACAGGCAGAAAGCGGATGTAGGAGAGCCACGGTCCCAGAGTCTGACTATCAGAGGTCTCAGCCTGCCTCTGTCTGTCACCATCTTGAGATCTTGAGCCAGAGCCTGCCCCACTCCAAGTTTAAGGCTCTGATGGCCCCTTCCAGTTCTTTGACATCTTAAAGTTCTATAACTCTGAGTTGTGAGATCTTTTTCAATGTAGCAGGGAATTCAAAGAAGCAAATAAAGAATAACTCTTGGTTTCTACCAAGAAACTATAACTCTACCTGCTCTGTCTTTTCCACTTTTCCATGGAGAGGCTCCTGTGTATCAGCTAATCACTAGTTCAGTTTTTTTTTAATTGAGTCCTTACTTGTCTTGTCCAGAGACTGAGCTAGAGCTGGGATAAGGTAAGATAAGCTATAAGGCAAAGTCCCTTCCTGCAGAGCACATACCATCTAGCAAGAGCGACAGGCCCTTGGAGAATGGTAGCATGAAGCACAATTATCCCCTGAATGTTTGGAAAGGCCTTTAAAGAATAGAAGGGAAGAGAAAGGAAACCATGGCATATGAAGGGAAGGGAAAAAATGGCTTATTGACCCATCTTGCCATGCACTCAGTTGGTTGCTTTACATACATAAATGTATTTGTCCTGTTAAAATGCTTAACTGAGAGGCCTTCAGGTTGCCATGGCTCTAGCACCTTGGATTCCCAGCCACTAAGGAAACCAAAACCCAACTCAATATAAACATTAAAACAGAACTTAAGCTTAACCAATTGGAAACCACCTAGTAACTTCTAACTGAGGACATTCCTCTTTAACTAATCAGATATTTTCTTTGTCTTCCTTTTGCAAATGGCTTATAAAAGTATCCCCCTTGCACTTCTTCAGTGTAGCACTGGACCACTTGTGGTCTAGTGCTGACCAATTCATGAATTGCTGAATGCACGAATAAACTTGTTAAAATTTTAAGGTGCCTAAGTTTATCTTATAACAATCCTTACATTAATCTTATGAGGTAGATATTATTCTTCACAATTTAAAGCTAAAAAAGAGTTGGGCATGGAGAGGGTAACACATTTTTTTACATCCACAGAGTTACGGCTTAGGAAGGCACTACTCAAGCCCAGGTGTATTGGACTCTAAAGCACTTGTTCCTGAAGACATGAAACTTGATCCATATGTTAAGCAGTCACTGAGATGCCCCCATCATAGAATGGGCAATTTCCCCAGGTAAGGGGGCTAAAAGAACAAAATTGTAGCACTTCGGTTGGATTAGTGGTCACTATTTAAGGACAGATGCAGGCAGTGTCAGGTGACAAGGTGGGAAGGCAGGTAACCCTGAATGTCCTGGGTGATGTTCCAGGCCACTGTGCTCTAGGTAGTGAGGAACCAATGGAAATGGAAACAACTTGATCTGAGTTTTTCCCTTTGCAGCTACTTTGATGACACTGTGAAGGATGGATTGAAAAGAGTAAGATTGTGTTCATTCATTTACTCATTTCCAGGCACTGGTTAAATGATATTGGGGAGAGAGGACCAGTGAGGAGATGATGGCAGTAGCCCAGAAGAGAGACAATGAAATCTTGAGCCAAGTTCTTACTTCCCCAGCTTCAGCTTTCAGTAGATGGAGGAGACCTGGGAAAGTCCATGGAGTGTATACTTAGAGTCCTAAGAGCTGTCAGGAGACCTGAACTGACCCCTGACCCAAGATCCTTGGGGCCACGTAATTAGGTATGAAGTTACACTTGATCAAGCCCTGAAGATTTGTAAATCCCTACATAGATGTTTTAGAAACAGACCTGGTCCTCAAAACTTCAAGGCCCACTGGGGATTCTGATCTCCTGTGGGAAAGACCTAGGGAAACTTGATTCAAATGTCTCTGAACCTTCCCAAACATATATTGTCTAAATAGAAGAAGGAGCTATTCCTTCCTGCCCAGGCCTCTAATGCTAGTTTTTACCCAGAAAGAGATCAGGATTCTCAGACACTAGCTGCTCGCCTGAAAGGAGAAGAGAATCAGGCACCCCACGTACTGGTCCCTGTAGACTGCAAGGTCCGAGTCATGGTGCTCACGTGAGTTCCGGCCACAGCAGCCCTCAGAGAAGATGGGTTTATGTCCAGGCAGCCCACAGTTGAGTCAGAGGAAAGCTGGAGGGACAACTGGAAGGTTCTGGCAGAGAAGTGATGTCACCGAGGCAAAGATCAACACAGGGCCATGCTACAGCCCCGAGGAACCCAGCAGAGGCGGGGGGGATGTGGAAAAAGTAAGGCGGGATGCCCACTTGTAAGCAGCCGCACTGACTCTAGAAGTGACCAGAAAATGGAGATGATAATGTTTCCTGTCCATTTTGAAAACCTCATCTTCACCACCGTCAGAGGACTCACTTATGTATTGTAGCTCTCCCTCAATACCTTCTCTTCCTCCTATTACTTATTAACAAAAGGGCGGCAGGGATAACACCAAGCTCACTAAGAGCTGGCAGACCCGGAGGAGTTAGAAGAGTTCTGGTCTCTTCTCTGCCGCTCTCGGGCTCTCTGACCCAGCCCCATTCGCTGTCTCTTCATTGTGAAAACAAGGGAACCATAAAATGGTGGGTTTGAAAGAACAGACTGCCTGTAAGGCCCTTCCAGTTATAACAATCTCTCATTTGTTTCTTTCTCCCAGGCTCCCACTATACTCCACTTATTGTAATCTTTCTCGCCCTTCTTCTGTTTTCTCCTGCTTATAAAATCTGGCTTGTGTGAGTGATGTTCATATGCTCATGAACACAGCTGGCTCTTTGTCATCTGTGATAATGAGAGATGGATAATGTGGATGACCCCAAACTGCAAACACTGCTGATGGACGTGACTGAGGAACATTCCAGTCTGACTAACAGTCCAATGCTTGGTTTGGGCTGCACCCATGGAGCATCCGTTATCTAGTTAGCAGGACGGGCACTGAGAGGTTGGCTGGGAGGCCTCACGCAGGAGCAGGAACCGAGGGGGGATGAGCACATTGGCCAAGTCTCCTCTGCCAGGCAATGGCTTGTTTGTGAATTAGACTTGGTTGGTTTGTGTGATTAACACCCCAATGGCCAGTGTGCAGAACATGCCCAGGGTCAGGGCTGTAGTAAGAAAACAAATTGCTGGAGATTTTGGGAGACCGAGAGTCTTAGGAACAAGTAGGGTCACAGTATGGTGAGTCCAGGATGGCTCAGGCAGCAGGGATGAGGGCAAGGCCCCTTCTCTAGGCTCTGCTGTCTCTTTGATTCACCCCATGGGTGGCACCACGCTAAAGAAACCCCCTGGGACACTTACCACATGGGATTGGACCCCACAAAAAGGTGAGCCACCGTGTGCCCTGACGCTTCCCTGATTCTGCAGCTCTGCCAGCTCTTCTGAATGTAAAAGGGAAGAAGAGGTTTCTGGGCTGTTTGTGATCGTTGTCCTCGCACTCATGTCCTGCCATGCTCCCTACCTGCTCCTCTTCTTCAGTTACCCCCTAGCAGTCAGTGGAGACATGTGGCATGGGTGTCTCAGGCGAGCTGCGTCAAGATATTATATGAAGCTTGTACTGTTCATAAAACATTGAAAATGACTATGTAAGATTACCAGCCACTGGTCGCAACAGTCTGCAAGTTACTTTATGATAAACTTTGATATCTCTTTTATTATAAAGGTAACGTATTCACTTAAACATTTAGAAAATATAGTAAAGGTATAAAGAAGAAAATGTGTATTAGCTATACTCTAACAACCAGAGATAAGATAAGCACCATTAATATTTTGGTTTACTATTTTTATTCTCTTTTCCAAGCACACAGGTAAATAGATTAGAGACAAAGAAAGAGAGACAGAGAGAATAGATAGATGTTACTGTATACAGTTTTATATCTTATATTTTCTTTGTAACAATCTTATAAGAATTTTATGTCATTTAGTTTTCTACTATTATATATTAATGTCTCTGTAACTTTTAATTTTATCCATGGACAACAATTTATTAAGCATCCTTTATTATTGAGATAGCGTTTCTAATCCTTTGCTTATTTTATATAATATGGTAATGAAAATCCTCTTGCATAAATATTTATATGAATTGCTGGGCTCCTCCTTAATAGAGATACCTTAAAAAATGAATTTTAGGGTAAAACGATACAAAGATTTGTAAGGCTCTTGAATAAATTGACAAATAGTTTTCTAGATAAGTGGCAATAACCTATCCTTCATTGGCTGTATAGGTAGCACACCCTTACTAACATTAAGAGCTATCATGTTTTATAATGTTTGGAACTTTATATAGGCAAAAAAGTGATAACTCAATATTTTCATTAAGATTTTCTGGAATTTATTTTGTGTGGTTGAATATTTTAATATGGTTATAGAATGCTCTGTTTATGATCTTTGCCCATTTCTCTTTTCTGTAGGTATTCTTATTTATTTATACAAGCTACTCTTATAGGCTATATATATTTACATGCATATGTTTATTAATCCTTTGCTATCTATGCTTCAAATTTTTTTCTCTGCTTGTTTTTTGTCTTTTAATTTTGTTGGTAATTTTAATATTTCAAAATTGAATTTACTTGTACTCAAATCTTTGTTTTTACTTTGTAATTTCTTCCCTGACAACCAGCGATTATTTATTCATACTTTCTAGTTGCTTTATTTTTTATATTAATAGTTAACTTTATAATTCATCTTGTGTTTATTTTACATGTAGTATGCAGTGAAGGTTTAACCAAAGATCATTCCTCCAACCACTTGCTGACCACTCCGTTTGTTCGTGACATCTCCCTTATCGCATACAAAATCCCCAGACACACCGCAGGTGCCTTGGCCCAGCACCCAGACTCGTCTTCCAGAATGAAGAATTTATTCTTCCGGCTGCTGGAAGACAGCTCTCAGCTGTCAGCTCTCTGAGGATTCACATAGCAGGAAAAAACTGCCTTGCCCAAAGTCACACTGCCTTCCAGAGGCAGCCCTCAACCAGCGATTGGTCCATGTGGGAAGATGAAGACACAGTGCACTCCCTCCAACTCAGGACAGCTCTGATGACCATCTCAGCCCTACAGCTACCTGTGTGGCTGAAGCCTTTGTTGGGACTGAATCACAGCTCAGCTTCTCCCTGTGCCTGATTTCACTTCCATTCTGACCCCAGAAACACTCCCTAATGACTGTGCCACAACCTAATCTCCATCTCAGGGTCAGCTCCCATGAACACAGCCTGTGACATACATACATACAAGCTCACAATTTGAAATCCACAATTTCAAAATTAGTAAAGTTCTAAAAACTGAATGTTTTTTTTTCCATGAGTTTATTGACATTTATTTGGGAGTAAAATATAATTTAATCAGTTGGAGGCTGTTTATGGTTGATGTATCCTACCCAGTTTCATTGCAGAAATGTTAGTATTTGATTATGGAGTCCTGGTCCAGACCCCACTGGGGTCTAACATCTATGAAGTATTAAGTAATATTTACAATATGACCAAATTACCTTTCTAAAATTCCAATTTTAAATTCCAAAACACATTTAGCACCAAGAATTTAAGACAAGAACAATGTACCTATATGGAGTGTAGTTTGAAATTTACCTTGATGCATCTGCTGTTTTTTGATTTTCTTTTTTTAGGTGCAAGGTCTTGCTCTGTTGCCCAGGCTGGAGTGCTGTGGCGTCATCATAGCTCACTGCAGCCTCAAACTCCTGGGCTCATGTGATCCTCCCGCCTCAGCCTCCTGAGTAGCTGGGACTACAGGGGACCTGCTGTTTTAATAGCAATATCATCAGTAAGCATTTTTTTTATTTCAGCATATTATGGGAGTACACATGTTTAGGTTACATATGTTGCCCTTGCCTCCCCCCAAGTCCGAGCTTCCAGCGTGTCCATTCCCCAGGTGGTACACAGCGCACTCTTTGTGTATGCATATACCCGTCCCCTTCTCCCTCCTCCCCCTTTCCCCCTGCCCGACATCCAGTAAATGTTATTCTTATATGTGCACTTATGTGTTGATCAGTTGAAATCTCATAAATTAAGATCTCTCCCTTAGCACTGCTATTCTCTTGCAGAATACTTTGTTATTCCTACCCATTTATTCTTTGAAGTGAACTTCGGAATCATTTTGCCAAATTATCTCCCCAAATTTAGATTTTCATTGAAATAATATTAAGAATAAAAATTAATTTGGGAAGAACTAATATCTTTAAAATATCCCATCTAAGACTATAATAGGTCTATCTCTTTATTCATATTGACTTTTATAGCTCTTGGAGAGTTTTACAATTTCTTTAGATAGGCTCCAAATATATTTTATTAGAGTTATTGCAATGACCTAGATGTTGGTTGTCATTCTGAAAGAAACTAAGAAACATTTTTTCTATTAATTCTCCTATTGATTATTATTTGTTTATAGAAAAATAATCCTTTTATAATTTTACTTTTACTGCCTTCCTTTCTGAACTCACATTAATACTAAGAGTTTTTCAGTTGAATTTTCTTGCATTTTCCCTATCTTTAATTATGTCATCTGCAAATAATGATAATTTTGTCCTCTCTTAAAATATTCATGCATCCTCTCTCCATTTCATACCACATTGTCCTGGACAGTATGTTCATAAGAAGTGAAGCAATGATGGCAGTGGAAGAAAATTCTGGTCCGGTTCCCAATTTTAATTGGGATTGTCCCTAGTGCTTACCATTAAGCATTATGCAGGCTGGTATTTTATGACACTTATTCTTAACCATTCGCAGAAATAATCTGTTCTTCGTTTTCTAAGGGTTTGTCTTTCATCTGTAAGAAATATGTCACATTGTATCCTATATTCTTTTCATCTGTTGAAATTACCATATGTCTGTCTCTTTTGAAATATTGCTATGATGTAATATATTAATAGGTTTCCCACCATTCTTGAATTTTAGGATAGACTCTATTTCATTGTAGTTGGTGAGTTTTACTGACGCTTTATGGAAATATGGATTTTCGTATACAAATTTATAATTGAGATCAGTTTATAATAAAGGTTTTCGAATGTGAGAGCAGTCATTATCACCTGGGGATACAATCTGAAAATGAAGATTACACAACCCAGCAGCCATGACAGAGAGAGAGATATATTTGATTATCAAATAATTTGAACCTTCTAATTTAAAAAATGCTCCATGTTAAAAGACAAATAGGCATATATTAAAAATAGCAAATTGACAGAGGATCAAGTCCACATTTTACAAAGTGCTCAAGCAATCAACTACTTTGAAAAGAGAAGCAATCCAATAGTAAAGTGAACAATGGTTATGAAAAGGCAGTTTACAGAAAAAAATATATAAATGGACAATATAATTTGAAACAATGCCCAACCCCTTTGATAATTAAAGAAATACAGTTCAAAACTATAATAGATATTATTTTATGCCTATCAAAAATAGCAAAATTTCAAACATTTTATGATGACACCCAGTCCTGGCAAGGAAATGGGGAAATGGCACTCATATTCCTTGTTGTTTCTAGAAAAGGGTTTGGCAATAGTTATCCAATTAAAAATCTATGTCCATTAGATTCAGCAATTCTTCTGCTAAGAATTTACCATATGGATTTATTCACAAAATATACATGGAAAGTGCAAAACTAAATGAAAAGAACCATTATATTCACTAATAGAAAATTGATAGAACAAATTGAGACATATCCATTGGATGGGATAATATATTGCCATTAAAAAGAATAGATAGATCTGTGTGTACTGATATGGAAAATTTCAAATATAAGTTTGAACAAAAGCAAACTGCAGAAGAGTAAGCATATTCTGACCCCTTTTGTAGATATATTGCATGATGGCTAAAGATAGATGCCAATATGTTCATCTTTTTTATTTTTTATACTACAATATTGCCTTAGCTGATGGGATTGAATAAGATGATGGAGAGGAGGGGCCAAGGACACTTTTTATTGTGTACTTTTTACACTACTTGACTCTTCCATGTTACCTCTATTAAAATGTAATATCAGCAAGAGTTTTCTGAGATTTTTTTTTTTTTTTTTTTTTTTGAGACAAGATCTCACTCTGTCACTCAGGCTGGAGTGTAGTGGCGTCATCACAGCTCACTGCAACCTCCAACTCCTGGGCTCAAGCAACCCCCTTGCCTCAGCCTCCTGAGTAGCTGGGACTACAGGCATGCGTCACCATGACCAGCTAATTTTTCTATTTTTAGTAGAGATGGGGTCTCGCTCTTGCTCAGGCTGGTCTAGAACTCCTGAGCTCAAACGATCCTCGCGCCTCGGCCTCCCAGAGTGCTAGGATTACAGACATGAACCACACAGCTCCAGGCTGTGGAGTAGTTTTAATAACTGCCTGTTTTGTAATTGAATTGATTCCTTTAAAACTTCATGGAAAATTTTTGTATCGAAAATCTTCCTGGATGGCATCCTGCAGTCCCAGAGCTCTGAATCACAGCTGGGCAGTCCCAGAGGGAAGGGAATGCCTCATGCTGTTTCCCTTTGATAAGCAGCCCCCCACCATCCCAGGCAGCCTGAGAGGTCCTCAGTTCCTAAAGCTACAGGTGCTATTGTGGATTCCAGAGTAGCCACAGGAGCATGTTGAATCAAAATTGTTTCACTTCTGCTCAAGGGGGCCACCTGCTGTGTCACTTTCATATTGTACTAGGTAAAAACATGACTTTGGGGAGGGGTGGTGAGGGAGATTACATTTTTAGTAATTCAAAATTATTTTAATGGCCTTTTTTTCATTTTTAGAATATAAAAAGTATCCAATGACTTTAATAAAGGAGTTTTTTATATCTGCAGTGCATTAATTTTCAAAGAAAAGTATTTGACTAGATACATAAATGCCAGAAGGCACCATATAATGATTTTAAAAACCTAGCCAAGGTAAATAAAAAGTATCTTCCAATGATGAAAAGTCAGTGGACTAGGGAGAAGACAGAGATGAAGCCCATCCAAAACAGGCCACATTCTTTTATTTCTCATTTAGAATCAGCTTCACCTGTGACACCCATGTATGTAACATTTATCTTGATATTAGGGGGATAGTATGGTGCGTTTGAAGACCACCCTGCAGGCAGCCTGAAACTCCAGATTAGAGGCTCAGTTCAAACCAATCGTCACACAGAACATGACTACAAAAACAATTTATCTCTCTGAATCTTAGTTTAAGCATTTTAAATGTGAGTGCAATAGACTAAAACCAGAGGCCTCGTAACTTCTTGTTTAATATGGCTAGAGGATAAGAGATGAAATTGGAGTGGCCTCCGAGTACTCCTGAGGAACCCCAGGGCTCCGTGAGACTCAGTTTGCAAACCACTAGATGAAATGATTCCTTAGGTGTTCTCTAGTTCTATGATTCAAAATGGAATATGTTAAAAAAAAAAAAAACAACAGCAACAAAACCCAGAGGCCTATATCCCAATCTATAGAATATATGCATGAGGTTCAGCATTGAGGAAATTGGCTCAAGTTGTGTCACTGGAAGAAGGTGAGAAAAAGAAAATAACAGGAAAGAAAAACAGACTTTGCTCTAATGAACTCAAACAGGAAGTGGTTAGTATTTTCAGATCTTTGCCAGACCTCCAGCCTCCCGTATGAGGAAGCGCACACAGGAGACACAGAAAGCCTCTTTGAGTAAAAAGACATGGAGTGCATGAGAGGATTTTCAGAAAGAAATGCTCTTCTCCTTGAACACTACAGGATCGATTTGCACTATGAACCGTTCCTGATGCCAGAGAGAAAAAATGCTTAGCAGGAACTCTCTGTCTTCGTAACAGGTTTCCACTGCTTGTTGCTTTGTGAATTAATATAAATTATACAGAACAATGCACTCAAACCACATGTACCTGATGGTATACATGAGGAACAGATGGACACCAGTGTGCAGTTTATTCCTGTTTCATGAAGGCAATGGATCATATGTGACTGTGGCCTCTCCTCATACCCCTCCCTCTAAACAGGGTCCCCAAACCTCCTTTTCTTCTCATCCCACATTCAGTTCTGGGAAATGTAGGAAATTGTGTAACAGTTAACAGCAGAAAGGGCCACTGACCTAAATGCATAGTGGTCATTTATTATACATGGCTTATGATCATTAAGGGGTTAGGCACTTCTGGTTGAAGCTTTTTTCCAATCATTCAGGTTCCATTCCCCTTGCTTTATTTAGACTTGACATGTTGCTGTTTCCATATTTACACTTGACATGCTCAGTTTCCCTAAATATTCAGGGATACCATTAACCCTCAGTGGATTTGATAATGGCAGGTATAATTCCTGTATTAGTTATATGTTGTTGCATAACAAATCTCCTGCTAACCTCAGTGACATAAACAATAAACAGCTTAAGCATTCATTATCTCACACAGTTTCTGTGCATCAGGAATCCAGGAGCTGGGTAATTTTGGCTCCCTATCTCTCATGAGGTCACAGTCAGGATGTCAGCCAGGCAGGGCTACAGTCATCTGAAGGCTCATCTGGGGTGGGATGGCTCCAAGATGGCTTCCAAGATGGCTCACTAACACAGCTGTTGGCAAGAGGCCTAGGTTACTCACTGCCATTGACCAGAGCCTTAGTACTTTGCCACATGAGCTTCTTGTAGGGCTGCTTGAGTTCCTTACCACAGAAAAGCTAGTACCACCTAGAATGAGTGATCACAGAGAGAGCACACACAAGAGCAAGAAGGAAGCCACATGCCTTCAATGACCTGGTCTCATAAATCACACACCATGACTTGTCACATAGTGTAGTCATCGGAAGTGAGTCACTAAAGCTGAACTCATGCTTGAGGGGAGGAGAATCAGGCTTCATGTGTTTTAGGGAGGTGTGTCAAAGAATGCATGGATGTATTTTAAAACCGCAGACCCTCTCTTTAGGATAGCCCAGGATGTGAAAATGGAAACTTTGAAAAAATGACTGCAAGGGCACAATTCAAATGCCAAAAAAATTTCCTGCAGGATTTTGTTAGTTGGCAATGTAAGGGAGCCAGGGATCACCTCCACCTTCCTCTAGTTCTTAGTGGGCTCTTTGGCTGCATCTAGGAATCCCATCAATATCAGGTAGATTAACGAGAGGAAAGCATACCAACTTTATTAGTTTTACATGTACATGGGCATCTTCACAAGAGAGTGAAGTCCAAAGAAGTGGCCAAAGCAACATGCTTTTATACCTTTTAGATAAAAAAAATGATAATTTGAGAATAAATGACGGAATAAAAGGGATCTGGAGAGGGGTAGTAAATTTCCAGGGGAGTCACTAGGAGATACATGGGGTGGGGGTGGAAAACTACGTGGAAGATAAAGTATGTTTATTCAGGTCTATTAAGGCCTCCAATTCCCAGTCTCTGGCAATAGGTGCTATTTTCTATCTCTGGTATGGGGAGGGTACCCCTCCCAGAAAATCTTTATGGCTTGCTGCCTGCAGGAAGAGACAGGTCATCTAGCCCTTTCTGAAACTACAATTCCTCCGAAGTTTTCGAGTTGAACTAATCAATATACCAATTCAGCATATTTTGGGATAGCATATCCTTTGTTCCTTCAGCAGTGACACATCACATTTAAGTATTGGTTTGCAGGTTATTAATTGTTTGACAATGAGAGTAAAACCGGAGGATCTTTAATCTAAATGTTAGAAAATAGGAGTAATTACACATACCTCTGTAATGAACTTGTAAACTAATACAGAAAATGATTTAATTCATAGAGCTTTCCAGGAATATACCTGAAGTATACAAGAAATTGACATTAGCATTTCTTTGCTTTAAAGATGCAAAAAAGTGGAAGATTAAACGTCAGTCAAAACAAAGATGTTGATGATAAATATAGATGCTAATGAAAATGTTAATGTTTCTAACATAGCCGATGGTAAAGAAGATGAAGAAATTGAAGTGAGTGCTTAGATGGCTGTCATGATTTCTTCTTTGGAATTACTGTCATGATTTTGCAAAGTTTTACAATAACTCCTGGAAGAAAAGAAGTGGCAGAGATTGTGCCATTTTTATTGCATGTGTTGAGGCTGGAAGCGACAGACCAAAGCTTAGTATCAGTATACCAAGACCAAAAGCAAATTCTTGCCAAAAATAAATAAATAAAATCAGTTAAACTAGATGTTTTGGCACAAAGGCAAATCATCAACTTATTTGTGCAATCTTGGTTTTTTTCATTTTTCCTCTAGTTATTTCAGCGTCACACAAATATAGCAACTCCCTCCACCCCCTCCCCAAATTTTAAACTTTTTTGGCAGAACCAACGATATTTACACTTATGAAACAAAGTATTTTTAAGTTTCACTGATAGAGGAAGAGAGGCTCCTCCAAATAAATATTTCCCATTCTAACGAGTGATTGGGTGTGATGGATTAACATAATAATCAACAAAAAAAGGTAAGAAATCCTGCCTGACATTCTTGTTGCATTCTGGCATTTAGTTTTTAGTGGGAACCATTCATCTCTCCCCCCTCAAGCCATCCAGCTAGAGAACGCTTTCTATTCAAGTCCTTAGCCCATTTTTAAATTGAGTTATTAGGTTTTGTTTTGGTTTTGTTTTTTTACTATTGAGCTGTAGGAGTTTCTTATATATTTTGGAGATTAATCCCTTATTCAATATACAGTGTGCAAATATTTTCTCCCATTCTATAGGTTACCTTTTCATTCTGCTGTTTCCTTTAATAGACTATAAACAAAGCAGCGATCTTGACATAGTAAGAATTTAGCCACTACTCACCCAAAAAGGAACAAGAAATGAAATGCCTGACATCATGCTTCCTTTAAGCTGTAATTTCCTCAGGTTTTTGGAACCAGGTTTTATTATCCTGTTGTCATCTTTTATTCAGTTTTGCAAGGGTGGCTCACAGTATTCTGTATATCTCATCAAACTCAGTGGATAGAACTCATTTAACCCTATTTTGCTTGAGACTCTTCCCAGAAAAACCTATTTTGTTGTAGGAAAAATCAGAGCTAATGTTCACGGCCTTGCCAGAGCTGTCTCCAAAACACACCAGCCAAATGGAATTAGGTGAAACTTGTGGACGAAGGCTCAATTAAATTCAAAAAACTGGTATTGTGTTCTCAGTTGTGGCAGCATAGTGCTAGGCACTGGTGATACTAAACTGAATAAGAATACAGAATAAACAAATAAGAACATAATGTGAGTCAGGTGGTAGAATAGTTATGAAGCACATGGATATTGGGGGTAAGGTACAAATGGTGATGATCAGTGAAAGTTACATTGTGGGGCAGGTAAACATTTGAGATAAGCCTCGAAACGTTAGACAAGCGTACGAGGCCAAGATGGGGAGGGGTATTCTATAACCTGTACGAGGACTGACAAACACGGACACACCTGCCACTGTTCTCGTTACTCTGCCCAGGGCAGACATTACTAAATGCCCATGTCCTATTTCCTCTTCCACTAAGACAGGGTCTGAGAATCCTAATCAATAGTGTTTTAAAGAAAACTATTGGTGCATCCAAAATGGTGCACAAGGTCTTTGCCATCCACTCTTGATCCAGAGCCTCTTCTTCAGGTATCCTTGTTTTGAGCAAGCCAATCATAGTAACTTAACTCAGTAATATTCCAACACAGCTTAAGTAGGCCAAGATTTGGAAGAACATGTCTCCCTTTTTAATGTTTCCTTCCAGGTGGAGGGAATTCCATTCATGTGAAACTTCTGGTTCCTTCTGTCGGTTTTATTTATTCTGTCCCAGTAAAGGAAAACTAAACTATCTGATTGTCAAATTTTCGAAGAATAAACTGACCATACATAGCTCATCTCCTCCTATTTTCCTTTTGGGAAGAGGAGTTCTCAGTATATCCTTTCTGGATAAGTTTTTATCTTGAAGAAGCCTGTCCCACCCAGCCTGAATGCCAATCAGTGCAGTATTTTGTCCTTGCTCAAAACTGTATACACCAGGAAAATGAAACAGGCATATAAAATTTTATTTCAGGAGATCATATGTAACAAAGAAATAAAGGAAATGTCACTAGGGAAACAAGAAGACAGAGCTCCTTTCTGCATTCTAGTGTCATGTGCTTTCATGTCAAAAAAAGTATCAAGTTTTCTGTGCCAGAGAACCATGGGTGGGGGGAGGCAAGTCTGCGAGAACAGGAATCTTCAGGGAAGGTCAATCACTCAACCCAGAGCTTTGGTGTTTGGCAGGAGAAATGAGGATACCACACTTCAAAAGGTCAATTTCTACTCAAGGCCAAGTCTGACTTTCTTGGCTTGGGTCATTTGACTAACAGTTTCTATTCAATTTCCCCTAGCTGTGTACACTGAAGTAAGAGTACACAGACTGTCTTAATAACGGCCCCCAAGAAATCATGTCCACCTGTGTCCATGCCTGTTTGCATTGTGATTTTGTCACTCCTTCCATCAGGAGATGAAGTTGATTTTCTGACCTTTTGAGTCTGGGCTGACCTTGCGAACTACTTTGACCAATGGAATGCTACAGAAGTCATGCTAAAGAAGTGATACTGTTTGATACTGGAAACACCTTATGAGACCTTGAAGTTTCTATTTTCACCCCCTTGGAATTCCCATCACTACATCAGGAAACCCAAGAGAGACGACTGAATGATGAAAACCATGTAGAATGAGTCAACCCGGTAACCAGTATCAAGGCTTCAGACGTGCGAGTGAGGCCATCTTAACCCCCAGACCCAGTTAAGCTCCCAGGTGATTACAGCCACATGGGTGACCCCAGCAACCCAAAGAATCATGAGAGTTAATAAGTCATTGCTTTAAGCCATTATATTTCGTGGTGTTTTGTTACACTGCAAAGGCTTACTGGTATAAGGAGTGTATTTCTCTTCAGATACAAAGGCTTTCCCTGGAACCTATTCCACGTTGGACATCAAAGTCCCGTATCTTTGTCTTTAACCTCTTAAAAGTGTCACTGTCTTCCTCTTTTTTAGGGCAATGCCTTTTCCTTCCCTCACTCCCTTAGGCTCCTTTAGTGGGAATCTACTTAATTTTGCATCAAGAATTTTTAGGAAAAGATGCAGTTAGCTAAACTCATTTCCTTTTCTTTATTGTCCTCTTAACTCAAGGCATATCTCCTTTCTCAGATTCCCATTCTACCACCTAAAATATCTTCTTTTTCTCCCATTTTCTCTGAAGAAATTGAACTGCAATGGAGGACAAACATTTCTTGCAAGAGGAAATGAATTTTTGTTCCAGACAAATCCTTATCTTGCCAGTGACACGCACCACTCTGGCTGCTCCTAGCTGGGCACAGGGACTAAATTGCTGCTAATTAGAGATAGGCAAGCCTCAAAGGGATTTGACTCAGATTCCAATTTGCAAATGGGACTTACGTGTTTGGACTGGATTTGGATTTAGATTGGACTAAAGCTTCCCTTTCCGCATGACTCAAAGCTCTTGCTCCTAACCCAGCCAAAATGCTGTGCTCCCACTTATGCATGGGTACAAACACACAGCAAAAATGGCAAACTCTTTTCAAGTCTCGGTAGCGGGTTTGAGTTGATATATCCCAGCTGAAGGGACACTTGAGATTCCTATTTTCAATTGCTCTGCATTTCTAGAGCCTCATTAGCCCCAAACCTTCATGGTTGTTTTGCTTTTTGTTTTTGGGGGGTTTCTGTTGTTATTGGGGATTTGGAGGGGTGCTGGTGAACAACACTGGATGGAAAGTCAAAGAAGTATTCACACAATTCACCTTTGATCTATGTGATGGTTAACAGTCCAACTATATTTTCACAGATTCACTGGATTATTTTGGAAGTCTTATAAATTGACATCAATTGACAGTTTAGTATGTGTGTTTGTTCATTTAATCCTTAAAACAATCATAAGAGGTAGGCTATTGTTTATTATCCCTATTTGGCCCATAAGGAGAGAAAGGTGAAGAAGTTAACCACGCTGTGCGGTCCTCTGTGCTTGGCTCAGCCCATGAAAGAGCAGACCATGATAAGACAAGAATAATCTTTGAGAAGTTCTTCCACCATAAATACTTAGATATTAATTATGTTACCCTGAGATAAACTGTAAATAACTAGCACTACATTACGTAAATCACAACTGAGTCATGAATCCTAGAATATTAGGATTTAGGTATCATTCAATCTAATTCCTTTATTTTGCAAATAAGTTTTATTAAACTTAAGCTCAAGAAAAACTTGTGACTTATCAAGGTCACGGCAGAGGCTGTTGGTTAACCCAGTTTAGAAACAGTTGCCGTTTGCACATTCAGGCACATGGTGCTCAGCGAGGGTTGAAAGTGGATTGTCCTTTGGAGAAGGTTGGCTTGATTCCCCATGAGGTTCGCTCTTGAACAGCATTTACCTTTCTGAATTCACACAATCATCTAGGGTATGGCCCTTAGCCTTAAGACTCAGGAACTTCTATTTATTCTTCATCATAAGAAAGGGGATCCATCTCTAAGGGATGGAATTACATTAACCAAACTCACAGATTGAAATAACATAGACCAGAGTGTGGATTTATTTACATTGAGGAATACCATTCTCTCTCTGCCAAACACACAGTATGATATTTAAATATTGAAATATATTTCTGTAAGACATAGACATGCTCAAAAGTAAGACAAGCATATCTACAGACCAAAAGTAGAAGAGAAAAGCCCAGAGATAAATTGAAGTAGAAGCCACACACAGATCTCTAGGACCAGAAATAGCAAAGGCAGCTGAAAGTTTCTCAACCTGGCACCATTAACATTTGGGGCCAGATAGTTCTTTATTACTGGAGGTTGTACTGTGCGTGGTGGGATGTTTAACAGCATCCCTGATCTCTACCTTCTACATCCCAGTGACACTCTTCCTCTTTGCCTCCCAGGAGTCATGACAATCAAAAATGTCTGCAGCCATTGCCAAAATGGCCCCAGTTGAGAACCACTGAGGAATCTAAATGTACATTACAAATGGCGAGACTCCAGAGACAGACTCACTTTGTAAAACCAAAGGCTGAGGTTGGGAATCCCCACTTATAGACAGAAACAGACAAACTGCCATCACTATCCAGGTCTGGCCAGCTGTTGTCCAGCAGATCTGGGGGACGGAAGGAACAAGAGCACCCACCCTTCCAGAGTCCTGGCCAAGTCTTCTGCTGGCACAGAGAACTACAAGATCAGTGATCCTTGATATCCCAATAAGCTGTCTGTATCTTTGAGTTTTGCAAAGGCACCTGTTTGCCCCTTCCATCTCCCATGGACTAGCATCAGTGATCTTGACTGCTAAACCCTGATCCAGTATCCTCTGTGCTAGAACACACTGCCTGAAGCTCACTCAGACCATGATTTTAAGGCACAAACTGTGTCTTATTATTATATTGCTAGTTTATATGAGAATCTGGCACAAACCAGGTGTTGAATAAAATGTTTGTTGAATGAATAAGTGATCAAAAGGGTGAATGGACCAGTCTGAAGGCAGCACCTATTAGGTACTGGATTCTGAGCAAGGTTTGTTAAAGCATGAGCTTTGGCACTATACAGAGCTGTGTTTAAATCCCAAATAAGCCACTCACTAGCTCTGGGACTTTGGGAATGTCACTGAACTTCTCTGAGCTCCAGTTTCTTTAGCAGTAAATAGGAATAATAATGAAGCTTTTGGAATGTTGCCTTACACATGGCATGTTCTTGATTTTATTTTTTTATATCCACTCAAACATATAATGGCTATTAAATTCTGACAAACTGTAAGGTGAATCTTTTCCTTAGTCTCCTCACTTTACAGATGACAGAAGGAGTCAAAGGGGTTAAGTTATTTCCCCAGGGACAAAGCCCTATTAGTGGCAGAGGCAGGATTCACACCTAATCTGACCAGCTGCAGCCTGGGGCTTATCATGACCCCATACAGCCTCAGGTAAACTCCTGGAGGCATTGCTAAAGAAGCTAGAAACTACCTCCATTGCTAGAGGGGCAATTTATTTGCCTTCCGAGAAACTTCCCTTTAGACAACCTATGTCTAGGAGGATGCAGAGGACACCATTTCCTCCATGGGCCGAGATGCTTCCACCAAGCTCTGGAGCCCAGCTCACACAATCAGTCCAGGCCTCCTTTAACCTCCTATAGCCAGAATTAGAAGGTTTGGCTTTATTAATTCAGGTCAGTAAGGTTTTGTTTCTTGTTTGTACATCAAACTATTCACACAGGTCTCTTAGTCTTATTTCTATTTTAGAGTTTCTCTTTTATTTCAAATAAAATTTGGAGATTAGTTTGTATTTTGGATTCCCAGCATTTGGTAATTAAAGGGTTGACTGGACGGGTTCACGGCTGACTCCAGCTATCTCCCAAATTCATGATGTCAGCTCCAGCAAGATCTCAGGAAGCTCCTGGTTTGCACTGTAGCAGAACATCCTGGACCACCAATATGAATTAGAATGCCTGGGAAGAGGCGGGATTGAGTAATTGTGGGATCTTACTCAGCACTCGAATTTCCAACACTCTAAATGAGAAAACGTCACTTTACCAAACACAAAGAAAGTAGCCCAATACTGCTTACACCAAATACAAGGCGCCCATGATACTGGCGAGCGTTTTCATTGGCAGGAGAATCCCATGACACAGAACCCTTTGACTGGGGAAGCTGCAGCTGAAACCCTGCAACCAGAACAACCACTTACAAAGAAGGTTGTGCCACGGAGGAATGCAGAATGCCATCGCGGGCCCCCACGTGAGGGAACCATGATTGAACAGAGGCCCCGAGCCATCCTCTGCTTTCCGCCAGTTCACTCAGCACAGCATTCCTTCCCTAGGAGCAGCTATTTCCTCCGATCCAGAGTAAACGTATAAACCAAAGGCTCTCTTGCTTTCCCTTCCTGGGACAAAGTTTTTTTTGAACTCCCCAAAGTATGATTCCTTGTTGTGTTGTTTTCTAAGAGTGACTGCCTTCTCCTCGCCTGTCCCAGAAGATCGGAAGTGATGCTGCCGGAGCCTGTCCTCCTCCGACCTTGACTCTGGCCGGAGTTGAACCCACCTGCTCTCCCGCTGCAGCTCCTAGCACTGCTGGGATTGAAGAGGCATCTGGCTCATGCGCTTCATGGGCAAGTTTTCTTGGGCCTCTGCCAACGTGCATTGAATCAAATGAGGCAAATATGGAATGCTGCACCACAGGGATGAAGGCAAGACGCTGCCCGTGAGGACCGTATGTGCGGGAGAGCCAAACACGCCTGGCTTCTCAGCTCCCTGGGCATCCACAGGCAGTGGCCAGGTCATTGGGGATGGAAAAGGGGTGATGATGATGGGTGGCTACCACAGCCGATACAGCAAAATAGTGACCTCAGCGTGACAACTCAGAAGTGGTCCCACGATAGGTTATTTTCATAAGTGAAGCAAGCTCCCAATTTTTTTCTGATGTCGATTTTTCTCAATTACTTTGTGCTTTGCATGCATTCAAGGGTTTGCTCTTCACACACCAAGCAATTGCAGAATTTGTGTAGAAGCCAGTATGCTGCAACGGTCCTAACCCTTGGCTTCACTGGGAGTGTATTCACATCTGCTGAGCCGACGGGTGATAAATTTTTCCCTTCATCAACATCCCTTGGTCTTTCATCGCTGCTGCTGCCTTTATCTGAGTTGGAATCGCCAAGTTCAGGGAGTGGGGAATGGAGAATGAAGGACATGAAGGAAGCCCCTCAGATAGCTTTAAATCGGAAACTCATCCTCCTTCCTCAGAGCTGTGCTTCTTACAGAAGAAAACGTAAGACTCTAAAATGTTTCGGATGAAAGCAGAAGGAAAGCACCACTTTTTGCAAAAGTAGCCTCCATTTTCTAACCATAGCATTTCTCAGAAAGAGGGGGTAGGAGGATGAAAAGAAAGGCCGAGCACACTGCATTCTTTTGGGCCAACTGAGACTCCAGCATGCCCTGGGCCCGGCCTCACAGACAGCAAACACTGCCGACCCGCAGAACCGCGCTCAGGGCGGATTCAGTAGCACTGATTGGGAACGCGGCACTTCAATGTCCTGTCTCATCTCTGGAGAAAGTTGGCTTTATACATTTTTTTTTTAAAAAAAGCAGACAAACATAATAAAAGCTAGCATACTGAAGTCCTAGCTTTCTCACAGTCTGCAGGAAGGACTTGTTTTGTCTCTGGGGAACTGTTTTCCTGCTGTGGAGGGTTTGCACCCTGCAGAACTAAAACTGGTTTTGTTTTATCCTTAGGCGTCCATGAATCGTTTTTGTTGCAAGCGATAGAGAGCGACACGTCTACCTCAGGCAGTGGGCTTATGTTAAGGTGTAGAGGGCATTGAGGAAGACAAGAAACTGAAGGATAAGAAAAAATGGACCCACGCTTTTGGCAGGAGGTTCCCCATAATTTCCTTTCGTGGAGGGTGCTGGGTCTCTTGAGGCTGTTTCTCCTGTTTCTAGTCATCATCTTTCTTATGCTCAGCATCCTTTGTCTACTGCAGTAAATTTGTGAGTGAATGAATAAATAAATGAATAAATGGTCAGTTTCTATTCCATCATGACATTACCTTACTCGTAGCTTCGAGTTAGTGCCCATCGTGGCCATTGCTGCTTTGTGTGTGTGTGAGTGTGTGTGAGAGTGTGTGTGTGCAAGAGTGTGTGTGTGAGTGTGTATGTGTATGTGTGAGTGTGTATGTGAATGAGTGTATGAGTGTAAGAGTATGTGTGACTGTGTATGTGAGTGTGTATGTGAGTGTGAGTGTGTGCGTGTGTATGTGTGTG
>NW_012153685.1:1021271-1072272 GCF_000956105.1 Propithecus coquereli
TGTGTATGTGTATGTGTGTGTGTATGTGAATGTGTGTGAGTGTAAGAGTATGTGTGACTGTATGTGTATGTGAGTGTGTGTGCGCATGTGTATGTGTATGTGTGTGTGTATGTGAATGAGTGTGTGTGAGTGTGTGACTGTGTATGTGAGTGTGTGTGAGAATGTGTGTGAGTGTGAGGATGAGTGTGAGAGTGTGTGTATGAGTGTGAGTGTGAGAGTGTGTGTGAGTGAGTGTGATGTGTGTGAGAGAATGTGTGTGAGTGTGAGTGTGAGAGTGTGAATGTGTGTGAGAGAATGTGAGTGTGTGGGAGAGTGTGTGGGAGTGTGAGTGTGTGTGTGAGTGAGTGTGTGAGAGAGTGTGAGTGTGTGACAGTGTTCGAGGCCTCCTATCTCCTGATTCCCAAGTCAAATTGTCAAATTCCAGAGACTAAGAGAGAAAACAATTGACTTCACAAATCACTACCGTCCCCACTTAAACAGAGATTCTTTTCATGCCAAATCGCTTCTGATACCAAGTCACGCCGGTCCAGTCAGCGCTCTTGTTGTTTTGTTTTGTTGTTTTGTTTTGTTTTGTTTCCTGACGGTGAGGGAAGAGGCAAGATCCTGAGGTTCAGAACATATCTACGCTAGGCTGCACCCCGCATTGTCAGATTTAGCAAATAAAAATGTAGGATTTAATATTTGGGACATCCTTGTATTTAAAAGTTACTTGCTTACCTGAAATTCAATGTAACTGGCTCTCGCATATTTCATCTGGCAACCCTACTACCCACCTAAGCAGTTGGACAAGGCAACGTCCCCTAGACAGGGTATCGAGGGCCGTGATCAGTGTGCCCAGCCCTCAGTCTTCAACAGAAATCTCTCTACAACAGGGACGTGAGCACTGTTTTAACAAAGGATGTGAAACACATTCACTGTTTCTTAATAATACAGGCTCGCTGCTGGGTCAGTGTTGGTTCCGTGTTCAAGGCTCGTGGCTGCCTCCAGCTGCTCGCCTCTGCACTCGATTTCCCGCTTCCCGGTTCTTTCTCCAGATTTAAACTGTCCCCTCTCTTTCAGTGGTCACTTCTCTCTGCTAGTAGTGTGCTGCTTCTTTTTCTCTCAAATGTATAGCTTGGTTTTGGTTTTTCCCCCTACTGTTCCTATTAGGAAATTTTATGAGACTCCACATTAATATAGCACTTTATAATTTCAAAAGTTGTGAGTCCTAATACTTGGATTCTATGGTCTTAGCTGTTCAGAAGTATTTTTATTATGCTTAGAATAGGAAGAAAATACATTTATTGTCACTAAGTGGTGTTCCAGGTCCTCTGCTAGATAGGGCGTGACTTAGTGTGTTTCCAATACATGATGCTGGGAGATGGCTAAGTTCCTAATAGAGAGGGCTATCGCTCCATCTAAAAGTGGTGTGTTATAACACTGTGCGATTCTTCTTTTCCCAGGCCCTTCCTGAATGGGTAAAGACAACCAGGCTTGTATCTTTTTTTTTTAATTTCTGCACTTCCACCAGGGAATTGCTGACACCTCAAAACCACACTCGCCCAGCTTGCCCCACACTGCTCCTCCTCCTGTACCCCCGGCTCCACAAATGCCATCACGATCCACGCAGCTGCCCACGCTGGAACCCCGAGAGCCCCACCACACTTGCCCCCACGCCATAAAAAGAATCAATGATGAGTCAGGCCAGTTTGGCCTTCTGATTACGTTTTTAATCTTTTCCTTCTTTCCATTCATACTAACATGTCCCTGTTTCTGTTTTTTAAAAATTTTCCTGGGAGAGTAGAAATAGCTTCCTGTGTGTCTCCCTCTTTTAGTCTTCTTTCTTCTGTCCTCACAAATCGATGGTGCACATTGTCATTAGAATGTTTTGCCTAAAATACACATCCACGTACATCCCTGCTTTACCTGCCACTCCCCACTGGCCCCAAGAGCCAGGCGCTCCAAACCCGTGGGCCTCGTCTCCCACCATGCTTGTTCTGTCACCTTGAACTCCATGCTCTGAGAGCAGCGCATGTTCCCTCCGCCGTGCGCGCCGTGTCACACCTCGGTGGCTTTGCCGATGCTGTGTTCTCTGCCAGAAACACTCTTAGCCGCTCTGCTGTGTAGCCAGCTCCTACTAATGTCTGTCAAAACTCAGTTCAGTCCTTCTCTCTTCCATCCTCTTCTGACCTAAACCCCAAGCTGGGTTATGTGCTTCTCCTTTGTGTCCCCGTAACTTTGGGAATGTCTCTTCCTTGCAATATTTACTGCACAACATCAGCACTATTCTCATGAACTTTCCTTAACCAGACTGTGGGCCTCTTGAGGGCAAGGGCGTTGCTCACTCACTCTGCAGCTCAGCGTCGAGGGCAGCACCTTCCACACGGGAGACGATTTATGTCCACGGACCTGGCCGTGGAAGCCCGAGCATCTAACATGTTCTTGGAAGCCTTTGAGCTCCCCTCCTCCACCGCCAGCGCAGGCTCTGCCTCCGGGCTGACCCACTGGTAGCAGCTCTGTCCCTGCTGAGGCAGATGACGATAGATGACAGCAGTCGCCGCTGCAGCGCAGCGTTGCTTTTGCTCAGATAGATGAAGGCTCCTTTCCTGCATGGTGTTGTTAATACATCTCTTCCGAGACTCCCTACCAAGGGGCTTCATTTCTGTTTCTTACAGTCCCCAGTATATATTTTAAAAAATTATTTTGTTACACTCATGAAGTCAGCTCCCTACAGGCCAAACGGGGAAGAGTTCCTGAAGATTAATGCGCAGGACGATGTCAGTGGCGTGGTCTAGTGCCTACGGAAACCCTTCTTATCACTGGTCCACCCTGGTCCCTCAGTGAATCCAGTAGGCAGCTACTTTTCTTTCCAGAGGGGTGGCTGTCCTGCCCATCTGGGACAGTATTGAGGTGGCAGAGCTCAGTTTCTTCATCTTAGTTTATGCAACATTTATGCACCTTGTGTAAAGTCTTAACCTCACTCTTCTGGGTCCCTTAATACTAGTACCTTAAAATGTCAACTATTGTTTTTATCTCAGAGCTTCACTAATTTTCATGCAAATAAGATTCCTCTAAATCTCTATCTTTGGCATCCTGTTATTCCATGCAAGGGATTTCCCTGTTTGCTAACTCCTCACAATTTTCTTAGAAACGGCCTTTTTTATTTGAATAAAGCAGCCAACTGGGCATGGTGGTGCTCACCTATAGTCCCGGCTACTCGGGAGGCTGAGGCAGGAGGATTGCTTGGACTCAGGAGTTGGAGGCTGCAGTGAGCTTTGATGACACCACTGTGCTCCAGCCTGGGCAACAAAGCAAGACCCTGTCTCAAAAAAAAAAAAAAATAGCAGCTGGCCTTTTCAAGGGGGACCGGAGCCTCTCCCGCACCACAGTGCCCCCAAAGCATCGTTCCCAGCTCTGCCCCCGTGTGCTTGGTGGGTACAGTGGGGTTGTGTCACGCCCGCAGACCTGCCGCAGAGAGTCTGGGTCTTCCCCACTCACAGACCATGCATGTGTCTGAATACCTCATGTTCCGCAGCAAAATGTTTTTGTTCAAACAAACTTTCTATTACTCTAAAGGGGAGAATTTTAAAATTGACTAAATAACCCCACAGCTTCTTAAATATGTTCTTCATGGCCAAATAATGAACACAACAATCCTATATAAGGTTTGAGTTTTGGTTCAGCCTCAAATGTCATACCCTGGGGTGACTGTTCTTTTCTTACACATTTATCCAGACCTGTTTTTCCTGGAGATAAGGCATACAGAATTTATAAGAAATCTTCTGTTTCCTTCTTCAAAGCAAACTATAATGAAGTTCATTAGCTGATATTGATTCATAGTTAGATAAATTTGAAGATAAATTAAGAAGTTTAGAGTGTTTAGTTATCTGTTAATGTGTCACAAACAACGCCAGCACTTAGCGGTTTAAACGACAACGTTTGATCTCCTAATTTTGTGAGTCAGGAATTTTAGCAGGGCTCGGCTAGGTAATTCTTTTATTCTTCACGGCACAAAGCGAGTGCGCTCGGTTGACAGAGGGGCTGATCTGGGAGTCAGAGGCAGGTTCCTTTGTATGTCGGGCACCTTGGCAGCGGGGCCAGGAGGCGGAGCTCAGCTGGGCCTGCGATGAGCAGCTACACGTGGCCTTTCCAAGATGGGGGACCCAGGGAAGTCAGGCTCCTCACGTAGCTTCCCACACAGGAAGTGCACCCAGAGACAGGAAGGGGAAGCCTCCATTCTCTTTGGGCAGCACAGTGTCGCTTCCACCATAGTCAACGGTGGAGCAGTCAGAGCTTACCTAGCACAAGGGAGAGGCCAAGACCTTGCCGCTCAGTGGGAACAGCTGAAAAGAATTTGCAGCCATTTTGTGATATGCCTCCCAGACTGTCTCCGCAGATGTTGGCAGAGAAATTAAGACACTGTGCATTACCCGGCAAAGACTTATCCGGCGTCCGTTACTGGGTGCAGGAGACCGCACTGGCTTCTGCAGTGAGACTGCAAACTCTTGGGCTGCAGACAGGGGCAGCTCACAGATCTGAGTCACCAGATCTGCAGTGTTCAGTTGTCAATATATGAATCAATTGCCAACATGTAAAAATTGGCAGTTTCACATAAAATCTGAGTTTTCAACTTTTCTGGAAAAGAATTAATCTTGTCAGTACCTGTCTTGAATTGCCCAAGGGCGGTGCCCAGCTTGGAATGGATAGCTCCACCTCCTGCAGAGAGGGCACAGGCCGGGTAGGTTGTCCTGGTCCCCACCACTCACTTCTGATGTCATCTGGCTGCTCCCTTTGGGCATGTGAATTTGCAACTCTGCTCTAGAGACAGAGACATGGATAAAATCTCGTCCCGGTCTTTAGCTGTCATCAAAGCCACAGCTTTTGGAACAATGGATGAGCTGTCTACAGTGGTCACATCAATGTCTAGGCCACTATACTCCTTCACACCCTTCCCTGGGACAAGGGAGGACAAGTGAGGCACACATGTCACAAACGGTATAAGAGATTTTAAGAACTATTGAATCACACGAAAACGAATTTTTATTTTAGCAGTCTTGTTTCTATTTCAATACACGTTAGAAAAAATATTACCAGCGCATCAAACCATTGATTTATAATTTTAAAATATCACAGAATATTTCTTCCATATGTACAAAATATCTATTACATATATAATAAACAAGCACATACCCACCAAACAGCATAGAAATAGGACATTATGAACAAATAATTGTGCCCCATATGTCTTTCCTGATCACATCTCCCCCCTCGCACCTTGAGAAGTAACCAAATATTAGATTTTGTGATGTTATTCCATTGTTCTCCTTTATGGATTTACTACATACATGTGCATCCTGAGACAACACGCTTAGTTCTGCATGCTTCAGAATTTATTTAATGGAAATATTCCTTATGCCTTATGTATTTGTGACTTGATTTTTTTTTCCTTCTGGTTAGTGTGAGGCCTACAGATAGCATTCACTCATTTCTACTGCTCTCAGGTAGTCCCATGGTGCTATATATTACAATGGACATAGTCTTTTGTTGATGGACACTGAAGTTATTTCTGTATTTTTTGGCTATAATGAACAATGTTATTTTGAACATTTTCCTACAGGTGTATAAATGCAACAATTTCTTTAGAATATATGCCTAATAAGGGAATATTTGGGTCTTAAAGGATGTTCACCTCGAAATATTCCAAGTACTGCATTGCTAATTTTCTTTGTAAAGTGGCTACGCCACACCAGCAGTACATGAAAACTTCCCTGGTGTCCTACATCTTGGTCAACACTTGGTATTTTACTAGACAGCTTACTTTGTTTCTTTCTGGGGGGTGAAAAGTGATATTTTCTTTATGATGGCTGAGGAAAGATATCCCACCTTTTCCACCCCTACTTCTCTAAATATTTAAGGTATTGCATCTTACGCATAAATCTTTAGTCATCTTGGAATTTATTTTTATGTATGGCATCATGTAGGCATCCAATTTCATTTTTTCAATGTGAATAGTCAACTTTGCCATCACCACGATCCATTTCTCCCTGAACGTGCAGGCTCTGTCTTATACCAAGTTTCGTACGTGCTGGGGTGGGTTTCCCAGCTCTTTGGTCTGGCCTTGTGGTCTATTTTTCTCTCTGCACAGCTGGTACACTGTCTTAATTAGTTGGCTTTAAAAATATCACATAGGGCCCGTTTCCCCACCCTGTTCTTTTCAAGAGTGTTTTGGCTATTCTTGGTTATTTGCTCTTCAATGTGATAGTAGCTTTCTTTTTTTATTATTACATTTTCTAAATGCTTATTGCTGGCATATACATATTCAATTTTTAAAATACTGAACTTAAATCCAGCAACCATGCTAAACTCCCCTATTGATTCTAATAATTTGTCTTCAGATCATCTGATGATTATTTTTTAGGAAAAAAATTCATTAACTAATGACAGTTTTGTTCCATTAGTATCCTTATCTTGATTCTGATTTTAAGGGGAATGCTTCTAATGCATTACCATTAAGTATGATGTTTGCTGAAGGTTTTTGGTGGCTACCTTTTATGAGATAAAATAATTGTCATTGTATTTTTAGTTTGCTAAGTGTTTCTTTTTACAAATGGGTGTTAAATTTTATAGAATTCCTTTTCTTCATCTAATAATATAATCATACAGTTTTAATATATAGCAAACTTGCTTTCTTTGGGATAATTGTATATGATTATAAATTATGCTATTTGTGACACTATTTTTTATACATCATTTGCTAAAATACTTTGTGAAGAATTTCTGCATCTATATTCATGATTTAGATTGGATGGTAATTTTTCTTTTTTGTACAATCATTGTCTGATTTGAGAAGTATAAAGTGAATCAGGGAGTGTTTCCTTTTTTGCTATTGTCTGAAGGAATTTGTATAATCTTTAAATTATCTTGAATGTTAGTCAAACTAGCCTGAAAATTCAACCTGTGATGTGCAATATAAAATAATGTTATTTCTGTTCCAATGATAACCCAATAATATGGATGAAAACCAGGGTGGTATAGTGGGAAAAGATTGAATCTTATAAAGGGAAAACACGTGTTCTACTTAATGTTGCCTTTTTTTAGCTGTGTGATCTCGGCCAGGGTACTCCTTCTAATTCTCAGTTTTTCCCACATAAAGATGAAGTTTGTTTGTTTTTCCTTCTCTTCTTTTTCTTTTTGATGAGAAATATATACTTTGAGAAATAAATGTGGTAATATGCGTAAAGCACTGGCAGAGAGAAGCAGTCCCTTAATAAGTGCTATTTTGTCTCCCCCCACTACCACCTCTGTGAATTTAGCCAAAGAAAGCTAAACTTATTTTTAGTTTTTAACTAATTCTGTATCACTGATTTCAAATTGATGCACTCCTGAAAAATCTCAATCTCATGGAAGGAAAAGGACACGTCTGTATTGTTCTAAGAATGTATGGGTGAGAAAGTTGACCTCTTTGGATTAACACTTGAACTCTAGATGTTGGGTCTTTGCTCTGTCTCTGAGCCAGATCTCTTAGCAATCGAGAAAAATATATCTTGCTCAAGACTAGACACCCCAGGGGGTCCAATAGCTGAGCAGACTAGCTCCGCAGCTGGACTTGGACATCGCCCAGCTGAGACGGGTGCTAAGAATTGTGTGGCAGGTCTTATGTCTCAGCAGGTCCTTCTTCCATTAGCTGTCCGTGCATCTGAGGCCACACACTGGGAGTGGCATTCAGGAAGCCATTATGGAAACCGTTTCCATAAACTAAAACCAAAATACCCTCTACTTCATTTTTCAAGTTCATTTAATGGGGCTGTTGGAAACAGATTAACCCTTTCAACCCCTCTCCTTGCTATTAGCCAACCACATTGAAGAAGGAAAAGTACTAAAAGAAGAAGTAAAAAGTACCGAAGAAGCTTGGTGCTGAGGTGTCAAAATCAGAAACTAGTCTTTAAGCAACTCAGGTAAGTAAACTGGACATGATGGTTGACTGAAGGAATCTTACCACTTTCTGACATTTTAGTTAACTTTAGAGAAAATGTAGAGTTTCAATTTTGTTAGCAAAAGTGTGCTTAACTGTCCACATTGTATTTTCAGCAATTTGAGGGCAGGAATCAAGTCTCTTAATTTATTTCAAAGCCCTGGGTGGTGCTGACAGAGTAGTTACTCAATAAAAATGTCTTGAATGTTACTTTTCTCTCTGAACTCAGTTTGCATTGAGTGTGTACCTGGGTAGCTATCCCGCATCGACCCTCCCGTCCTTCCTCTCCATTTACCTCCTTTCTAAGGAATCCTTCCAAGAACTGGCTCAAACTCATTTCGCCCAGAAAGCCGTCTTAGACTGGCCACACCTCTGTGGCCCTCTTCCCATTATTTGGCATTCCTCCAGCCCCTCCGTGTTTGGACCGTTGATGGGTTGCTTTACACATGTCTTCAAATTGCCTGATTTATAATATCTGCTTCTTTCGACTTAAAGAGGGATGAATGCCTGGAACTATGCTATGGGTATTTAATCATTTGCTCAACAAAAATGGAATATAGAGAGGGAAAAAAAAGAGGAAAGAAAGTAACAAAGGTAGAGTCAGAGTTATTTCATGCCTAATATTCACTGCCGGTAGATGCAGGGTCATGGCCAGATTAGATGAATAAAATGATCCCCTGTGGACCATTCTTCTTCAATATGATACAAATGGAAATGTGGAAACACAGAGAAACCCTCAGCCACAGTGTTTGTCTGTTCTTCCAATCCAGCACTTGGGTGGATATAGGGATTCCACAAAGGTGACCACCTCTTAATTTTTTATATTTAACAAGCTATATCTTGGTCTTGGAAAGAAGATCTAATTTTTTATCGTCCTGTTATGCATCTGGGAGTATGAGTCAACAAATAAGAGAGCTGGTGTTAAAACTCAGTGTGACAGCTGTGAGAATCCTTGGTCAGTCCAGAAGCCACACATCAGTGATCTGGCAGTGACGACCGCCAGGAGGGTCATGGGCAGCGTGAGCTCGTTCTGACGATGATGGCTGGCTGGAAACAGGCTCTTCCCTCTCTGTGCTGGATTCTTCTTGAAACTGGACCCTCCACAGAAGAGACAACCTTCCCATTCGTTTGTTCTTCCATTGAACAAATAGTTATTGAATACTTACTATGTGCCACAAATTCTTCTAGGTACCGGGGATACAGTGATGAACAACACAGACCTGACTCTTCCTTCTAAGGCTTTACGTTCTGGTGGGAAAAGACAGGCAATATAGAAGTAAACAAATGGGAAAAATAAATTTAGAGTGATATATACTATGAAGTATAGTGAAGGGTAGTATGACAGATATGTTATTATTCTACCCAACATATATGACTGTCTTTGCTCTCTTTGCTAAAGTCTCCAAATCCATTTGCCTTCAAATAACTGCATTGCTCAGTGTCACAGGAGTCTCACTTTTTGTCTCTGTCTGCCATCCTCATCCTTTTCCTTCCATCTCACATTTACTGAAGCACTAGGTTAAAGTGTTTTTACAAGGCATCATTGCATTTAATCCTCACAATAGCACCATGAGTTTAGTATCATGAGTATAACCATTTTGCAGATGAGACATCTGAGGCAGAGAATGGTTTAGCAACTTGCCTAAGATCACACAGCAAGTAAGTAGTGAAGCCAGGATATGAATGCATGTCCTCTGACTCCAGAGCCCCTAGCAAAACTTCATGTCAATCTGTCATCCTTTTCCTGTGGCAGTTAGTCCTTCCAACAAAAGGATGCCCCAAACAGATGTTCTCCACCTCCCCAGAGTATAAAAGAAGATGTGTATTACAGCCAAGGCATGTGAACTAGACATAGAGAAGAATGTCCAGCCATAAAAGCTGAAAAATTCCTAGGGAAGCTTAGGAATTTTCCTTCTAGAGATTTAGAACATGGGTTGGCCAACTACTGTCTGTGGGTGAAGTCCAGTCCCACTCCTTGTTTTTGTAAATAAAATTTCATTGGAACATGGTCATGCCCATGCATTTACTTATTATCTGTGGCTACTTTTGCATGACAGGGATAGGGTTGAGTAGTTGTGACAGAGACCATACGGCCCACAAAGCTTAAAATATTTACTATCTGGTACTTTATGGAAAATATTTGTTGATCTTTGATCTAGAATAACAGGATGGATTTTTCCTGGGTTGGCTTGAGCATGGTTCTCTCTGAAGTCAAGAAATGGTCTCATTGAAACTTTAATGCTCCTTTCAGCTCTAGGAGCAAAGATGTATGTTTCTTTGGGGTCAAAACAAGCCCATTCTTAAGGGACAGGCCCTTCCTACACACTCCTTTCATCAGTCTCCAGGCTCGGATTCAGCCATGTTTGTGCATTGCCCGAATTGTATTTGAAATGTGTGTAGCCAACAGAGGTTTCCCACACTGCACTGCAGACCACCAGTGAGTACAGCTTCACCCTGGTGGGGGTGCAGGTGAGAATGAAGTCCACCCCCAGGGAATTTGAAGTGGTGCTTGCATTTACGTTACCTCGGCCCCGGTGGCCATTTGGGTCGGGCGTGAAGAGATGACAGGTTTCTGTTGTCACATCATGACAGTGATTACTATTACTGCTATGATCTCTATTATAATTAAAAATGATGTATCTTTTTAAATTTTACTTTGGATAAAATAAAAACTGGTCGTAGGAGAATTAAGTGTTAATTGATGAAGAGTTCTCGTTGATCGAACCAGAGAAGCAGAACTGAGCCATTTATGAATGAATTCCTTCGGAAAAGTACTGCGCGTGCGCGCGCACACACACGTATCTTGGGAAAAATACGCACTAACTGCAAAACATTTTCCATCCCTAAGAAGTTTATGAGTATTCTCCTAATTCAGTTCAACATAAAATGACATTTTATTTTGCTTTTTTACACCACCCCTGAGAAACTGGACTGTGAGCCTGCCTCTCACAAGCTGTGTGATCTTGAACAGGTGGCTTCACCTCTCTGAGCCCATGTCTTCTGTGAAATGTGTTGTCAGAATGGATGCTCTTTTCCTGCTCAAGGAGTCGGCCTGCCTGTGAGCCCCGACGGTCCTCCAGCGTACGTCAGCCACCTCCTTCCTCTTGGTTTCAAAACCACTTCTCAGCACGGTGTAGTGAAAAGACGTGAACTTCGCGTCGGCCAGACTCATGCTCAACCCTGAAAAGCACATTTTGACTTAGCGGCGTGAGCCTCGCAGCGCTCTCGCAGACGGCGGAGCTGCCCCGCCTCGTGCGCCGAACCCCTGTGTGCTGCTCATCCTCACGGATTCGTCGGGAAACTAAAATCTCGGAATGAAAAGACAAGCCATAGACCAGGAGGAAATATTTGCAAAAGACGTGTCTGAGAAAGGACTGTTTTCCAAAATATTCGGAGAACTCTTAAACCCTGGCACTATGAGAACAGATGATTTAAAACCGGACGAAGACCTGAACCGACACCCCACCGAAGAGACCTGCGGAAGGCGAACAAGCGTGCGGAAAGCACATAGCGCCACCGAGGGCGTGCGGGTGAAAGCCGCCGCGAGACGCCACCAGGCACCTACTAAATGGCCGAAGTCCGGAACGCCGTCAGCACCGGGTGCTGGGAGGACGCAGAGCAACAGGAACTCCGGCTCGCTGCTGGCGGGGTGCGGACTGGGACGGCCCCGAGGACTGGGAC
Organism: Propithecus coquereli; assembly: GCF_000956105.1. Taxonomy (NCBI): domain Eukaryota; kingdom Metazoa; phylum Chordata; class Mammalia; order Primates; family Indriidae; genus Propithecus; species Propithecus coquereli. Next base: position 1,032,904 of record NW_012153685.1, read on the forward strand.
GGACCCGGCGGACTGGGACGGCCCCGCGGACTGGGACGGACCCCGCCGAATGGGACGGACCCGCGGACTGGGACGGACCCCGCGGACTGGGGCGACCCCGCGGAATGGGACGGCCCCGCGGACTGGGACGGACCCCGCGGAATGGGACGGACCCGCGGACTGGGACGGACCCCGCGGACTGGGACGACCCCGCGGAATGGGACGACCCCCGCGGACTGGGAGGACGGACCCCGCGGACTGGGACGACCCCCGCGGAATGGGACGGACCCGCGGACTGGGACGACCCCGCGAAATGGGACGACGACCCCGCGGAATGGGACGGACCCGCGGACTGGGACGGCCCCCGCGGACTGGGACGGCCACCGCGGAATGGGACGGCCACCGCGGAATGGGACGGACCCGCGGGGAATGGGACGACCCCGCGGAATGGGACGACCCCGCGCCCGCGGACTGGGACGGACCCGCGGACTGGGACGACCCCGCGGACTGGGACGGACCCGCGGACTGGGACGGACCCCGCGGACTGGGACGGACCCGCGGACTGGGACGACCCCGCGGAATGGGACGGACCCGCGGACTGGGACGGACCCGCGGAATGGGACGGCCCCGTGGACTGGGAGGCTGGGAGGGACCCCGCGGACTGGGACGGACCCGCGGACTGGGACGGACCCGCGGACTGGGACGGACCCGCGGACTGGGATGGACCCGCGGAAGACAGTTTGCCAGTTTCAACAGAACTCAGCCACTCTTACCACACAGGCTGGCAGTCAGGCTCATCAGTACGTACTCGAAGGAACTGAAAACTTATGGCCGCACAGAAACCTACCCACTGATGTGTATAGCACTTTATTCATGATTACCAAAACTTGGAAGCAAACAGCATGCTCTGCAGTAGGTGAATGAATAAATAAACGGTGGGACATCGTGATGCAGTATATTCAAACTAAAAAGAAAGAAACTAGCAAGCCATGAAAAGACATGGAGGAACTAAATGCGTATCACTAAGAGCGAGAAGCCACCATGAAAGGGCCATGCGATGTGTGGTTCCACTCCTGTGCGACACTCTGGAAAGGCGGGGCTGTGGAGACGGCGGTGGGTGAGTGGTAGCCAGGAGTTGGGGGGAGGATGGATGAATAGACAGCACGGAAGACTTTTAGGGCAGTGAAACTACTCCGTGTGACACTATAATGGTGAATATGTGTCGTTCTACATTTGTCCGAATCCACTGAGTGTCCACCACCGAGAGCGAACCCACGTGACCTTTGCACTCCGGTGATACCGATGTGCCGACGTAGCTCTTCCAATTGTTTGACAAAGGTGCCACTCTGGTGGGGAGTGTCAACAGTGGGAGACAGGCAGTGTGTGTCGGGGCAGGGGGTACATGGGAACTCTCTCTACCTTCCTCTCAATTGTGCTGTGAACCTAAAACTGTTTTGTAGAAACATCTTTAAAAAAATTAAAACCTCCAGAAAATGTTCTTGATTTCTCTTCTCCTCCTCAAGGAAGAACATATTCCCAAGTCACCCCGGGCATTCCGCGCTGTTGACTGTGTGTTGGTGTGGGCTCCCTTTGTAGACGCTGACTCCTGCGGTCAAGAACTGTGCCTCAGCACCTGCGAAGACTCCGCATTGAAGAGACCTGTGGTCTACGGCCTGTCTGCCGCTTCCCGTCTCGCCCAGGCGCAAATCCGAAGTTCCCATCGTGGCTCCCAGGTTCCGCACACACCGGCCTCTGCCAACTTCTCCCGCCTCAGTTCAGGCCATTTTCCCCCTTCTTTTAGGTTCTCAGGCCCAAGTTCCAGCCCTTCATTTTCTTTTTACCTGCAGTTCCCTCTGCTGGGTAGTTCCGTGCAGACAACTCCCACCAGCCCTCTAACTGACCCTTTTCAGATCTCAGCTCCACTTCATTCGTTCATTTAACAAATAGTTATTAAGCACTGTTCTAGGCACTGGGGAAGAAAACAGACAAAAATCCCTGCCCACCTAGAGTCTACATTCTACCTGGGAGTTAGGGGGACAAGCAACAAACAAACAAACCGGTAAATATACAGCCGTGCCAGGTGGTAGTAAGTGCTAAAGAGAGTGCTAGAGCGAGGCGCGGTGGGGCTGTGGGGTGGGGTGTCGTTCCGTATGAGGAGCAGAAGGTTCCGCTGAGAGCATGTGGGCGAGTGGAGACTGCGGGGAGAGTGGAAACAAGCTATGGAGTGTTCGTGGAAGGAGCTGTGAGCGAGAAGACCCTGAGCCTAAGTGGGCCTGACGGGTTGAGGGAAAGCAGAGAGAGCAGTGAGCCAGGGAGAGCGTGATGGGAGACAGAGACAGAGACACCGGGGTCCAGGTCTTACCAGGCCTTTCCCGCCACTGTGAGGACTTCGGCTTTTATTCTGAGCGAGACAAGTGTTTTAAGCAGAATGATCCAACTTGCATGTGGAAGGGGCCGCTCAGGCTGACGTGTGGGATGAGGCTGCAGAGAACAAGTGCAGATGGAGCAGGTTAGGAAGGTTTTCCAACAATCTAGGTGAGAAATGATGCTGGCCTGGACCACAATGGTAGAGGTTATAAGGCAGTTGGCAAATGCTTGGGTTCTGGATGTATTTTGAAGATAAAATCTATAGGATTTGCAGATGTATCAGAAATACAGGATTAGGAAAAGAAAAGAATAAAAGATGATTCCAAGTTTTGACATAAGGCACCGGAAGAATGCATTTGCGTTTACTACGATGGGCAGGCTGAGGGAGGAGGAGGCTGGAGGACGAGGTTGGGAAAGGAGGATTTTGGTTCTGGATATGTTAAATTATATAATAGATATCCACAGACAGCCAAGTGGAGAAGTCAAGTGTACAGCTTGACATACAAATTAGGAGTTCAGGAGAGAAGTCTGGGATGGTTGCTGGGATACTACAATCTTTAGAAGCCATGGATATGAGGCTGAACCAGCTGTGGAGAAGGAAAAGGAGAAGCCTGCTCTGTGGGAGGAAAACCAGAAGAGAGGGCGATATCCTGGGGGCTAAGTGAAGAAAGCATTTCAAGAGGGAGGAACAAATCAACCGTGTGAAGTTGGTGATAAGTTAAGTAAGGCAGGGACTGAGAACTGACCACTGAGCTTAGCAGAATGGGGGTCATTAATGACCATACCAGTGTCCACCTAAACGAGTGCCTCCTTCCCATCCTCTCTAGCCGCACTGTGTGGCTGCTCGAGGGCACTTATCACAACTTGCAACCATGTGCTGTCTGTCTGAGTGTCTTTCTGCCTCTGCTTATAAACCCCAAGAGGGCAGGACCAAGGTCTCTGTCTTCATCATTCAATACCAAACCTTGCCGGACACACACTAGGCATACATACAAAAAAATATTCTTAAAACAATGAATAAATGGCAAATCTTTTGTCAAGTCACGTGCCTTTTACCTTTGTATGAAGCCCAGTGGCCCATCGCTGCTCTGCCATTAATGAACCAGCTCCACGACATGGGAAAAACTCACTTTCCCCTCTGGATTTCCATGTCTTTCTCTATTAGCAAACCACATGAGTCAACGGCCTCTGCCAGATCTATCACCCCACAATTCCCCCTAATTTCCAAGCCATGGTGCAATTTTAGTCACCAGCTCCCTAAAATGTCTTCCATTGGCCTGAGACTGCCTTGAATTCTATCACTAGGTTTTAACACTTTTGCATTCAGTTTACAAGATACACAGACGAGGAAGCAGCTATTACCAGTCATTTGTGCCAGAGTGTGAGCACATTTGTCTGGTTCTTTCCTGATACTAGTTTTCGACAAGGACCTGTGGAGAAAGAATGACAATGCAGTGTGCTCAGTGTCCTCTCTAGGGGGGAGAGGTACAGAGAGAAGGCCGGTAGGGATAAAGGTAAACTGCTGAAAAGCCTACATGAAGCGGGCCTAGTTGATGCAATTGACAGGAAAGGTTCAATAAAGGTTAACTTATGTCCTCAAGCAACTCCAAATGCAAACTGAATGCCAGGTGATGTTGAGTAAGTCATCTCTTCAACCTGGGTTTTAATATCAACCATAAAAATGGTGAAGTTGGACGAGATAATCTAGAAATGCCCTGCTGCCTCCCAAGTCAAGGCTCAGTGACTAAGGGGTGCCTTCTCTCGCCGGGTGGGGAGGGAAGACCGTTTAGCTTAGTCTCGTAAGGACAGCTAAAGCAAATAGACACACATTTCCAAATATGTGGGTGGTCACCTCAGCCCCAAGAAGCACTATCGAAGCATCTTAGAGCAGTGAAAATAATAACAATAATAATAATCTCTTAAATTTACTCAAGTTATAACAAAAATTTAAAATGGCTCTTGCCTGCCTCCATACAAGACAAGTGTGGTTATATGCCCCGTATGTGTCAAAGGTCGTAGAATCCATTCTGCACATTGCTTGGGCTGAGGCTGCATGCGCGGAGTTAGGGTCAGTGCAGTCCCGGGTGCGAACCTCCCCATAGTGACCCTGCTAGGATCAACAACAAAGCCTGGGCTATGGGCATTTTCTCCTGTAGTGGGCTGGCTTATACTGGACCATGTTCACAGTTAAAGCAAGATATTTATACAGCCAGTCGGCAGAGCAGAATCTATGGCCTACCCCAAATCTGTATTTAGTGGAAGTGGAGTATAAATAAACAGAAAACAAGCAAACAACATTCATGACCAGCAACGAGAGTAGAGTCAACTAGATCATCAACAGAATCCAGCCTGTAACTTTAGCCTCATTAGCACAGCCCCAAGGACAGGAGAAATTACGCTTTTGGACAACAAGGATGAGATAAGAAACTTGATAATGACCATCTGCTGCTGACGTCAGGTCTGCCTTAAGTAAGAGAGCCGGACCCTGGCCATGGGTACTCACATAGCTGTATTCTGTGTGGTGTGACTGAAAGTGTGTGTGTGTTTAAAGTACTGTGGGCGGCACACTTAATACAGTACTTTTCTGTCCAGGAAAACTATATCCCTTCCAAAGCTCTGAATTATTAAAATCTTGAAGGTTCCCACATCTGTTACGAGCCTCGTATTGCAATTTCCGCACGCTATTGGTGCCGTGTTCTGTGTCTGAGGTTACGGGCATGCCTGAACCCTCCCACTGCCAAGCAAGGAGATCATTTGTTATTTCTGTAGCCAAAGGGGCTGCCAAAGCCCAGGGAGCATGCTTCTGAGAAGAGCCGGAGGGCAGAGAGCTGGCTGGCTGTGGGGTGGTCTCAACACTCGATATCCAGGCCTCTCTGCCTGAGTGTAACCAGAGCCCCTCAGACAGAAATGGCCCTGAGCCGCTTCAGCAGCTATAAAATTCCTCTAATGGCCTCATGTAAGTCCCTCTCACTCAGACCACCACCATTGAGATGGAAACTGAGTTAGATCCAAACAGGATGAACCAAACTTCTGTTCAAGCAAAAAAGTTGGCCCAGGGCTCAAGAGCTTTAAATGGACCATGAATAATGTTTTATTGCCTCAGCACAGGGGTGAACTCAGCCCCCTACACTTAGCCTCACCTTTCAGGGTGTTATTTTAGAGATCTCATTACACCCCAGCCTAAACTAAAAATGTGTTTCCCAGGAATAGCAGAACATAGTTTTAATTGTGTGAAGTGACAAAAATACTGATGTACTCTAATTGCATACAATGTTTCATGTGTTTGATATCAGCTGTAGGAGCAAGGAGGAACGGCTACAATGCATTTTTCAAGAGCAGTGACTAGATTCGCTTTGGGGCTGTTGGGCTCAATTAGCTTTTTGGGGCTGAAGTGGTTTGCCCCAGCTGACACTTCCATTTTCCATAATTTGGTGTGACTCGTGTAAGACAGTATTTCAGGTCCCAGGAAGCCCTGTTCATGAAAGGTTCACTTTCCAGGAGTCCTAGCGAGCCGTTCTCGTCCAACACAACACGGAGGTCCCTCCCCACTCTCCCAGCGCTTGAGCAGGAGAAGAGCTTCAGAACCTGACAGATTGGCAGCTGAGTCTTTATTCCTCCCCCTGCAAATTCAGGCAAGTTATTCATCTTCCTGAATCTGATTCCTCATTGAAAAATGAGAATAATAAATGTCGTATGGGTAAAATGAAATAATTTATGCACACAGCAGAAGCCTAATAAATGATCACATTATTTTTTTACTTGACTTGCTCACATACTCGTCAAATCGGTAGGCGTTTGTTGAGCACTGACTCTGGCAGTACAGGGATACACAATGCAGTGGGGTCAAACCCTGCCAAGGAGCACACATGTGAACACAGTGGCTCTGATGCAGGGGAGCAGGGAATGCCACCCTGGAACCAAGGCACCAGCCTGGCCACCAGAAAGGGAGCACTTTATCCTGGCGGAGGAAAGTCTCATGAACTCAAGCTGGTCCCTTAAGGATTCTAAGGACAGTAGTGCTCTATCTACTGGTGCATTTAAGGGTTAAGGATGTAGTGTCCAAGAATAGGCTGCCTAAGATGGAACTCCAGCTCTGCCTCTTGTTACCAGCGTAACCTTGAGCAAGTTACTGCAGTTTTTACACTGCAGTTCCTGCAGCCGCAAGATGGAGCTAATGATACCACCTACCTCATAACGTGGTTGCAAGGATTAAATGAGATAGTTGGTGATACACACATGCCTTTAGTACATTGTCATAAAGTAATTGCTCAAGAAATGTTGGCTGTTAATGGTATTATGGGAAGTTCATTCCTGGAAAAGGAAGCATTTGAGCAAAGAGGAATGCACAGGACAATTAAAGAATATCTTGTGACCTAGTCTGATTGAATCATAGAGTATATTATGGGGGAAAGGCAGGCTCTCAAGTATCCTCTCCGAGTTAGTCTTTGCATTCATTTGTGACATTTTCTAGATTTTCATCAGTGTATATTCAATCTCTCTGCCTTATCCATAGGTTGTCTAAAGACGGGATCTTCCATTGAAACTATTCAGACAACTCAGCCCTCTCTCTTCCAGGAGAATCACTTTCCATTCTCATTTTCCGACTCTGCTGGTTTCATAACTCTTCAAGATCACCAGATAATCATTGATTTTTTGATGAAACTCTCAGTTCATAATGCCAGTGTCATGACCCAATCTGGTTATACAGAAAAGCATGTTTGCAATATTTCTATCAGAAGAGAAATCTAGAGGTCCCAATTTCATTTCTATAATCTCTCAAATCCTAGTGCCTATCCTAGAAGGAGGCTTGATCAGACTGGACCTGACAGCCACTCTGAACCTGGAGGGAAAAGCTCTACAGCATGGGGACGGGGATGAGGGCTCAGTATGCCAAGTCATGAGCAGGCTACAGGGACACAGGGATTATGAAAAGGGCAGCACATTTTTGATAATGAGATCACCACAAGTGCTCCATGTAAACAATCTGCCGTAGCAAAGGTCCTCTCATCATTCTATCATCATGTCGTTTCGGTTCTTTTCAGAGTTACACACTGGTACCCAATACCAGGAAACTTTCTATTTTATTTATATTTTCCAGAGAGGTTTTGGCATATTGATGCAAGGAAACAAAAGTCTCCAGCTCGGACTCTTGGAGGCAGAACAATTCTTTTGCACACCAATGTGAGTAAATATCAGAAAGAAGTAGAAAAACAGAAAGAAAAGGAGACGCACTGCCTCACCTCCAGCATTATAGTATCATCACCTCATGTTTACCCCCGAATCCCTGAGGATTGCTGTCAGAACATAGTCAGTTTTACTCTTTCTCCTGGCATCTAGAAGCACACAGCCTGACGACACGCAGAGCTGGCAGTGCCTCCGGGCCACTGTTTGCCCCGTGGGTCTTCTCTCTGCCCTCCCCACGTCGGCTTCCAGCCCCGGGGCTCCGGCCCCGCAGAAGCTCTGCCCTCACTGTGAGAAGATGGAAAAGGGCTCTTCCCATGCACCACATCCTCAACTGCATTTAGGCCCCCTGGCAATCTGGCAGCCCCTGTGCCCTGGCATTCAGGGACAGCTCAGGAGTGTCTGGGAATAGACAGAGATGGCTCAGAGTGGCAGCCGGACAGCTGAGGCAGAGAGCCCCGACCGCCCAGGCCCTGGCTGGGGAGAAGCCTCACTCCCTCCCTCCCTCCTGGGGCAGCCTGGCTGGACAGCTGATCCCTGCTAATCCCCCACCGTAGATCCAAACTGGTTGATGTTCACATATCTATGACTTGCATGTTCTTTACATCGCCTGCTTTATTTTCAAACCTGTCAACAGGCCTCTGAAAAGGTTACACACATGCGCGAAGGCCTGGGCAGCCGCAGGAAGGACGGGGGCAGCCACAGGCAGGGCGCGAGGGAGGAAGGAATGGATCTGCCGCCCAGCTACAGCGGGGCAGGCGCCCGGGCCTGGGAGACGGAGTCAGGAGACCGCGGGACTTCCCATTTGCTTGGGTTTTGCCTAATCGAGGCAAAAAACAAGGCATAGGTTTTTTCACTGAGACCCTGTCCGGTAAGAGTAGAAAGCTGGCTATAAATCGGAGATAGACCCACACTTACTGAACTATATTTATCAAGTTTCTTAATAAAGCAAAAGACTCCAAAGCCTTTGAGAGTAAACTTTTTGTAGACGGAGGCAAGAGCCAGCAACAAGAGATTACTGCTGTTGTTCAGTTGCCGAGTGGGTGATTGAGTTAAAATAGGAGCTGTGTCAGGTCTGTCGGTGTGAACCCGCAGGGTCGCTGCCCGTGAAGGGGCCCTTCTTCTCTGACCTACATTGCTGCTAAGCATCTTTCCCCAAGGTCGTTTGAAGACGTCCAAAACAAGGCTCACAGGCCTATCTCTGAGGCTGACATTTGCTCAAATGTCTTGTTCCTCTGATGCCATCGCCTCGTCACGACAGATACCGACAGTCGGGCTGAGGTTGTCTCTGAGTATGGAGTTCGTGCCAACAGTCTTTTCTAGACTGATCAGTTGGTTCTGCCTAAAAATTGAGTTCAAAATAATTAAAATGAGAATATTAGAGTTGAAGAGGATCTTGGGTGTTACACGGTGCAACTCCTTCATTTGAAGTTGAGGAAACTGAGGACCAAAGAGTTCGTTAGACGGGACTCGAAGGCAGAATCATCAGGGCTCTGCCCAGCTTATGACACTTCCCAGCAAGCCCTCCAGCACCTTGCAATGGGGCCTGCTTCAGGGGCTTCGTGTCTGACCGCAGAGACACACAACGCTGTGCGGGAGAGGAGGAGCGCGGTGAGGGCTGCGTGCCGGACTCTCGTGTCTGCGGGAGTCCCCTCAGAGCGGGGAGGTAGCCGGGTCTCCTTGCAGCCCCAAAGCACATGCACAATTCAAGTCTCTGGTGGGCCCCACAGGAAACCTATAGAAGTAAAATACCGGGATAATTCAGGGACTAATTAGTGGTACAATAATATATTGGGAAACGTACCCTTCCTGATAAACTCTAAAGCACTCTTCAAATATTTTAGTGTAACAGGATATTAAATAGGAAGTTCTAATTGAGGTACCAAGATTTAATAAATATCAGACATAAAAATGTCCAAAAAAAGCCACCAATAACAACTGCACATTTTCACGGCCGTGTCTTTGCAGAAGTCTGTGCTATGAAAACCACACAGCCCTCGAAGAGAGTGAGGAGGGCGGGTGCTGCCCCTCCCCTCAAGTCTCTGTAAGAGACCTCAAGGGAGTGACTTAGAGAGTTGATTGCTTGTCCCCTCGTAGTTAGAGGAGTGCTGGGGCCTGCTGCCCTCCTCTCAGCCAGTAGCCCTTTGAATGTGAGGGACATCCTGGGAGAGGAGAGAGGACAGCACTAGGTAGCTTGCTTTCCTGGGTTTGTCCAGGCAAGGTGACCAGAGTGTTTCCAAGTTCCAGATGTGGGCCATGGGAGGGTGCAGGGGGTGGGGGTGGCTGGCAGAGATTTCTAGGGGCCAACGGGAGGGTACGTGACCACCAGCATGGAGAGCATCAGTGGGGTCAAGGGTCCGCAAGTAAAGACCGTCAGTGAGCAGAGAAGCTCCATAAAGAAACAAGGAGAAAGCATCCACCTTCCACTGTTCCCAGGCTTGTGGAGCTCAAGGCCAGCTGTGTTTGGCTGGGCTCCCTCGGAGCAGGGTCTGAAATAGGGACTCCTGTGAACGGGTTCACTGGGGGGTGCTCTGAGGAAAAGCAAAATGAAAGCGGGGGGATGCAAAGCAGGACATGTTCTCTGGGGGAGGCCAAAGCTCCTGGCTGGTCCCTCAGCGAGCACTGGTCTGTCCTGGAGAAAGGAGGCCAGGCTGTTACCTCCTTGTCCCTTGGTCATGGGCTGGGAGAAGTAGGGAGCAGTGTGGGGCAGTTAGGGAGGGGCAGGCTCATAACTTAGAAAAGGTGGCTTCCACCTGACCAAAGGCAAATTCTCCCGAAGGGGAGACCACCATCAGCATGAGCAGCCAACACTCACAGCTCTCAGAGGGGCAGGAATCTGCAAGGAGCATCAGCCACATCCAGTCCACCACCTCCATGCCTGACCACTAAGAGCTCCTGGTTCCAACATTCCCTCACACTGTCCAACACACCGTCCAACCCCATAGGAGATGGAACAGCTAGGAGGTGAAAGAGGCACATGCGTGTACACACGCACACACACACACACACACTTCCTTTCCAAAAGGCAAAAGACTCACCTATAATAGGCCTAGCTAGAGTCGGGGGAGACATCTTAACTTTGAATGCAAATGAAAGCTTTGATTATTATGTAGGACCTAACATTTGGTAATGTTTTATTGCAATATGATATGTACGAAGGAGAGGACACACATCACGATCACACAGCTCAGTAAGTTTTCACTGACCACAGTTGTGTAACCATCCCCACGGCCAAGAAACACAAAATCACCAGCAGCGTGGAGACCCTGGTACTCTCTTCTACTCACTCCCCTTGCCCCCAACACAGAGTAACTGCTGCTGTGATTTTCCAACAGCATAGATTCCCTGTGCCTGTGTGTGTTTTTTATACAAATGGAATCTTATGTACACTTCTGTGTCTGGCTTCTTTCTTTCAACGTTATGTTTATGAGAGTCATCCATATTTTTGCGTAGACTTGTAGACGGCGCATTCTCTGTGTAGTATTCATTTGGATGACTGTACCTAGATTTACTTAGCCTTCCATGGTTGACAGGAATTCGAGTACTTTGCAGTTTGGGATTATTAGACACAATGTGCTCTGAACATTTTAATGCATGGCACGTGGTGAACCTATGTACACATTTCTGTACGTACAGCTTGAAGTGGAGCTGATGGATCACAGACAATTATATATAATTTATGTGTACATGTAATATATATATATATATATATTAGTAAATATTGCCCAACAGTTTTCAAAAGTGGCTTTAACATTTACAATTCCACCAGCGGTGATGAGAACTCTGGTTGCTCTAGACCGTTGCTAACACTTGGTCTTTTCTTTCTTTTTTCATTTTAGCTAGAACTGGAGATTGCTAATTATTGAATTGAGACTGTGTATGAATTAAAGTGACTTAAGTGCTTGCAATTGTCTAAGAGTGATCAGAACAGTCTGAACCCCTTTCTGGGTTTTACATGAGGAAAAAGGAAGACCTCCCTACAGCTAAGCAAGTTAAAAGGTACTAGGAGAAACAAAAGGAAGGTTGTTTTTATGTCAACCTATGGATAACATTGGGACATTATCATCATCATCATCATTTACATTATTTTTATTTTATTTTTATGACTATGATTTTCACCAAAGTACAAGGACTTCCTATGAAAGATTATAAAATTTTGTACTCTTGACCTTCCCTGTCTTGATGAAAGCTAGGATTTTGACCTATCTGAAGCTCAAGTTTATAACTAATGTTTTCAATCTCAAACTACTATCAAAAATCCTACTTCATTTCCTACTATCATGGGGGCTAAGAAGAGTAGTTTTCATAATAAAAATAGATAAGAACTAGATCATTATCCCCTTGCTTGTTATGGGAAAAGAGAAGAAAGAAAAGAAGAAAAGATTTTTCCAGTCTTCTTGGCACCCATTTTACCTGCCCCTCCCTGTTCTCCGAAGGAACACAATCAAAAAAGCTCATTCCTTAAGCTCCATGCAAGAGGCCAGCCTGGGACAGAGGGTTTCCCTCCAGGTTGCACATGTGTCCTCTGTTTGTAAGACATGAGAAATGCACACCACTGCTGAACAAGGTGGTCCTTCCAGGTAATTGCTCCCTGGATGGGCCTCTGGAAAGCAAACCAAGCCTTTCGCTGCTTTTTCCCACATTTTGTCCAGCCAGTTGTTCTTTGAGAGGGTAAGGGGCATAAGAAAGTTGGCTCACTGATAAAGGCCTATGTTTGGGGAATTTTCACCAAACATGTCATTTTTCTAATTGGGGCTATTTGCTGTGGTCCTTCTGCCTGACTGTCTACACCGAGTGCAGGGTGTAATTACAAACAGAGTAGCAGCACTTCCATCACAAACTCACCCTGTGGTTTCTCTGACTCGTTCTCATGACCTATGGGCCTCTCAAAATGAAGGGTATTTTTTTCCCTGGAAAATGTATTGCAATGATGGCCTTAATTGACACTGCTGAATATTGAAGTGCAATTTGTTATTCAATTTTTAAAATGTTTATTAAAAAGCAGGAAAGGAAGTGAAGCCAAATGGTGTTTTTCCGTATGCTGTGTATATAACCACGTATTTTATTTGAGACTTTTATTTTAAAAATTGGGACAATATTGGATAGCCATATGGCCCCAGCAAAATTACCCAAATGTTTAAATCAAAAGAGACTGTCATGCAACTATATTACTGCCAGACAAGTTAATAAGAATAAAGAAAAATGAAGTAAATTAGAGGATACTCGGAAATTTTGCTTTCGTGATTTATATAAGTGGCTGAAAGAGTTATTACTTGGAAAGGGAACGGTGGAATGGTTTAGCCTGCTTAGTTTAAGTGAAAGTGAAGAATCCCAAAGGTGTGTAAGAGCCTTGGTGGCTCTCCTTACTGGGGCAATTCCTGCTCAGAGGGCTGGTCTTCAAAAGGGTGAGTTTCTACTTAAAGGCACTACATGGTTGCCATTCACTAAAGATTTCACCACACTTGGGGGAGGAGAAAAACACATTCCTACAACGCCTGCCTTGGGGACATTCTCTGCTTCCCAGAGAGAAGCAGAAGCCAGATTGGGAAGGGACCGGGGAGATGAACCTAGACACATTTCAGAGGGAAGGGAGTACTCTTCAGAGACAGCACTGGGACCATAGGCATAAGCCTGGATGAGCCAAGGACATCACCTAGGTCTGACCACACACCACCGACACGACCCGCAGAGCAGGGCCAGGCCCTGTGATTCTGATGTATGTCCACATTTGGGAATCAGTGATTCCAGTCAAATTCCTTCATTTCACAGTTGAGAATAATAAGAGTCAAGAAAGTGAATTCCTTGCCACGGATCACCAAGTGCTCGGTGACGAAAGAGTACAAGGAAGGTTCACTGTTCTTCCTGGCTGCATCCCCCATACCAGACGGCCTTCTGGGTGCTTCTCTTGCATCAGGCCCCTCACCTTCCAAAGCTGTCCATTCTGCTGTGTGACAAGTTTAACCTCTCTGGGCCCCACTGTCCTCCTCTGGAAGGATGATAAGAACTGCCATGTGAGGGTTACCAAAAATAATAAAAGACAAAGAAGGGCTCTGAAAACTATAAAAAGCAGAGTAAAGAGAAGGCATTGCTCCTGTTATTTATGCAGTGACACTACCTTGTCTGCACAAACTACGTAAGAATTCGAGAAAGAGAAGAGCAATCAGAACAACAACAACTGTCCCTCAGAGGCCAAGAGCCCTCAAACATCCTCCCGCCCAGACGAAACACAGGCGGGGCTCTGGGCGACACTGAAGTCAGCCTCGGGTGGGACTGGGCTGGGACCAACCAAACTTCTCCTTTGGCTGTTGGTCACTTTCTTGTTCCCTCCCTCACCCTTACCCTCAGGCTACCTCGTTTGGTTTTCCGCTACAAAGTTTACCAGTTTAATGATGGTTGGAGCTGCTATGTCTAACCAGTCACCCTGAGTCTCCTGGACTTCCTGTTGTAAGCCCTCTTAAAATGAAGACCACGTTCTCCATTCTTCAGAAAACTACCAGCTCCTAACCTGGTATGGGACAATTAGTAGCTGATCCTTGAATCACCCATCTAGAAGAAAAATCAGAGATCCATTCATTCGACCGTTTGACAAGCATTTACTGAGTGTCCACGATGTGCCAGGCTCTTAGTGCTGGGACATAGCAATGAACAAGGAGACGGTGACCTCTGCCTCCGGATGCTCAGCTTCCAGTGGGTTTGAGAGTCCATCTACCCACAAGCACTGAGTAATGCTAAGTGCTGTGAAGCAAAGCGCAGCAGGGGGAAGCGCTGGGGAGTTGGGGAGACAGACTGGTTTAGACAGCGTCACCAGGGTCACTCTCTGGGGAGGGGACCTTGGAGGAATCTGAGTGGGGTGAGGACTGGGCCACACAGTGATCTGGGGGTGCCATGGTCCAAGTAGAGGGAACAGAAACGCCCTGCCAGTTTCAGTTCCAATTCCACTGTGATCTATTGGCCATCCTCCATGTGCTCGAAGTGCTCTCATGTCGTGTTAGTTAATCCTCCAGCCACTTTGTGACCTCTTCTCTGGAACTTCTTCTGGCAAGGCCAAAACCATCTGGAGTAGAGAAGTGGGAAATGTCCTCTGGTCTGTTCCAGGCACATGACCTTCTGCCCAGGGCCAGAGGGAAGAGTTGGTCATGCCTAAGCCAACAACCATGGTGTTCTCACGTGGTCAGATCCCTCAGATGAGAACACAAAGCCTCATGTGAGCCTGAACGTTCCCTGGTGTCAGCACGTGACCCAGCACAACAGGCACTGCCCCTGCATTGGAGGAAGTTCCTCAGAAGCCAACCTGCTGTGAACTGAGGTCAAGGAGAGTGATGAGACCCATAAGAAAGCCACTGGACAGCTGAGCAGGCACCCTGTGACCACCTGCACGAGTGCCTGAAACCCTTGGGTAGGAGCTGCAGCAGGGAGGGCAAAGGCAGCTCATTCAGTGCTGCTCTGCCCGGGTCCACCTCTGTTCAAAGGGGCCCTGAACCCAATAGAGCAATCAGCGTGGACTCTACTTTCGTGAACACCATTCTCCCCAACTGATTCCTTCCTAAAAAGGAAAATTGTCATTCCTCCTACCCTTAATAAGAACATACAAGGAAGATACACAATTCCTGGTATTACACAATGTCTACGATTAGAGTCACAAGGCCTCTATCAGGTTGCCGTGCACAACTTCTTTTACCCAAGTCAAAAGTTTCACACCATTCGTCTTCATGGACGTGGCAAAATTATGCAACATGTCATCTTGGCTCAAAATTCACTGTTATACAAGGCAAAGACATATAACACTATTAGAATGTATAATGTTTCATATTTTTGGTAGTAAGAATTTCAGAGACAGTATTAGACAATGGAAGCAAACATCCATTGTAATAGGTTTTGCAGGATATGAGAACAAAGAAATAAAATTTATTTGTATCATTTGGTCATCTAGGGGAAAATGAAAAGAATTATTAAATTTTTCCTAAGAAAATACATTAGTACTGGATCCCAGAATTAAAAGAAACTCTTGCAACAATTTAACCAAAAGGTCTAAGAGTCTGGGAACCATGAAATTAAATACATGTGCATATGTGCACTGTTATGGGAGACAAACCACAGATTTCATTAGAATCTGAAGGAGGTTTGCCGTTGATCTAGTGCTCAATGCTTTTATTTCGTGGGTGAAAAATCTGACACTCGGAAAAGTGAATTCACAGTAAAACAGTTCCAGAGTTTTGACTGTACTCCGGTTACCTGCTTTCCAGTGCAGTCCTTCAACAGCATCACTATTTTAAGGGAGAGTCTGGGGCCCCTGCGAAAGGTTAGCCACATTTCCCCACCAGACACTGTCCGGTCATAATTCACATAACTCTGCCATCGGCTTAGCCACAGAGGGGCCAGAGAAAGCAGTGCCCTACTTGACAGGAATGGCCAGAACCTTGCAACCAAATTAGTGATTATGTAAGCCTTTCAGTTTAATTCCAAAGTCTCTAACACTGGGGGAATTCTTCAAAGAGGCTAAAAAATTGGCAATGCATCATTTGTTCTCATGGGCATTTTCATTAAATTATAAGCGAATGGACATTCCCACACTGAAAACAGCACAAAGGAAGCTGCCCTAACACTGCTGGGCTCTCTGTGCAAAACCCGCCTTCAATTATCTTGATCCGTATTGATTCTCCCACCTCCTTTTAGCAGCGCAGCTTCTAGGAAACACGAGGCACACAAAGCAGGAGCAATTACCACACCATCACCCAAAACATAAATCAATAGTAACAAACGACCTGGCGTTATTACACTACTTATCCTGCCCTTGTCTGGACCACATGGAGTCAGACTTGCTTTTCTTCCTTTGTTTTATGAAACTATTGCATATAAACCATCTTTGTAATAAGACAGGAGCTCAGGTCTTCATTCACAGCTGCCGGCCCGCACCGTGCCCAAGTTCTCAGGGCAAGAGGGCCTCCAAAGACCCTCTTTCCAGCACTCTCCTCTCAGCCAGGCTAACCTCGGAAATAGGACTGTCTCTAAACATATTTGGATCACAACATCAGACTTTTAAAAGTCCGTGATAGCAATGGTAACAAAAACTACAAACATTCATTGTACTGAGCTATATATCAAGAAATGTGCTGAGCACTTCCACAAAAATCTCAGCTAATCCTAACAGTTTATGAGGTAGATGATGTTATTTATTCCTATTTTACAGAATAGGAATTCAGAAACCCAAAGATCATAAGCTGCCCATTGCTGAGCAATTGCCAATTAGACCATTGCCTTGGAGGATATTGGGAAGGCGTATCTTCCTGCCCTCCACGAGCTGGTAATGGAGTATGCAAAGCCAGAAGTCCAAAATAAACTCTACTGTAATGGGATAAATACTATTCTATTCATATAAAAATGCTATAACATCTGAGAATAGACCTCAATAATTCATATTAGAGAATTGTAATGTGGGAATTCTAATATGAGAATTCTAATAGGGAAGGCTGCTTTTGCAGACTGGGTTCCCCCAGAAGCAGACTCTGAAACAGACATCTGCATGCAGGAACTTCACTGGGGATCATTACCTATGGGGAGAGTGAAGAAAGAGGGATTTGGCAGAATAGAAATTTGAGCTGCGATGCAGCCATAGTCAAGGTCTCAGCTTACCCTCAGGTGAGTTATGAAACTGAAATGGCCCAGTTGGCCTTAATTGGATCCAGGGCACCAGACTAAACCAGAATAAACCAGCCAGGGGATGTGGGCTACCTCCAGGAAGGGGTGTGACCTTGGGCATAGAGCTCTCTTTAGTCAAGGTCCATTGCCCAGGAGTAGGGCTCATCTGCCACCTACCAGCCATTAACACTCCCTGTGTCTGGGGGAATAAATACTTGAGTCATGAGAAAGGATGCACACCACAGCACCCGCTATGGCCACAAAAGGAACTTGAAAGCATGATGTGTAGAGCATACCAGAAAGAGGAAGCATCGTGAGCAAAGGCATAGAGGTGGGAAAGTATATGGCAAGTTCACAGAATTTGGGGTGGTCTAGCACGCACAGAGCAAGAGTACATGTTGAGGACTGGCAGAAAAGGAGCCTAGAAACATAGGCTGGAAGCACTTCATGAGGGTCCTAAGTGCCATGTTGAGAGATTTGGGTCGTCTTCTTGACAATGCAGAACCCCATAGGAAAGGGTCATGGTCAGTCACAGTTTATAAAGGATGCAGAACACAAGGGGGGAATGTTAAATGCCTAAGAACTGTGGTACAAACGATAGAGAGAGAAGCTCGTTTTCAACTCAGTTCAAAACTAAGTTGGTCATCAAACATGTTGAATATGGGTGATGGTGAACATCAAATTGGGAAGACCCAGGAGAACATGGCAGAGCCAGGAGGAGTTCAGAGAGGACAGTACTAGACACATGGACTTGACGTTACCAACACTGAGAAAACAATGGAAACAAGGAGGAGTAGATTAAATCTCTGAAATGAAGAGAACAGAAAGGTAATGGCAATAGAACCTCAAGACCATACCACCAGCAGTGGAAGAGGCCCCAGTGAAGCAGACAGTTCTAGAGTAGTCAGGGAGGAAGACGAAGGAGCCACTTAATATAGAGTCAAACAACCAAGGAAATGGAAAAGATGAAGAACTGCAACACGGGAAATGATGAAGAAAGTTCAAGGAGCATGAAATAGTCCCTTGGATTAGTCCTCGGGGGTTAAGATTCAATTGAGCAGTGAGGAAGTGTTTGTACGGGCTTCCCAAACTTTTTCACATCAGGGCACACATGGGAGATTATCATTTTTATGTGTCATACCAGGGTAGATAAACATGTCTGTGGCCAGGTGTGACAAACGCAGTACCCCTCTGGCCACCTTGAGGGCTGAGGGCATCAGTTATCAGTAAAACGCCAGTGTGCCAAGACTGAGCGGGCAGGGCGCCCTGCCCGGGTACGCACAGACCACTCACCTGAGATGACTGGCCATGGGAGAAAGGCCAGAGGACACTGGGCAGAGAGGGCGGCAAGGGTGAATGAAGCGACACCCCCACCAAAAGCAAGGAGACTACATGCCTATTTGCGAACAGAACGAGCCAATACAGAGAGCAAACAATTGGAGAGAAAAGAACTAACTGAAAGAGCAAAATCTATTAAGTTTTAAGGGAAGGAAAGGCCCTGGTGGAGTGGCTGTCCTAAAGGGAAAGTCTGATAACTCTTTCTAGAAAACTGGATGAAGATACGAGAGAATGGATGATTTAGAAAAAGAGCTTTGATGCAGGAATGAAAAAAAAAAACTAGGAAGTAATAGTGGTTTGTTGAGAAAGGAGAGTGCTGGGCGTTGAAAATCAAGATGCAGGTGGTGACGCAACGCCTTATCCGCACAGCTGAAAATCCGGTTCTTGGGGAGCAGGAAGGAGAGACCCACAGAGTCGTAAGAGGGGTTCGTAGGTTAGATAAGTCTGGCATGAATAGGAGGTTTAAGGCAAGGCAAGATAGACAAGAAGAAAGTAGTTATGAGGCTGCAACTATACCGCAGTGAGAAATGAGAACCAAAGGCATTGGCGGGAGTGGAGAGACAAGGACGGATTCAGAAGATATCTGGCAGTTAGAAAAGACAGCAACAGAGAAAACTGAATTGGAGCGTGGATATCCCGAAGTGAGCATATTGACCTAGAAAGCATACACTCTATATTGACCTAATGATAGATTACAAGAAAGCACTTACTGCCAATGTTAAAACATATTTGACCGCTGCTGATTATGAGAGATTCGGGGAGATTACAGAGACACAGGGCAAGACCCTGCAGCATGTTATACAGTCACTATCTCTTGCATTCAGATGGCTCCATAGCCCCATGGAGCTCCTACCTCTTCAAATTAGACCACTGCAATTGGTGTGTATCTTGTGCATTCGTGACTTAAGAAAAAGACGTGCAATTTTGTTTGGGTTTGTTTTTACAAGGGATATTTTTCAACCAGAAGTTACTTTATTAAAAGGACAAAAAAAAAAAAGTAATGAGGTTAAAATCCCATTGGTTTTTTAAAGCAACTGGAAATAATTGATGTGCATTTGCAACCTGTTTCTAAATGTTCTTGGAGAACTCTGTTTGAAATGTCCTGTTGTGACCCATGTGATTCTAACAGAAGTTGTTTTGGAAAGATGCCTAATATGAGCTTATCACACACTGAAGGAGCAAATGAATAGGCAGTTGTTTGCGGCTCCTTTGAAACAGTCAGCTGTGATCCTTAAGGAATAAATGAGCAGAAGTAGAAACCAAAAATTTCTAAGCTGCTCTGATCTTTAGATTTAAGTGGAAGCCGATTTGCAAGCACAGCCTGCATGCTGTGATGGTGTGTCTGGCAAGGCTGGCCACGCTGACACTGCACTGATCTTAAGACTAAAGCAGAGCCCACACATCTGTTTCCTTTTCTCCTCAGACTGCAGAAACTTCAATGACAATACCTCGTCTCCTCTTCTAGGTTTAACAGAATTAGTTGCTTAAGCACAGTGTCACTCCTATGAAGGAGGGTATGCAAGCCACCCTTGCAAGACGGCGGGCGTACCAGCTCAGCACGGCGGTGTGCGAAGGAGGCCTGACCAACAAAAGCTGCCATCGCTCAACAGAACCTCCAGCTCTGCCCAAAAAGACAGATTCCCTATTCCAGCAAGGCTCCTGTCACCCTCTGGTACCAACCAGACATTCATCCAGTGGCCTGGGAGTTCATGGGGGCCACCTGAATGCTTGAGACGTACCCAGCGCTATTTCTAACACAGAGAAGGTCCTTAAAATATATTTATATCCTTGTCTTTCCCTTTTACGAAAGAGGAACTAGCATCGATAGCCAGGATCTGTCCCCTAAAAAAAAGCCTGTCGCCTAAGTCCCTTTACCTTCCGGAGCCTGAGAGAGACATGCTCCAATCATAACTCCTCTGGATCAGCAAAGCAAGATCTGCCCATTTCTCTCTCAAAGTCCATCTTAGTGGTTAAATGTATCATCATGCAACACATTCATATTTTCATTCTTTATTTCTATAGCTCTGGTTTTTCGTGAGTTTTTCGTTTGTTTTGTTTTGTTTTTTAATGATTTCAGGACTTGTCCCTTGTGATTTGGGATGGAGCCTGAAGGAATGAGATATACACATATATTTTAAAAGCTCACTCTGGGCTACACGTGGTGGCTCACGCCTGTAATCCTAGCACTCTGGGAGGCCGGGGCGGGAGGATCTCTGGAGCTCAGGAGTTTGAGACCAGCCTGAGCAAGAGCAAGACCTCATGTCTATTAAAAAAAAACAGAAAGAAATTTTCTGAACAACTGAAAATATATATAGAAAAAATTAGCCGGGCACAGTGGCGCATGTCTATAGTCCCAGCTACTCAGGAGGCTGAGGCAGGAGGATCGCTTGAGCCCAGGAATCTGAGGTTGCTGTGAGCTAGGATGACGCCACGGCACTCTAGCCCGGGCAACAGAGTGAGATTCTGTCTCAAAAAAAAAAAAAAAAAAAGCTCACTCTGAGTGAATCTGATACAAAGCCAGTTTCAGAAACTCCCTTCTATGGTCAAACTAGGACATTTTAAATTCTCACTTCTGTAAACACCTTACAGTTTCACAAAGCATTGCACACATGTTGTCTGAATTCAGCCTCACTAAAATCCTTTGAGATATACAAAGCACAAAACACTAATCCCATTTTGCAGATAAGGGAATGGAGAACAAAGAGTTAAAACACTCAGCCCAAATTCATGGATTTGGAACTAGCCCTAGAGCTTTGTAGCTGTGTCCGGCTTCTGCCTCGTACATCCAGCTGGAATGGACAGAAAGTAGGAGGGAGAGGCGTCCGCTTCCTTTGGCAAATCCAGTTCTGCATCTTCACTTGTGCACAAGAAAGAGTACATGTTCTGGAGCATCCCTCCCTCCCCTCCCACACGTCCGTCCCCTTCCTCCCAGAGCCAACCAGCTGGAGTGCAGGAAGCCTCCCCAGGAGAAACGCTCCAGTTTCTTCTTTTCCAGACCCCCAATTCGGTCTTCCCCAGTTTCTGTTTCAAAGGATCCATTGCAATAAAACCTTTTGAGTCTTTTTGTTAGGCTTTTCTAAAGTCTCTCTTTACATCTTTTTGCTTTCATATTTTCTTGAGTGGAAAATTCACTGAGGGGTGGATTCTGGGTCACTCAAAGGTTAGGAGGGAGAGGGAGGGGCTTTATAGTCATCCTCAAATCCCAGCCCATCATAAACTGATCAAGTCATACTTAGAGTCAGATGAGCCCCCTCCATTTAATTAAAGGCTGGCTATGGAGTGCCTAAGTGCCCGGTAAGAACACAGCTGAGCACTATCGTTGAAAGCAAAAATAATTATTTGGAAGCAGAAATAAATTCCTCACATCTATTGGGACCCCTGTTGATTTACAACCATAAGGTAATTTGCTTCAACTAACTTAATTCCTATTCCCTGTTCAATTCCCTTGCACTTTTTAAATAATGTTTAAATTCCCCTTTGTACTCTCTGTGCTACCAAATAAAAGCAAAATTTATCTTTTGTTTGCCAAAGCCAAGCAAATTTGGAAGGAGAAAATTACTAATAAAGGACAAATGATTTTAAAGAAAATGTATTGTTTCATTTCAGTGAATTGGAACAGAGTACAAAAAAAGCTTAATCATTATATTAAATCAAAGAAATGTAAATCACATAATTCACACTCATAAATTGCTGACAACACGTGGCTTTTGAAGTGTTTAGGATGGGAAGGCCTCTTGGTGGGTCGGGAGGGGGGACATACTCTGGAAGTGAGTGGCCCGTGTGGCCAGGACTCGGAGTCCTTTCCGGACGTTGCTCCTTTTTCTCACGAGGCAGCCATTCTCCAGCTAAATCTCGGACTGGCTCTCCTGCCGAGGGTATCAACCTCTCACAAATTGAGCACTAAGAGATGATTCAAGTCCTGAGCAACTGGCTGGTCCAGATGACACTAGTCATGGAATTGCAACATTTGTGTCCCCTCGATGACCAAGCTGGGATAGACCTTCCTGGGCCACTATCCATTGTTCGGAGATTTTTTTTTTTTAATGTCAGTTAATATGAGACGAATTAAACATTTCTGAGTCAATAACAATAATGATAAACCATGTTTGTAAAAGTTTCCACAGACATCACCTTGCCATATGGACCCAACATGAGGCTGTTTGTACAGGAGCTAAGGATGCACACTCTGGAGCCCAACCACCTGTGTTCCTGCTCTGGCTCCTCCCTCTATGCTGGGTCACATTAGGCCAGTTTTTTAACCTCTCTGTACTTCAGTTTTCTCAGCTGTAAAATGTAAACAATAATAGTACCTATCTCATTGGGTTGTTTTCATAGTCAAAAGAGAAAATGTATATAAAGCTCTTATCACATCACTTAATAAAGATTATACATATATATATATATATGCAGATAATTTTTGTTATTCACAGTTACTATGTTCTAGAAAGTTGCCAGGAAAACTGAATTAGTGACTACTGAACCATTGCTCCTAGGGAAATAGAGGGTAGCCTCCTGAGAGCCCCTGGTAACAATATTTTCATCAATCCATCAGTACATAACCTTATTTTATGTGTGTCTGGGCTTAGGACATTTCATTTAACGTACATTGTTGATTCATTAACATTGAACTCACAGCCAAGAGTACCGGGAACAAAGCTTATCTGACACACGTATTTTCTCCATTCGGTACATCACAGCCTTCTTTCACTTAGGAATACCAGACAGCGCTTCAGCAATGTACTTAAAGACTATTCTAGCAGTAAAATCACCAAAGAAAAGCACAAGAATGTTAAAGGAGCAGCATTAAATAGACTACAGAAAGGACAGTTGTTTATAGAGTGTCTTTTTGTTGGACCCCAGCTGAGAAGGTGCACATTAGGGACTCAAATTTTTCACAGTTCTGCACATATCTATGAAAGGCCAAGAAAGCACAGTGAGTATTGATTTGGGGGCTACAAATAAATTTTAGTGAGTAGGTGAATTTGCAAATAACAAAGATGAGCTGCATTATCATGACTAATCACCCAATGACATAAATAAATCAGTTATTCCCATTCCCAGTTTGCAGATGACAAATAGGCCTAGTAAGTCATTAGGTTATTCCCTGTATCTAGAAACCATATTTACTGAATTTTTATTTCTCAGTATTATTTCTATAAACCACAGAGCCTCAATATATTGAAAAAGTCCAACCAGTTGGACTGTTATCTGTGATCTTCGCTGCCAGTCCCACTAAAGTGAGTGTTCTTATAGACACTTGAAAACTGTATCATAAAACATAATTTGTCTCTGCCCTTAAGGAATGAATAAGCACAGTTTCTATGAAGCAAATCATTCCACTGACATAAAAAAAATTAAGTAGTCATAAAGAAAAACATCTTTTTTGCATCCTAGAAAGGAAATTCACATTGAACCTGGTACCTAAATATATCCAGCTCTTTATTACAGGAAAAGGTAATTAATATTATGAAATATGTCCACCACAAGCAAAGCACTAAACTAGACACTGTAACATACATTATCTCCTCTGTTCTTCACAATAATCTTATAATGAAGTGTTTATTATTTTTATTCTACATATAAGTAAACTGATACACATAGGGGTCAAATAATTTGCTCAAGGTCACATAGCTATTAAGTGGCAGAGTTGGAATTCAACCCAAATATATTTAACTCCAAAATCATTATTCTTTCTGGCATCTAGCAATGCTTAAATCCCCTTGGATTACATCTGATCAAGCACCAAACCTCTAGAGAATCTTCCATCAGCCTCAGTCCCTTGAGCAATTTTGGGCAAGTTCAAAATCCTCTCTACCTCATTTCCCACTGACAATGTTGGGTCACAATTGTTATTTCTCTGCCTAGCAGCAGCTAACTTTTTTTTTTTTTCAATTCTCTGAAAAGCACGAAGAGATCTGCACAAGGCACAGGCTATAAAAATGCACAGAAACATACTTGTCTTCAAAATAGCCATTAGATTTTGGATAGAAGTCACCCCTGAATTGCATAAAGAGAGATCCAATGTGACTTTTAGCAAATTCCTAGTAATTAAGTAATTACAATATTTTATCTTCTTTGTTCTAGCAACTACTACTAATTCTAGATACTTGTGAAACTTCAGGGTCTCTTTAAATAGTTAACTTTATAGAATAAGCAAAACTTCCCCAAGATTCCTTACTCTGGTTAGGTAAACAGCTGGAATATTAACATAGGGAATTCTCCAAAACCATTCATGGTGTAAACAGAAGTCACAAGATTAGACACCCATATCAAAGCTGAAAAATTCTGACTTAAATCCATTAAAGCCCAGTTCGATTGTACCCATATATTTGCCGCTTGGTGGAAACTGGACTGCGGATGAGACGGTGATGAGCCCTTGCACTGCTTAGAAGGGGGAGTGTTAACAAGGACACAGGTAACCAGCAGTCACTGAATCCTCTCCATGTGCTGATGACTGTGCTGTGTTTTGCATTCAGTACTTGTCTGACTACCTCAACAGCCTTTTTATGATTCCCATTTTAGAGATAAGGACATTAAGCTCAAGGAGACCGATGTCTAAGGACATAAAACTAAAGAAACGGGAAATAAAAATTAAGATTACTAAGGCAATGTTTACATTATTTTGTAGAGGGGTCTCTTTAAGCTCATTAGAAGTAGTGTGTTGCGTATTGATCATTGCTCGTTCTTCTCCGGATCCTTTCTCTCAGCCTGCAAATATGCTTACACATGATCATCTTAAAACATCCCTTCTGTTAGTGCCTCTGCAATTGCCTCCTTTTCCTTTCAAACAGCCAAACTTCAACGACCCCCGCCTACACTTCCTCATTCCTCTGACCACCCCATATTTGGTTCTCACTTCTCTCCTGAAACAGCTCCTTCAAAGGTCACCATGACCACCTTATTCGTAACACCAGTGACCTTTACCCCATTCTGTCTTCCCCCATCTCCACCCCTCCTTCATGAAACCTCATGAAATTTAAATTCTATTACACGTGCTCTGATTTACAGCCTATCTTTCTTACCAAACCCTTTCAATCTGCTTATTTCTTTTTTTCCTTTTCCTTTTGCTCCCCAAACTCAGGAACACAGTTTGATTTATCAAGAAATATTAATGAGCACCTACAATGTGTTAGTCACCATGGGGAAGACATTACTATGAAGTCATAGTCCCTGCCCTCAAAACGTGAACATCTATTCACTCAACATTTATTGATCATGAGTTATGTACCAGGATGTGTGGAGAGCTGAAAATTCAACCGTTATTTTACATGTCATGGTTGACAGGGGAAACCAATATGCAGATAATCACCAAATTATAGCTAAGATTGAAGAACATGTGGAGAAATAAGAACCAAGGGTTGCAGAAGGTGAAAAGTGAGAAACTGACGTTGGCAGGAGAAGCAAGGAAGCCTTCCCAGAGAGGTGACATGCAAGCTAGATAGTGAAAAATGAATGTAAGGGGTGAGTACAGAAGACGGAGAAGTAGGTAGGCAGACAAGGAACCAAGAAGAGATTGGGTATGCGTAAAGCAAACAAAAAGAGCCTGGCATATTTAGCAACAGGGAGCGTAGATTGGAAAAAGGGAGAACAGCTGTTGTGGCCTGTTCATTGCTCTTGGTCCTCTTGCTCTCTCTGCACCCTGCCTCTGCCAGCCTGCAGTCATCGTCACTATCCTAGTGGGTCCCAACTCAATATTTCTACAGGCTGTCCCACTTCCCCACATGCCTGATAAACAAAGATACTTGGGAGGCCCACTAGAACCTCAGGCCAAATATTTCCAACACTAACTTAAACTCTTTCTTCTCAAACCCAATGTTCTTCCAAGTTTCCCTTTGCCCATAAATGATACACCTACATCCCCAGGCTCCTCAGCTGTGAGCCTTGATGTCAACTTTAACGCTAGCCTCTTCCATCCAACAGATCACCAGCACCTGTCAGTGTATCTCTGTAAAATAACTCATATCCATCCCCTTAATTTCTTTCCCATCCCCATAGCTCTACTTCAAGCTCTTAGCACATCTTGTCAGAATGACTGCAGAAGCTTTCCACCTGGGTTTGTTCCTAGCTGGTTCTGTTTTCCCTCTCCTCTAACATATATTTCCCTCTCCACTATAATGCTCTCAGATTCATCTTCCCAAAGCACAACTTCAATTATGTCACTGCTTTGCATAAAAGTGGTCAGCAGCTTCTCCTTGTCTCAGTGAAAAATTTTAAACTTCCTATACTTCCATTCATGGTTCCTTAAAAAAAAGTATTTCCAATATTCTTACTACCCCTCTTCCCATATTTCATGGAAACTTTCTATCCCAGTCTCCCATAAACCTCCATTCTCCTCATGTTTTCCCACTGCTGTGCTTTTACTCATACTGTTTCCTGTTTCTTTTGCCTCGTTGTTCAAACTTTACTATTTTCAGTAAGTCCAACTAAATAACATACCCCCTCTAAGAGGCCTTCTCTGATCACCCTCAAATGATCTTTGTCTCTATCCCTCTTCTGAACATGCACGGCATTCTCTCTCTCTCCTTGCTGTGGTTCTTGTTACATCGTCTCAGTGCTCTGGGTGTCCATGTGTATGTTTTTCCTCCCCTGTTAGACTAGAAGCACCTAGAAGACAGGATTGCTCTCTGACTAACTTTGTAACTATAGAAGATGGTATTTTTTCCCTATTATTCACTCCCTACCCTTTATTATAAAAGAAATTTATATCCTGGACATTACCATAAAGCTTGCAATGCCTTCCATGAGGAGGAGAAATATATTTTCCCATCCTAATTATTGTGTGGATGGCCAGGTGATATGCTTTAGCCAATGGAATATAAGCAAATACAATATTTTTCACATTCGAGCAGAAGCTTTAAAAGGCATTGTGAATTTTTTCTAGCCCTCTTACTTATTCTTTCCGCAAAAAGAATGCTAACTAAGGCCTGCTCCTTTAATCTGGGTCTCTGAATGAGGACACATATGAAGCAGAAACACAGCAGCCAACCTACTGCTGCCAGCATGGAACATGAATGAGAAGTAAACATTTGTTATTGTAAGATACCAACATCTGGGGATTGTTATTACTATGAAGCTGACTAATCAAGAACCAACATAGCACCTAGCCTAGGGCCTGGCTTAAGGAAGAAATTCAAGAATTATTTGTTCAATAAGAAGATTACAATCTGTTGGTATCTGTTTATTGAAAGTCCGCGCAAACCACTACCATTGCGATACTTGGATAGTCTAGAGAGAATAATAAAATTGGAAGTGAGATAAACGATTAAATCCATATGAGAAAACAAGTACTCAACAGGTAGAAAATGAAAACAGGTAATAGATAATATTAAAAACCCAAAGAAAAATGCTTAATGCTATTTCTAGTCTCTTTTTGATAGCATATTTTAAAAGGTCAGCTATGATATAGGGTACGTACCATTTATGATGGAAGGTAAAAAACTAAATTGGACTGGGGAAAGACATTGTTCAAGATTGCTTTTTGAAGTAGTATATTCAGATCAGTAAAGGGCAATACCATCCATTGCTGGGTTGATTGCCTCTAAACTGACATTTAAAAAGCACTTTTTAGAAAGGGGTATAGGAGGATAAACAAATGAGAAATAAAATTAGTTAATGATATTTTTGATAATGGGAAGATAAGAAATAATGACAAAAAATTGGCAAACAATAGAAGACATAATTAACGTGGATTTGTCAAGAATAAATTATGAGGCACATGTAATTGTCTTCTAGAAAGAATGCATGAATTTTATATGGGGGTGGAGCCACATGGATTAGATGTGGACTCTAAAATCTTTTCTATGGAAAATAGGACCCAGAAACAGAAAACCACGTAAAACAACTGTAGGACTCAGGAATTACTGCAAAACCGTTGTCTCCACAACCTAGATCAAGAATGGAAGTTTTCAGTCTCCACAGAAGACTTCCATATACCTCTCTCTAATCCCAGCCTCCTTCCTGCCCAAGGAAATAATTCTAACTTGCATAGTAATCACTTACTTATATTTCTTGATATACCCACATGTATTACTTTCCTAGGGCTGCTATAAAAAGTCACAACAACGTGAGAGGCTTAAAACAATAGAAATGTGTTCTCTCACAGTTTGGGAGGCCAGAAGTCCAAAATCTGGGCATTGGCAGAGTGGTTCCTCTGCAGGAAAATCCACTTCGTGCCTCTTTCCCAGCCACTGGTGACTGCTGGCAACCCTCGGCATTCCTTGACATGTGGCTGTCTGTCCTCCGGTCTCTGCCTTGGGCTTCACATGGCCTTTTCCTCTGTGTTTATATGTCTAAATTCTCCCTCTCCCTTCTCTTCTAAGAATACCAATCATTAGAGGAAGGAACCAGCCTAAATCCAGGATGATCTCATTTTAAGATCCTGAACTTAATCACATCTGCAAAGACTGTATTTTTAAATAACGTTACATCCACAGTTATTAGAGGGTAAGAACTTGGATGTATCTTTTGCAGGGATACTGCTCAACCACTGTATATACCCTTAGTCTCAATAGTTTAGCATCAGTATTTATTATTTCTAATGTGTTTTGTCATTTAAATTTGTTTTAATCTATAGGTCAGCCTCCATCCCTTTCTTTTTCTACAATTTATGTGTTGAAAAGCCAAGGGCATTTCACATGTAGTTTCCCACAATCTAGATGTAGCTGACTGCATACCCTGACTAAGACTCTCTCCTTAACCAAAATTTATACAGGTTCCTCTGAGCACTCTTTGTGACTAGGCCTTGCTCGTGGGCCCTGTCTCCGGCCTGGCCAGGCCAGTTGTAGCAAGAATCCTGTTGAGTCAGTTCGGAATTCCCCCACCCTTGATATCTGACCACCCTCGATATCTGATGAGATTTCTCATCCCTCATCCCTGATACCTGTCTTAGTCTGTTTTGTGTTGCTATGATAGAATACCTGAGGCTCAGAAATTTATAAAGAAAAGAGATTTGTTTAGCTCATGGTTCTGGTGGCTGGAAAGTCCAAGAGCATGGTGCTGGCATCTGTTGTGGCTTCTGGTGAAGATCCTGTGCTGCATCACAACACAGTAGAGGAGCAAAAAGGCAAGGGGGTGTGTGCAAAGATTCACACACAAGAGGCTGGGCTTGCTTATAACAACCCACTGCCATGGGAAACTAATCCACTCCTGTGAGAGTGAGAACTCACTCACTCCTGTAATATGGCATTAATCTACTCATCTAAACACCTCCCGCTAGGCCCCACCTCCCAAACTTCCGTATTGGGAATCAAATTTCAACATGAGTTTCGAAGAGGACACACTCTCAAACCACAACAATATCTAATCACTCTGGTCTATCTTCAGTAAGAATCCTGTTAAGACATTTTAGCAAGAATCCCCCTACCCTTGATGTCTCCACTTAGTAATTTTCCATCCACTGACCCTTTCACTCTGCTCTTTGGCTATAAGTCTCCACTTGTCCTTCTAGTATTCAGAGTTGAGCTCAGCTAAAAGAGGCTAAAGTATCTTTTCTCCTATTACAATAATTTCTGAATAAAATGTTATTACTACTTTAACAATAGTCCAGCTCTGGTTTTCTTTGACGACTCACAGTACAGTTCAACATGTTCCTTTGTACTCTTCATTTTCTAAAAATGGGCAGCTGGATCTAGGAAATGGATTCTACTTGGGTTTAATTCCTTAGGCAAAAAATGCAGGTGGTGGTGGTATTTTTTTAATCAGGAGGCCCATTATGTTTGGTTGTTTCCTTTTTCCTAATGTTAGCAGCCTGATGTTCAATGACTACATCCCTCAATTGTATATTTTAATTCTATCATTAATTTTTTTGCATTTATTAGCTGTAATGCTTTAATAGTAATAATAATATAGTATTAAAATACTTCCACTCATCTACTATTTGGTTACCCATAAGTTATATTTCATATAGGAAAAGCATAAAAACTGCCTGATTCTTTTTCTCCTTGGTTTTTAAGATGATAAATTTGTCTCCTTTTGTACTTCAAAAATTACAAGTTAAATTTTTGTTATTAATAATTCATAGATCCAAACATAACTGCTGAGTTTTAATCAATCAAAATTTTTCTTACTGTAGTTCAAATTTCCCCATTTTGGCTAGTGGAAGCCTCATAAAGTTACCTCCCATGTGTTTTTAACACAAACCTCATAGTCTTTAACAGCTTCTCTGTGATCTGGTGTGACAAGATGTTCGGGTTCATCTTGCACCTTTCTTGCACCAGAATTGGAATCTCCAAGAATCCCTGGTTTCTATAAGATCATAGCCTTTCACTAAGGGAGTTCATTGCTATTTGTTTTGTCATAGTTTCTAGGCCTTTCCAGTGGACACAGCTTTAAGTATATATTTATACTTATAATTTTAGAGATGAAGTGTTTCACAAACCCATAATATTTCATACTGATATATACAGACTGATACACACAAACACACACCTCTATGTGTTTGCTTTA
Organism: Propithecus coquereli; assembly: GCF_000956105.1. Lineage (NCBI taxonomy): Eukaryota > Metazoa > Chordata > Mammalia > Primates > Indriidae > Propithecus > Propithecus coquereli. The sequence goes on from NW_012153685.1 coordinate 1,063,849, forward strand.
AAATTCCCTCTGTATCACATCTGTGTTTCCTTTCTTCGGGATGAAGATCCCTCGTTTCCAAGGACACAAAGAGTGACAGGACTACAATAGTCCGTAGTTGCTCACGTGGTGCTGCACCCCCTCTTACTCAGCAGTGTAGAGAGAATAATTCTAGTACGGAAGCAATTAAAACTTCTTCTGCATTTGCTTTCTCCAGTCCGCCCCCATTTTTTATGTTTTACTACATGTGCATCATAGGAACATACAGTCATTGAGTATTATACTCTCTCCCTTCTTAGTTCTTCTTCAATCTAAATTCCACAAGTAAATATGTATTTAATGCTCACCATCAGCAATTGTGTTAATGTCCTTCTAGTCATTTTGGTTGTCTGAAGCTTGTTCTCTAGCAGAAGCCCCAGAAATGCCAGATAAGAACAGTATTTCCTGAGTTCTTGCATGATGATATTTTTTCTATGCACTTTGTACTGGAAAATAAATTTCTGTTGATACTAAATGTTTGGCTTACATTCCTTTTTTTATTATATTAAATACATTATTTCATTTTCTTCTAGCATAAAGTGCTGATGTTGAAAAATCCAGTGAAAATCTAATATTTTTTCCTTATAAATCACTTTCTCCTTTTGTCAAGATGCCTAAGGGAAAGTTTTTATTTGTTTTATTTTAACTTCAAGTAATTTCTGGTGAATATATGTTGGTGTTTGTCATTCTGGATTGATATTCTTAAGTATCCAATGTGTTTTTTCAATATGTAGTCCAAAGCTTTTATTTAATTTCACAAAAGTTTTTTGTTTTTTTTTTTTACTTATGGTTTAATATTTGCTCTGTTTTCTGGTTTTGGTTTTCTTCCTCAAGGACTCTCTGAATGTTGGACCTTCTTTGCCGATCTTCAATATGTGTCACTTTCATAGAATTCTTTTTATCATCATTGCCATTTCCTTTTTATTTTTAAAATTTTTACTTTTTTTCAGTTTGTATTTATTTTAAGACATAATCTGCTGTGTTTATTCTCTTATGTTTCTTTCGTTAGGCTTCTTTTCTGAAATTCTTTTTCTTTAATTTCAAATTCTTTTCTGAGTTTTGTCATCACCTTTCTGAATTTCTCATTCTGATTTGTGCTGTTTTGTTTTGTTTTGTTTTGTTTTGTTTTGTTTTTTAGGGTCTCTCTCTGTTACCCAGGCTAAAGTGCAGTGGCATCAGCGTAGCTCACAGCAACCTCAAACTCCTGGGCTCAAGGAATCCTCCTGCCTCAGCCTCCCAAGTAGCTGGGACTATAGGAATGGGCCACCTTGCCTGGATAATTTTTTTTGTAAAATCTGGGGTCTCCCTCTTACTCAGGCTGGTCTCAAACTCCTGCCCTCAAGTGGTCCTCCCACCTCAGGCTCCCAAAGTGCTAGGATTACAGGTGTGAGCCACTGCTCCCAGCTTGACTTGTACTGTTCTTTCATATTTTGTATCTGTTTTTTAGTGTCTTTCTTTAATATTTATAAATGTATCTTTTGAATATTCTTTCATTGTATTTAAGGATGTTATTTTGCTTTTGTCTGTTTTTGTTTACAATAGTTTGTACGAGATTTGACCTTTATATTTTCCTGTTGCTCACTTCTATGTGAAATTAGGTTCTTGAATCTTAAAAAGAGGCATGGCTCAAGATAGCTTTTCTGACTTCAGAAAGCTTTCTTTTCTGTTGTTTTTGGGTAATGTTAAAAAAAATAATTTTCTTTATGAGATTTCTTTGCTCTATTCCTCACTCCCACATTTTTTCTGTGCATTCTCTTTCCATTATATCTACTGTCCTGGTCTTGGTTAATTTTGATTCCACTCCCAACAATTCCTTCTCCATCTGAGGCACTGTCCTGAAACAGCTTGTCAATTCCGAGAGTTCATAGAACCTAGACTGCTCCACTCCCTGGGGGCCTCACTATGAGCCCACTGTTTTGAAGTGGAAAAGCCTGGCCAGATTTTATCTGATGTTCTCAAATTGCCCCCTGCACTTTCCAGTGAGTACTTGCTGGCTATTGGGGGTTCTCCTCTGATTCACTAAATGTTCCATTGCTCCCCCTGCTTCCTTCTGCAGATATTGATCCCATGTAAGTTTTGGGAGTTTTACTGGTTTCTCTCTACCTGGTTACATTTGGGGGTTAAGGAGCATATCCTTTTAGTTTTATTGTAAATGTTACCCATGGGATTTAAGTTCTGCTATCTATTTTCTCTGTCTGTGTTAAAAAAGATATTCAAGAAAATTCAACAATTTTGTTGCTGCTTCCATCTTTCCAGAATGCCTCTATTCCTCTATATGTATTTTGATCTACACAAAGAACCTATGCCATGACAACAAAGATCTAGGGAATGGAAGTTTCAGTTTCAGATGATTCCTCTACACAGAGACTAGCACATGTATAGACGAAGAAGGGCAATTCCATTAGTGTGTACTATCCTCTTTACACAATTCACAGAAACTAACCATCCCATGAGCTTAGAGAACAAAAGTTCAGACCCTAAAATACAAAAAGAAAAAATATAGTGCCAATATTGGCACCAGCTTCTTAAATACACACATGTACACACACACACACACGCACACACTCATAGCTGAGGCAGTGGCTGTCAGTCTAACTGCTGGAGATTGCCCACAAGACAGCAGCCCAGTCGAGGGTGGTGGTGATCAGTCTGGTTCCAGTGCATGTTAGCAGTCACTGCTGAAACACTCTGAGTAGTAGGAAAGGGTCTTTACAATTGTGCCCTTTGAATCACTCCTATTCAGTGATGTGGTAGCATTTCACCTAAATCTGAATGGGTTTTATTGTTATATGTTCTTATTAAAAAGGTTCGATCTGATTTATAAAAAGTGGAACAACTGGAATAGCAAAATCAAAGAGTCATTGGAAACCACTACCAAGACAGGTGAAGGTGTCCCCACAAACTCTGGAACAGAAGTGACTTGGAGACTAACCGCTGATAGCTACAAAGCCCTCATCATATCAGCACTCACACAAGAGGAAGTGGAGGGAAGGCAATTGCTCCTAGATAGCCCCGAAAACAAAACTGAAAACCACTCACAGGTACTCACTGGAAAGGAGAGAGCATGGTGAGAAGTTGTCAACTACAGGAGATTTCTGCAGAATCGAATCCCTTGTGGAAACTCTATGGCAAAAGCAGCCAATTTCTTCATTATCAACCACGAGAAAAATGAGCTGGAGAGGAAGTCTGTAAAGTAAAAGTCATTTAAAGAGATATATTAACCAATGACAGTTGGGACATTTTTGGATACCGGTTCAAATAAACAAACTAAAACAATTAAAAAGATAGTGAAATATGAACGATGAATGGATATTTAATTATGTTAAATAATTACTATAATTTATTGAGGTATGTTAGTAACATTGTAGTTATACTTTTTAAAATAGTCTTTGTTTTCTAGAAATGCATAGGAAATATTTACAGATGAACTTACATGATATTTGGAATTCGCTTCAAAATAGTCCAGTTGCTGGGGACGGGTGGGAGCAGAGCTGAGGCGATATTGTCCACGCAGTGATCATTGCTGAAGTCAGGCACGCTGGCTCCATGGTACTCGTCTCTTTACTTCCGTATAGGTTCACATTTTCCCACGTCGAAGAATAAAAAGAAGAGATTTAACTGAACAGATATTTAAAGAGGTTAATTAGTAGAATGCTACACCAAGTAAGGAAGACAAATGTCTTCAAGGAAGCGGGAGAATGAGAAACACAAGCATTACATAGAAAGCCACACAGACCATTCATGGCTCCTTGGGATGCTCACTAACTTCTTGGTCTCTTAAAGACTATGTCTAAAAAGGAAGGAAAAATGGAAAAATATAATAATCAAGGAGGCAATTAATTAAATAGTTTTAAGCATAGTTAGATTATAGAGAGAGTCAAAAAGAAATAGAATATCACAGTTCGGTCATTCCAATTGAACAATATTTTTTAAGCAAAAAAACGGCATGCATTTATTTACAACCTACAGAGTAAGGCAGTTCAAACTGACCCTATTTGTGCTGAGAAAACAAATTTGAAAGAAGTACCAGAAAGCGACAGGAAAAAAAAGCAGGTTTGTTACAGATGAAAGAATGAAAATGGGATGGAGAAGAGTATGGGGTGTGAGTGAGTGCCAGTGCATCCTTCGCCCTGGAGCCGGGAGGTGTGGTTAGCCCTCAGACAGGGAGCAGAAGGCTCTTTTGGGTCCTTTCTTGTACACCTTCTAAGCTTGGATCTTCATTTTTCTGAGCCTAGGTTTCCTGCTCTGCCAAAGGCGCTGAGTTGGCTCCGGGCTACAGTACAGAGATTTATGCCAGCAAGTGTGCTTCGTCAACTGTAAAGCCAGCACTTTCCACCCTCGAAAGGGACTGCAGTATCTGGCAAATAGTGGGTGATTAATAAATCTGACTGTGGTGCTGGAACTCTGAGCCATTATAGTTTAAAGGCAAACATGAGACAACTCCTGGCATCAAGATTTTCTCCTGTATCACATTTCAAATGCTTCTTCCAACCTAAAGGCTCAGCAATTTTTACTCAGCATTACAAGGCCAAGAAGAAATCAGGTTGTAAATTGGCTTTGGACTTTTCTGGTTTTATTTTGACTCTTGTTTGAAATATTGGTTTTTTATTAAAAAAAGAAGAAGAAAAAACATTTCCAGTAGCTTTCATGTAAAAGCAGTGTAATTCTTAACAACAGAAGTGTCTAGATTAAAATCCTAGCCCCAACATTTCCAAGCTCAGTGACCTTGAGCAAATGACCTTACCACTCTAAACGTTGGTCTCCTCACCTAAACAACAGGGGTAATGATAACTCTTTCTTTGGACTGTTGTAAGGATTAAATTAGATGAAATTTTGTGTATGAAGTGTTTAGCCAGTCCTGGAACATAATGAATGGCTGCAGTAACAATGAAATTACTCCCCATACTATTTGCTAGTATTAACCATCATACTGGACTATTTCCTTGACGTCTTCTCTTCCCAAACTTGTTGTTGTGGTCTGGACTGGACTAGCCAGAGCTCTAAGCTGAGCTCAGGAAACACAGAGTATAAGTTAAAGAGAGAGAATATTATTAGTCCTCCTTTGAGGACAACCTCTTAGAAAGCTACATCACTTTCCTGTCCCCCCATCCCAAGTATGGTCTTAGATGATTACCTCAAAGGATAAAATGGACAGATTGGGACTAACACTGCCCCAAATGCCGCAGCCACTGAAAAGTCACAACTACAGTGGTAAATACCACAGGCCACAGTCTGTAAATGTTTACAAGGCATGCGTTCTTCATTTGACCATTTGTAGAATGTGCCCTACTCACTAGTCTCAGTGTGTCACTTAGCCACAGCAGGAGAACTCTGCATTTAAGCTTCACGTAGCTAAGAGCTTATATATGAATAGTAACATTAAAATGTTTGCCTCCCCTTTGGCAGATTTGGGATGGAGAGATAAATCACAAGATCATTTCTCACATATTCAAAATAGAGGAAAGCCATTTGTCCCACTATTCTTCCTTCTTAATGTTTCAAAGATTCCCCTGTAAGACTTCATTTCCCTCTGTCATTCCTTCATATGTCCGAGAAGCCATCTGGTTCATAGACTGGTTTCTCAAGAGCTAAGCTACATGCGGCTTCCCATCAAGATCCCCCTTTCACCCGCACATCACGGGAAAGTCAGGACCGGCTTGCAGGTAAGACCTGAAACACCAAGAATTCCCTGCAGTGCACCCAGATCAGATTATCCAACCACAGGGTCGGAGTTGGAGTGGTAGTGTGAGGGGCAGGGAGTTGGGGTCTCACCCTCCAGAGAATGCAGTGGAGGGTGGAGGGCAGGACACGTCATTTCTGATGTCTGCAAGGCCCCTGTGATCCCAAGGGTCTTCCTCAGCGCACCCTTCCCAGACGTCTTGCACGTCCTCCAGGAGGGAACCTATGGGGCAGAATGACTATGAAATAAAAAGTACCAGGGAGACTCAATATGCTCGGTTCATTTATTTAGTACAGAACAGGGTAGGACAGAAGGAGCTGCATTTGTACTCTTTTCTCTTCTGGTTATTATGTTCTTTGTTGTCATATGCAAGGAAACCAACAGTGCTCAACAACAAGCATCTACTAACAAATGTTCCTTCCCTAACGTCAGCCGTCAGTGCGTGCCGTGAACGCTGTTCAATTCAGTAGTGGCCTGAATGAGTCCGGTGGTCTGGTCCTGCCCTCTGTTTGGATCAGGGTTAGATCCGTGTGACACTCACTTCATCCGGGTTTAAAACACTCACTCCCGCAGCACTGGATACTCAGGGAGAAAGTTTCATTAGAGAGAGTTGTTGAAGAAATAATAATTGCCTTTCCTCTACCACTACAGCCAGCGAGCTCAGACTTCTGTGCTGGCTTGTGGACAGCAGAAGAGTGTTGCTTCACGCACAGGCCCTCGGCCACAGAGAAGCAAGGGGTGGATGGATCAGTGTGTGTGCACCCCGTATTCTCCGTCACCCGCACCAACCCATCCCCGGCACAGAGAAGACAATTCACACAGCTCGTCCTAGTCACAGCTGGGATGCATAAGCAGACCCCACAGTCGTCTCTCACATGCCTAACAGACATAACATAACTGGCAAACTATTGCCCCTTCAGTCAGACAGGGCTGTGAGCAAGGACGGCCTCTTCTCACCTGGAAGTGAGCCCTTCGTCGTGACTGCCACAGATCGCGGTGGGGTAAGCGGGCTGAGGAATGACGTTATGCCGACAGCCAGATCCTGACCAAAAGCAAATTCCCTGCAAGGGCGCTCGTGCCTCCTTCCTGACCTTGCGGCACGGGAGCAAGCCCGAACCCCACCCTGTCGGGACTGGCTGGCGAGTAGGAGGTGGAGAACCTCTCACAGGCAGCCATTTTCATTAAGACAACCGTTATTTGCTTGGTTTTCCTGTCATGGAATAAATCTGTTTTCAATTTAATCAGGATGTTTCTGAAATTTATTTCTCAAGTCTACAATTCTGAGAGTGTCAGAGAAGTTAATGAAAAACAGAGATGCGATAATATCATTTTAAAACAGCATATCGGAAAGGGAACACCTCCAAGCTGTCACTCTTTTATACTTTGGGACTCCGGAGTCTGGGAGAAGCTCTCTTAACCAATCTGCTCTTAACTCCTCCACCAAACAACCCTCACTCACCTTCTGCTCTGCTCAACACCACACTGAGGCCAGGGCACCCAACGGCACAGGGAGGTGACTGTCCAAACTGCCCGGGGACTTCTGCTCCCACAAGGTCAGAAGTGAGCATCAAAACTCAGTTGCATTGCTTCCGAACCTGATTATGATAGTTGTCCTTCTTACTATAATTATGTAATTTAATTTAATATTAAGTATGTTTAAAACATTTTAGTGAAAAAAGGAAAGAGCAGTTGTGTCTGTTAAAGTGACATTGAGTGTTTTGTGAACAATCAATAAACATGACTTTCTAAAGTAATGCTATCTAATAGAAATGAAATGCAAATCACATATGTAAATCTACATATTATAGTAGTCACGTTAAAAAAGTAAAAAGAAACAGATGAAAATAATTTTAATAATCTATTATATTTAACCCAATATATCCAAACTATTATTTTAACATATAATTATATATTATTTAGGTTAGTGCAAAAGTAATTGTGGTTTCGGACCGTGAATTTTAAATCATTATAACTAGGCTCAAACACGTCTTTATTAATCAAAATAGGAGCCATTACCATCAACACATTTTTACCAATGAGAAATAAGTTTGTTCATTCCTGTAGCGTATAAGTTCATGCTTCAGGATTCCACAAACTCTTGGAAAGCATTTTCTGCACCCCGCTGGTTGTGGAAGAGTTTTCCCTGCAAAAAGTTGTCGAGATGCTTCAAGAAGTGGTAGTCGATTGGTTAGCAGTCAGGTGAATGTAGCTGATGAGGCAAAACTTTGTAGCCCAATTCGTTCAACTTTGGAAGAGTTGGTTGTGTGATGTGAGGTCAGGCATTGTCATGGAGAAGAATTGGGCCCTTTCTGTTGACCAACGCCAGCTGCAGGTGTTGCAGTTTTTGGTGCATTTCACTAATTTGCTGAGCGTACTTCTCAGATGGAATGGTTTCACTGGGATTCAGAAAGCTGTAGTGGATCAGACAGGCAGCAGACCACCAAACAGTGACCATGACCTTTTTCTGGTGCAAGTTTGGCTTTGGGAAGTGCTTTGGAGCTTCTTCTCGGTCCAACCATTGAGCTGTTCATCGTAGTTGTCATATAAAATCCACTTTTCATCACACGTCAGAATCCAGTTGAGAAATGGTTCGTTGTTGTTGCGTACGATAAGAGAAGCTGACACTTCAAGTTCTAGATAGATTCTGGTTATCAGCCCTTTATCAGATGTGTAGAGAGCAAATATTTTTTCCCATTCTGTGGGCTGTCTATTCACTCTAATGATAG
>NW_012153685.1:1073792-1232681 GCF_000956105.1 Propithecus coquereli
AGAAAAAAAAAAAAGAGAGAAGCTGACACTTCAAAATGACGATTTTTTTAAATTTTCAGTCAGCTCATGAGGAACTCACTTATCAAGATTTTTCACCTTTCCAATTTTCTTTAAATGTCAGCTAACTGTAGAATGGTAGAAGTTGAGTTGTTCGGCAACTTCTCGTGTAGTTATAAGAGGATCAGTTTCGATGATTGCTCTCAACTGGTCCTTGTCAACTTCTGATGGCCAGCCACTGAGCTCCTCATCTTCAAGGCTCTTGTCTCTTTTGCAAAACTTCTCGGACCACCACTACACTATACGTTCGTTAGCTGTTCCTGGGCCAAATGCGTTGTTGATGTTGCGAGTTGTCTCCACTGCTTTATGATCCATTTTGAACTTGAATAAGAAAATCGCTGGAATTTGCTTTTTGTCTAACATCATTTCCATAGTCTAAAATAAATATCAGATAAACAGCAAGTAATAAGTCTTAGCAAAAAAACACAAAGCAAGAAATGCACATTAAATTGACTCATAACGTAACTACATTTATTTAAGAATGTATTCCAATATCAAATGGCAAATTTCAACAATGTTAAAACTGCAATTACTTTTGCACCAGCCTAATAGGTACTATATAATATAATAAAATGAGATATTTTATGTCCTTTTTTTGTATGAAATCTTGAAAATCCAGTGTGTATTTTACACTTCTGGCACAACTTACTTCTGACTGGCCGCATTTCAAGTGCCTCTGCACGATTTCTCAGTTCATTTCTCTGTGTTACCACTGTCTACTGCCACAGTTCAGGCATTGAGCATCTCTTATGTGAACCATCACAATCAGATGCTCCACATGGAGCCATTTTCCCTCAACTCACCTGCCACACTCACCTGCTAGACTTGCCTTTCTCAGCCCCAATATGACGATGTCACACTGCATTTCCCACCGCCGAAGCGATTCCTGCACAAGGTGATTACCAGACTGACTGCGTGAGAACTGTCCGGGAGGCTGGCTTATAATGCAGATCTCTAAGCCCCGACTGAATCAATCAGTGTATCCCAAAAATCTACATGTTCAGCCAAGAACCTGGATGAGCCTTCAGCCCACTGGCCTGTAGCCTCCTCTGTAGGACTTTTAAGGCTTTTCACTATGCGGTCCCTGCTCACTTTTGTAATCTGATTTTCATCAGTCCCCTTACCCCGTGCCCTCATTCTCCATCCTTGCTCTCATGCCTTTGTGCAGGCTGTTCCTTCTGCCTAGAAGGTCCTCTGCCTTTTGCTGCCAAATCTTACTAGGGCTTAGTTCTAAATTCACCTACTCTGTGACATCTTCTGTGATGCCTCAGGTTACATCCAATTCTAGCCCCTCAGGACCTCTTACATCCTTTGACAGTGCACCTTATGCATTATGGTAACTGTTTCTGTACCTATTTCCTCTTTGGCCAAATATTTCTTAAGGGCAAAAGCCAAGTCTTACTTATCTTTTTATCCCCAATATCTGACTCATAATATGTGCTTAATAAAGCAATTCTTGAATGTATGACTAAATAAATAAATATTGTCTTCCACCAGTGCAGTACAAACATCATACTTCATGGTTAGCAGTGTTCAGGAAAACACCTAGATCTAACCACAATGGTGCTGACAGGGCCCTGTAAACATGAACGTGTTATGCATTCTCTCAGATGGAGAGGACCCAATCTGCCTTTCTGAAATTCAGAGGACTCCGCAAAGAGATAGTTCTATCTAAACCTCTCTTCCCAGTTAAAGGCATAGATATAGATTCGGTTAGTTTGTGTTGAAAGAGCCATTCACAGAATAACCAACAGCCAAGACCTAATTCCAGACTAATGGAGTACTAAAGATGTTTTTCAAAAAGCTGAGTGTTGGCAATATGGCAGGGACAGCAGAAAAACAAGGCTGTGGATGAGACTTGTCACCTGTCATCTGTCCAACATTTGAATAAACCCTGAGCTCGTGGATAGTCCCATGGACCAGGGAGAGGAGTAGAGTGGAGAGGAAGGAAGAAGTCTTCTTTCCAAGAGTTTACAGTCTAGTTAGAACCACCTAAATGCTGCACGTGGCAAAAGCCCAAGAATAAAAACACAGTAGTATGGTGGAGACTGCAAACTGACCTCATATAAAAATAAAGCCCACAGCTGCTAAGGAAATACAGGGGAAAGGAAGAGATTTGAGATTTATTTGTGATCACAGACCATTGGTGCTGGAAGGACCTGTGGAGACCATGTCATGCAGAGCTCTCATCCTCACAAATGAAAACTGAGTGCAGAGCAAAGTGACTTTTTCAAAGCTGTCCAGATAGTTTATTTAACCAGGAAAGCTTTCAGATAGAAATGAGATAAACCTGGAAAAAGAGAAGGTAAATTTTGCACAGGGATATTTTGAGGAAGAAAACATAGGTTGGTGAAAAAAAATAAAGAAGTTGTCAAGAAAGAAGAAGAGGCAACGAGCAGGTTTGGGAGATGAAAGCAAGAATTTCTAGTATGGTGCAGAGGAGAGTGATGGGGAGTGAGGGTCAAGTGGTAGGTGGGAGGTGGGGACCAGCCTTTGTGAATGGGGAATCTTGGTCAGAAAAAGGAGCAGGATTTGCTATGAATCCAACCGAGTTACAGTGCTAGGTAACAAATTCCTGCACTATCAGAACCCAACCCCACTCAGTCATAAACTTTTGGCCCTGGAAAGACCTTGGAGAACTAAGGAACTCATCTTACAGAGGAATAAGCCCCAGCTAAGAAGGAGGCAGTGCGTGTGTGTGGTCTTTGGAAACACGCTGATTCTGGCTTCAACCCTCACCAGTCATGGGTCTTTGAGTCACTTATTGAAGCTCTCTGAGCTTCCATTTCCCTTCCTGTGAGATGGAAACATATTCATCTCATAGAGTTATTCATGGGGTTAGACTGTCATGCACTGTTAGCACCTGGCCCAATGCTGAACCCATGAGCAGGTTCAGTGAAGGCTTCTTCCTTCCCTCTTTGCACTGAGAGAGGAGTAGATTCGTGTGAAGTCACCAGATGATGAGTAGCAGAGCCAGAGCAGGAACCCTTATGTTTAGACTTGAAACCCAAAGCTCCAGCCCTACAACAGGCTGTCCCCCCGCCGTGGGGACTCCCCAGCCAGGCTTTCACTCAAAGTTCTGAGAGCCCTTTTGAAAGAGTCATTCTAGAATTGCCATAATTGACTAATGGGATTTCACAATCAGAACTTCAATTGCTTTCCTTCCTGAAGTTTGTCTCTGGTGAGCTCACGGCCTTGAAGAAGACACAAACCGATCCCCAACAAACCAAAAATAAAGACAGCAGATCAAAGACAAGCCCTCCATGAAAGTATGTCAGCTGGGGACAGAGAATAAAAGCTTATTTTTACTGAATGGATAAGCTATTTTGGCTCCACGATTTCCTAGGGATTATAATAATAATGGTCGGGATCATCAACACAATTCACATCCGAACATGCTGGTATCTCACAGTCTGAGGACAGGACTAGACTGCGGAAAGCCCATCGGTCCTGGCCAGGCACAGGTGCAAGGTAGACACGGGGACTCCTGAGCTGTAGGAAGTTTTGTCAATGTTATAGAAGGGGCTGGCTTTCATCAGGTACCCGTTGGCAGATGAGCTTTTAGAATGTGGGCATTTAAGTCCTGGACAGTAAATAAACACTGACTTTAAAATAAAAATTTTAATTTAATGAGTACAACTCCTGCTCTTATCAATGCTCTCTCTTCCCCCATCCTCCCGTGCAGTGCGTGTGCTCTGTGCATAGCCACTGCCCTCGTCTCTGTCCTCGCCCCTCCTCCGCTCCCTCTCCTTCAGGCAAAGCCTTCATTTCTCCCGTCTGACTCAACACATATGCAAATAACAGGCGGGTCAGACCCTTTTCCATTTTACTCAGTCCCTAAGATTCTGGGCCTGTTTGTTACTCATACTGCTCAGATGCTGGAGACAGAGCCATGTTCACACATCATGGAACCCCTTGCACACCTGGCAGACACCTGACCTGCCATCCTGGTGCAGCCTTTCTCAGTGCCCCTCCCAGCCAGCCAGGGGTGTGTGTGGAGGTGGGGAGTAGGGGTGAAGCCCAGAGGGTTGAGTAAATGCTGTCCCTTAGTTCATGACACATTATCATCCTTGGTTTAGGTAAATCCTTGCTTTACTTAACCATTCCTTTTTATTTCCATTCTCCATCTCCCCAATGAGCAATCCTATCTATGTGTTTAATGTTTACCTTTTTATTTGTTACATGTCCTTGTAAAATATATATTGTTATTTGGGGTACATATGTTTTTAACTTAAATGGCATTGCATTATATCTTTTATTCTTTTTTTTCCACTCAGCACTATGCTTTCAAGATGCACGCATGTTCCTGTGCGTGCTTCTGACTGCAGACGGCAGACTGCAGTGAGCAGGGTGCTCCCCTGCTCTGTGCTCCCTCTCACGGCATCCGCCCCCTTTGGTTGGGGTGATCAGGAGGGTCCGTGAAATGACACACACATAAAGCACTCAGACCATGCCAGCATGTAGCAAGTACATGAATTTGCCATAATTATTACTACCCCCTTGGCTACAGACACTGAGGGTTTCACCTGCTTTTTCCCATGTAAAGCAATCACCTCCCTACTCAGCCTGGGGAAAACCTCAGTTTGAACAACCTTCTGACCTTTCTCAAAGAATGCTGCTCAGATGCAGTAAAACACAATCTTTGTGATCCAAAAAACTTTTAGAAGCTCATTAAAAATTCCAAAGGGTTCATGAACATCAAATGGCTTTTTGCAATCAATGTTTTCATGCTCGGGTGTGAAAGAATTGGAATCATGAAGATTGACCACTCCTGTCCTAAAAAAAGAGGAGAGAGAGAGAGGGAAGGAAAGAAGGAAGGTAGGGAGGGAGGAAGGAAGGAAGGAGGGAAGGAAGGAAGGGGAAGAAAGAAAGAAAGAAAAGAAAGAGGAAGGAAGGAAGGAAGGGAGGGAGGAAGAAAGGGAGGAAGGGAGGAAGGAAGGAAAAAAGAAGGAAGGGAGGAAGAAGGGAAGGAAGGAAGGAGGGAAGGAAGGAAGAAAGTAACAAGGAAGGGAGGAAGGAGGGAAGGAAGGAAGGGAGGAAGGAAGGAAGGAACAAGAAAGAAGGAAGGAAGGCAGGAGGGGAGGAAGGAAGGAGGGAAGGAAGGGAGGAAGGAAGAAGGAAGGGAGGAAGGAAGGAAGGGAGGAAGGATGAAGGAAGGGAGGAAGGAAGGAAGGAAAGAAGGAAGGGAGGAAGGACGAAGGAAGAAGGAAGGAGGAAGAAAGGAAAGAGGGAAGGAAGGAAGGAAGGGAGGCAGCGAGGGAGGAAGAGAGGAAGGGGGGAGAGAGATCTGTCTGTAATGAATAGAAGAAGCTGACCACTGAGGGAACACAGTGCGAGTGGCCAGGCTCTACTTCCCAAGCAAGGCCCAGTTCACCACCCAGGGCCCATGCTGAGGAAGGGGCTGGGGGTCCAGATAGGTCCAAGCCATTTGCTCACCCAGAGCTGCCGCATAGTGGATTCCAATAAAGGAATGAAGAAAGTATCATACCCAGAGGAAGTTTTAAATGACATTCTGAATAAAAGTCTGCCTCTGCAGTGGAAGATTCAGGTGACCAGGGACACGTCCAGTGCAGGTGAGTCTTGCCTTTGGGAATCAAGGCCCCAGACACAGCCCTGGGGTCCCAGGCTACTCTCGGAGAAAAAGATCTGCCAAGAAGCTGGAAATATTTGCACCAACTTCAAGCTGTACTCAAATCTTTGGAAATACAGGTAGTGTCTTCTTTTTGTGGCCAAAAACTACCTACCCAGGCTCCTGAAGGCTAGGTAGGGTTCACAAAGTAAGTTGTAATGGCTGGGACACTCACTGTGACCCAAATGCACACAAGGGCGGGACGGCTTGGTTTGAGAGCATACAGCCCCTTGGGATCTGACGTCCTGCAGGGCAAGGGCAGCAATGACACAAACTAGTTACATGGCAAGGGCCCGAGGGGTGTCCAGTGGAGGCGGGCTGGCTGAGGCGGGATGGTGCAAGGTGCTCCGAAGAAGGCTTCAGCTTCTCCTAAAACAGGGATGGACCTACTGGCACTGACAGAGACCCAAATCGAAGCAAAAATGAATTTTGTGTAGGAAGGAAAGCCGGGCCTGAGACAAAGAACCTTACAGGTCTCCGTGACCTCCATGAAGCTGTTCACACTCGACAAACGCAGACCCAGTGAGGACGGTCCTACTCGCATACCCCAGCCCCTGCGTGAGCAGACCAAGAGAGAACGGTCCCCCTTGCATGCCCCCAGCCCCGTGTGAGCTGTCCCAGCAAGGACGGTCCCCCTTGCATACCCCCAGCCCTGCGCAAGCAGACTCAGCAAGGACGGTCCCCCTCGCATGCCCCCAGCCCTGTGTGAGCAGACCCAGCAAGGACGGTCCTCCTCACATGCCCCCAGCCTTGTGTGAGCTGTCCCAGCAAGGACGGTCCTCCTTGCATGCCCCCAGCCCTGTGTGAGCAGACCCAGCAAGACGGTCCCCCTTGCATACCCCCAGCCCCGTGTGAGCTGTCCCAGTGAGGACGGTCCCCCATGCATGCCCCCAGCCCTGTGCGAGCAGACTCAGCAAGGACGGTCCCCCTTGCATGCCCCCAGCCCTGTGTGAGCTGCCCCACCAGCTGCAGGCTGAGTGGCTCCCTGGGCACCAGGGGAGGTGAACAGAGCATCTTGTTTCTCTGCTCTTTTGCCCCTGTAGCCCAGTTTATTTTTATCTCTAAGGCTCCATGCAGGCAGAACTCTCTCCCCTGGGGGTGGCATTACCAGCCCATCCATCTTAATGAAATAACTGAAGTGGAGGTACAGAAAGACTTAAAGACTTGGATTGCAGCTGAGCACCAAGTAATCGATCCAATTGTTGGTGATAAATCCAATGCAGGCATTTTAATGAGAGGAGCCAGTTATTAAGACAACCAGTGACATTGCCTAGTCACGGCTATTTTAGTCTCAAAGATCTGAGTCTGTGTGTGAGGCTGGGCCCAACAGCTGACCTGTACGCAGAAAAAAACAAAAACAAAAAATTTCAAAACAGTCCAGCAGAGGAGTTTTTGCTCAATGCTCCAGGTAAATTTTCATCACAGCTTCTTCCTGCAGCCCAACTTTTTGCTTAGACTGGGAGATTACTCTAAGACACACGTGATGCACTTGCTGCCCAGCTGCAGCAGGAAGTGAGGTGACAGCCTGCTGGGCAAGACACAGGTCGCCTTCTGTAAGCGCCTCTCTCCCATGCTACTCTCAGCCTGTGTGAAGACTGCATTGTGAGATTCATGCCAGAAACCAACCTTACCCCATTTTATCCCCCGTGCTGTCTGCCTGCCGTGTTCGTCTGGAGGATCCGATGGTGCCCAGCAAATGGCACGCAGCAGATTGGGGAAAGGAAGGAGCCACCCCTGCTATCATGCAGGTGCCCTCAGTGGCGGTGCTGGCTCTGAGTCGATGATGACATCGCTGCCATCCAGGAAGCAAAAGAAAGCACAACTTCCTCCCCCGCCACAGGACCCCAAGTCGCACACATGCCCAAAGTCCCACTGTCCTCAGGTTCTAGTTATTGTTCCCTTGCAAAGAGGCAAGGCTGTGGCTTGCTGTGACCCAGGGCTGATTAGAGAGATGGAGCCGCCACCCAGTCCTTCTCTTTCACCCTCCCAAGCCACACCTTCAAGCAGAGGGTGTGAAGTCCTGAGAGGACCTGGCACATGGGGCTCCCTACAGAACCACATTTTATTTGCAAGAAGGGTGACAGTGTGAGCATGCATGCCAGGTGTCCTGTGCTCAGTGTGCTGCTCCCTATATACAAGATAATTCCCAAATCCTATGACTTCATACACACAATATCAGTCCACTGATCTCCCTCCTCAAATGCAAGTCTTGATCCTGGATATCTCCTGACTGTCCCTGATCTCCACTCCTCCCTGCTGCCAGCCCAACACTGTGCAGTCCCTCCAGCCCACCTGCAGTTACAGAGGAGGCACTGGACCAAGGGGCCAGGACAGAGAATGGCAGATGAGGTCAGGATAGTCAGTGCAACAACAAGGTGGGCTTCAAAGCCCAGAGGATAGAAGTCTTACTTCTAATGAACATGAACGAAACACGGATGAAACATGGACCACAAAGTCAAGGATGGAGGAAGTAACCTCAGTGGCTGCAGGAAGGTAGAGTTCAGAGGGAATGCTTGCAATAGTGCAGTGACACATCAAGTAACTTTTTAGAAGTTAAGCTTTGCTTTCAAAAGTCATCTTCCTGGGAACCCCAATACATAGATCAGATAAAAGCAAACATCTGCTTGAAAAGGAAACTGCTATCTCATTTTCCCGTGGCCCTCTCATTCCCTTCTTCATGGCATCCCTATGGCATCTCCAGGGACCCAGAGGGTTCTGGCACTAACTAAAAATCCCTGCCATTGTGAAGGCAAGAAATGAGTGAGTTAGTTAGGATAAGATAGGTTTTGCTGCGGTAACAAACACCACTAAAATTTCAGTTGCTTAACACAACAGAAGCCTTTTCTTTATCCACATTAAGTCCGCTACCGCGGGCCTGGGTAGCTCTTCAGGGCAGCCATCTTCCTTAGAGTGGTTCAGCCTCCCAGATGTTCTCGTGGCACCTCCGTCCCAACACTCCTCCACGATGGCCATATCTGGAGACTCATGCCTCTGCTCTTAAGCACTTCAGCTCAGAAATGACACATGTCACTTCCCATTCCAGCTCATGCAAGGGAGCTGGGAAATGTAGTTGCCCATGGGCCGGGAAGGGAGGAGAACCAGAAATACAATGAGCTGTAGTAGTAATTACCACAACCAATAAGTAAAAGACCACTATACATAGTTTATATTTTCCAGATGAAGAGTCAGAGTCCCAGGTTAAAAAAAAAAAATTCTGAGACTATCTTGAGGTCACACACCTAAGATTTAACTGACCTTGGATATTCCAATTCTTTCTCTTTACAACAGAGCTCCTGGGAAAGGGAGGAAGGGCTACTTAGGGAAAATCAAGATGAATTGGTCAAATGAATGCATATGCAAAAAGAAATTATAAAAATAACTTCCCAAGTTTTCTCACTTACAGGGAGACAAAATGTGGCCAAAGGGCAGGGCTAGGGAGGGAGACGAACGCAGTGCGTCCATCTCCTGCCCGGTCTGTCACATTTCAAACATCGTGGCAGTGAGTCATCCCACTTGAGATATCAGGTCGATGGATTTCAAAGCAGGCTGGACCGAGGAGGAAAGTTCATGGTAAACAAGTAAATGTGTACGATTTGTAGGGATGATTTGCATGCACAGAGCACCATGCTGTTTACAAAGTACTTTCATATGCACGACCTCATCTGTGTTCAGAGGTACCCTGGGCAGGGATGATGTTACCATGGAGTAGTGTCATAGTCTGTGAAAGATATAGCACACATCCTCAGCAGCTCTATAGGACAAGAAATCTGGTTCAGACAGGGGTTTGGGGACACTCATGCAGGCTTTAGCCCCTGCTCCGAGAGCTGGAGAGCCAATGAATATGGACACTTACTGCTGACTCTTGTTCTCGGACCCCAAGGCTTAGCCTTTGTTTCAAACCTTTGCTCTCTGGGCCTCAAACAATTTTACTGCCCAGGACTTTTGCAATAGTTGTATGGAAAACAGTATGGAGATCCCTCCAAGAAATAAATGTAGACCTACCATTCAATCCAAAAATCCCACTCGTAGGTATCTACCCAAAGGAAATGAAGTCATTTAATAAAAAAAGACACCTGCACTTGAATGTGTATTGCAGCACAATTCAGAATTGCAAAGATGTGGAATCAACCTAAGTGCCCTTCAATTCATAAGTGGATAAAGAAAATGTGGTGTACATATGCCATGAAGTGCTACTCAGCCATAAAAAGGAATGAAATAATGTCATTTTCAGCAATGTGAAGTGAACTGGAGGCCATTATCCTAAGTGAAGTATCTCAGGAATGGAAAACCAAACACCACATGTTCTTGCTAATAAGTGGGAGCTAATAGATGGGTACATGTGGGCACAAAGCAACATAAAGGACATGAGAAACCAAGAAGGTGGGAGGGTGGGTGTGGGATAAAAACTTACCTATTGAGTACAGTGAATTACTAGAATTACTATTCTGGTAATGGGCACACCAAAAGCCCTAACATAAGCATTATATGATATCCATGTAACAAAAACACTGTACCCTCTTAATTAATATTTGAAATAAAAATAAATAAGTAAATAAACTTTATAGAGGGAAAGATAACTTTACAAAAAGAAAAATAATAAATGCACTCACCAACTGGAAAATGAAATCATGACCAATTAAATAAAAATAATCAAGCAATCTCAAAATGATTTTAAACATATTTGGGAGGCAGATATAAATCAAGAACAAATGGATATGAAAAAGAACCAATTTTAAATCCTAAAATTGAAAAATAGGGTCATTAGAATTAAAGGGTAAAAGGTGGCATAAACTCTAGACTGGATACAGTCAAAGAGAGATTTAGTGAATTTAAAGATAAGACTAAGGAATTCACCCAGCACATCAAATACAGAGACAAAAGTAAAAAGATGTAGGGAACTTAATAAGCATTGATACTAGAATAAAAGTCTTCAGAACATAACTGATGTGAATTTCAGATTGAGAGAATATCAGGAATGGTGAGAAGCAATATTCAAAGAGATACCAGCTAAGAATTTTCTGTCATTGAAGAAAGACAGGAGGTAGCTGATCGAAAGAACATAGTAAGCTGCTCAAAGTTCCAAGACTGTCAACCCTGAATGCTACATCAAGCTTCAATGATTTAAGATTTAAAGGGTAAAATTAAAGGCATTAGCTTAATATTTATAAAAATATTATCTTCAATATAATTCATTGTATACTCTCTAGTAAAAGCATAAAATTGTGAACTGAATCGACAACAAATTCATTATAGTAGTTTCTCTGGGAGGGAGAAAAATTGGACTGAGAAGTATTGTAGGCAATTTCAGTATTATAGGTAATATTTTGCTTTTTAGAAAATTAAAGCAAATCTTGTATGACCAAAATTACCAGGGTACATGGATTTTTATATTATTTTTAATTTTTAATTTTTTTAAAAGAAAAATATTTCAATGGAAAACTCTATAGATCTGGAGTAGTTTTAAGGAAAGCAAGAAAATTCTCGAAACAAATTCTTCCAGGGCAAGGGCTTTCCCTTCTTTACCTTTTCTCCTACTTCATTTGGCAAAGTGTTTACCACACGGGAGATGCTCAAAGAATGTTTAATAAATGACTAAAAACCTACCTAAACACCTAATGACACAGGAAACGCAATTGAGTTCAAACACAAAGCTGTTCTTGGACCTATTTCCAACTCAATCATTTATTCATTTCCTCAACAAGCATCCCCAGTAAATAAACTAGGTGCTGAGGTTACACAAATGATAAGACATGGTCCTGCTCTTACTGAACCCACACGTGGGCATCCACAGGCTGAGCATCCTAACAGAAAACACAGAGAGAGAATGCTACAGTGATTAAGTACTGAAGAGTCCAGCTCATCAGCTACATACTGTAGTTTCCTTCTAAGAAGATCTTTTCAAGCGTTTTTCACTTTCTCTCTCAAAATTAGACTCCTATAGGATGCCCTTATAAAACCCATGACTAGTAACACTGCAAAAAATGCAAGCAGGAAAGGAGGAGCTATCCGAATCAATAAAGTTTTTCTCCCTCTGAGAATCCAAGTTCTTCCCCCAAATGCTAAAAGGAAACTGCAGGCAAAGAAAAAATATATTCCATTTCTTGGTCTAAAAAGTGTCACTCTGGCATCCGCTGCCTTTGCGAGATAAGCTCTGCACTGGGAAGGGACAGGACCGTGCCAGGAAATTGAGGACGTGCGGGTATTTTCCCAAGCTGTATTAACACTTCTTCTCATGCTTTGCAGAGATTAGAACTTTTATCGCTGGCTCACACACATTTAAAAAATTGTACTAAGCTGTAATTTTTTAGAGCAGAATGGACCAAAATTGTTCCCTTTCTCAGGATGCTTCAGGATACCTGACTAGATACTAACGACAAGGAATCCAGACCTCACTAAGCCAAAGCTCGCCCGCTTTACCGCGCCCCTGTCTCAGGATGGGCAAGACTCTGGGTAGGAGCAGACTTATGGAAATATCTCTTTTAAGGAATGGAAGGAAGGGATCACGTTTGCCTTCTGATGACAGGTCTCTGGACAGAGGAGAAGCAGAGGTCACCAAGAGAATGTCAACGGAAAGAGAGTCCAGGAAGTAAGGACAAGAGCATGCAGTTAGGACAGGTGAGAACAGGGTCATGAATCTGAGACGGCAGGCCACGGTGCAGGTGGGAGTCGGGGAGGGTGGTGGACAAAAGGTCAGGCAGATGGGGGTGGGGAGAGACCCAGGCCAAGATGCTATGATGTAAGAACACCGGGATTTTGATGTGGCGGTTCATTGAATGCTTGTCGTCGGCCGGATTTCTTTTAAATGTTTTAAGTTCATGATTTCATTTATCTCTCTTACGTTTAGGAAGCAGATAAATATTATATTTCTATGCTGTACAGATGAGGAGCATCCAAACCAGAGAAGTCAAGTAGCTAGTGAGGAATGGAGTGTTGACCAGAGCTCAGTTCCTCCAACTGCACCACCCAGCCTCTTGGCACGGCGTCACCCAGGCCCCCATGCTGTGCCACCCCCCACACCTGATGGGTAACACCCACATTCCTGCCCAAGGAGTGGATGGTGCTGGAGCAATCAGCCTGAATCTTTAGGTTGGGCCTGACAAGATAGCAAGGACAATGTCTTAGTGTTTTCTGTTTCCCCAGCACCCAGTCTGGTGGAAAGGCAGGACCCTGCTACCATGGCGGGGGGCACCCACAGCACCCACACCAGCAGACAGACAGGTAAGGAGCTCTAGCCACAGGGCTGCTGCTGGTCCAGGCTGTGGAGGGACCTGCCACTGCCAGTTACCCAATCTACCTGGCAGCTGTCTGCCTGACTGAATTCCTATAAATCAGAGATGCTATTTAATGCTTAAACAAATTAAGCAGGCTTTAACTATCCGTGAAGAACAATTAGGCATTCCCAGAACAGCATCAGGGTTTGGGATCCAACTAGAAAGTGGGGCTGCCATCTGTCTTTATGATTAGCCCTTTTCCAAACAAGAGAGAAAAAAGTCATCACCAGAGTTGGCTGAATCCACAAGGAGGAGCTCCTACTGAATGCGGGACGGTGAGGGTTGGGGAGGGCAAGACATGCCTCTGCCCTCTGGATTTCAGTCTATCTGGAACAAGAAGGGGATTAACAACCCAAGGGGCCACATCAACGCCAAACCAGTCTGTAGAGTCTGTGAGTTAGTCCAGAGCAGGAGGATCGCTGGAGCCTATGGGAGCCAAGATAGTCTCCCTGGGGAAAATGACATTTTCAATGGGCTTTTGCAGAGGAGCAGAATTCTGGTGAGTAGACAGAAGGGAAGGGGCAGTCTAGCTATGAGAAGCAACATGAGCTACGGCACACATGGGGGCCTATAGGAGGGAAGTCTGGCAGGTTGGCGGAATGACCGAACCCCAACCCTGGCCAACTTGAAAGTCAGTCTGGGGAGTTAGGAAGAGGTATGTGCTCACCAAGCCAAACAAGGACCCAGACAAATGCAAACACTGTCATCTTCTGCATTTCTGCAGATGCTTCTGCCCTTGCATTGATAACATGACACTCTTTCCAGCGAAAGCTAGGTGGCTTCGGAGAACTATTAAAGCTCCTCATCCTCTGGGGACTAAAGAACTCTACCCCTATGCACGGTCCCTTTTCTGAGAGCTTTATGAGAGACATCAGCCTCTGTGTCAAGCTGCTAGGGATGCTGAAAAAATGTACATTTCCGGATATGAGCTGGTATAAACATCTCTTTGGACAAAACAAAGCAAAAAAGAAAATCCTAAGAAAGGAGCAGAAAGAATTTTGCAGCTTATTAAGAAGAAAAACATTACAAGTTCAAACTGTATGTAAAAAGATATCTACTGCTCCAGACAAAAGGAAAAACAGTATGACTACCATCGTGTAAAGATTGAAATAGGCCAAGAATAAATTGCCACAATTGTCGTGAGATCAACAACAGAGGGTATAAGAAAACATACTCGTTTCCTGTGACTGCCCAACAAATTACATAACAAACATAGTGGCTTAAAACAACAGAAAATTTATTCTCTTACAATTCTGGAGGCTGGGAGTCTGAAATCAAGGTGCCAGCAGAGCCACGCCCCTCTGAAGGCCCTTCCTTGTCTCTTCCAGCTTTCGTTGGCTCCAGGCGTTCCTGGGTGTGCAGCTGCGTAACTCCCGTCTCCGCCTCCATCTCCACTGCGTCTGTGTCTTGTCCTCTTCTATCGTTTATAAGCACGTTTGCCATGGGGTTTAGGGTCCACCCAGATGATCCAGGGTGATTTCATCTCAAGATCCTTAACTGAATTTCATCTGTAAGGACCCTTCCTCCAAGTAAGTTCATACTCACAGGTTCTAGGGTTTAGGACACAGAGATATCTTTTGGGGGACTAACATTCAACCCACTACTGGAAATATAATTCATTTCCTCTATTTTGTTATCTTGGTTTAAGCTACATTGTATGTGGCTTTGTTTCCGTCAATGGATGAGAAAGATTAATGGCAAACGTAATATTTTTTCCTCGTGAAGGCTCTGAATAATACTCTGAAGATGTTTAGCCCTCTGGCTGATAGAAATTTGTGATATTTTGTTGCACTCGTGGTGTGCAGTAGCATCATGGAAACAGGCTATTAAACCCTAAGCTTAGCTCAAAGGTGCACAACTAAGATTTCTGGTCTAGCTTCTTGCTCCAGTGCCCCTCTGATCCACACCAACCCACACCCCATAATAAACCATTAGAGCCATTATCCAAAAGTGTAGAAAATAGGCACGTTTGCATTTCCTGCAATGGTTTCCATTTAAGGCTGACATCCTCAAAAGGCAACTGTTAAACGTGCATCATCTGCAGCAGTCTCCAAACACGGTCTGCAGAGCAGTGCTGCTGTGACCTAGTCCTGGAGCCAGGTTCTAGAACAAGACACTGTCCTGCTCCCTTTTGGGAGACTGAAGATGTCGTCTCCTATGGACCACCAGGTTCGCATGGCCAGCATCCAAATGGGACCATCCGACTGTGGCAAAGACTGCTGGCCAGCAATGTCCATCCTCCGTGCTTTAACAACACAACTCCGAGTTTTAGCTGTAGTCCACGTGGCTGTGTGAATAAGCTCCAGCCAAGGCGACGTGAGCAGAAGTGATGTGTGCCGCTGGCAGCTCGTGCCCCTGGAAAGAAATGTGCATGTACTTCCCTGACCCTTTCCCTCTTTTCCCTGTTGCTGGGGAAATGACAAGTATTGATCATCCACCTTGGACTCAGAAATGGAAACTCTGCTTGGAGGACACCATTGCTCCCAAGCTGCCCTAGACCACCTCCCTCTGCGCTGTGATACAGAGGAGAGAGAAACTTCTATCTCAGTTGAGCCATTGAACCTTGGGGTTTCTTTGCTACAGCAACTTAGCTAAGACCATAACTAATACAATTACGTTTAGAATGTCTTTTTTGCCTTTGAGTATTTCAGGGGCAAAGGAAAATGATTGGGGGTTGTGGGAAGATGTAGAAGAGAAAGTAATTAAGAACTCTGAGCTCCAGAACCAGTTCTGCCACAGAATGCTGGGGCTTCTAACAGCATAAAACATTAGAGCTTCTATTTTCACTGATACGGAATGATGTCAAGAAAAAATTTTGTTAGTTAATTTTTAAAAGATTTATACATATATATCAATATATGCAAGTTTTATAAGCGTTGAATATTTCTGGAAGAATGCCCATGAAATTGTTAGGTGGCTGCTTCTGGAGTTGGGAACTGGGGGACAGGAAGACAGTGCTGGAGGGAGAGGACTCACTCTGAACTCCTTTCGGATGCTATTCCTCATGTAATCATTTGAAAATAATAGTATTTAAACCGTAAAAGTCACCAATTGAAAATTTGTTATTAGAGATGGCCAGCATCTCAGCTATTAACACTTTGTCTCATAAGAATGATTTTCACCCTTTTTGGGTGACCATATTCCACAGCAGTGCAATGAGAAAAAAATGCAGCATTTTTTAAGGTCGCATCAACAGACATGAAAGCAAATTCTTCTTGGACATTCGTATGCACAGCTTTCAAATCACGCACAAGAAAAGTCAGGCCTTTCCCCGATGTATTTTTTGCTTGTTTTCAGCGGAGGCAGGGATCTGCAGCAGCCTCTCGTGCTTGAAACTTCTGCTCCCCAACTCCCCCTACACACATCATCGTCATTTTGCAAAGGTCATCCCACGTGGGGGGGGGTTGCCAGTCGGGGCGAAGGCAGCTCAGCGCGGCCCTCATTATGCTGCGCAGTGCTGTCTTCCTTCCCCTCGTCAGCAGCGAAGTCAATATTTCATCTAGGAGCTAAAATTAAGTCATCATCCCTCCTGTGAGCAACGCTACTCCTGAAATAAAAATTTTACAACCTTAGGTTGGAGGAGGATCACTTAGCATTTGAAAACACTTCCCCTGTGACCTTGAGCCTTCATCACTTGGGAGCCAATATAAAATCTCCCAGGCAAGATTTATGAATAAATAATTAACCATGAAAATAAAATCAGCACTGAAAAAGAAGTAGGTCCTTTCCGTTTACAGCCAAAGGTGCTATTTGTTTTCTGTTTTGTGGGGGTCACTCTCTCTTTTGTGCACATGGCATTTTCAAGGGAAAAAAATCTGAGATACGAAGGCCTGACCTAACCACAGGAGCCATAAAGCATCCGACAGACCCTGCCTGGCCTGGCTCTTCCACAGCCTTCCTGGGTCCTCAGAAGGTGCCCAGGTCACCCGGACGCTGAGCAGCAATGACAGCACTCACTGCTCTCCATCCTCCTTGGGCAGCTCCTGGTCCAGCCGCTGGCCACATTCTTCCCAGATGAAAGGCTCAAAGGGGAGTGACATGGATGAGTCCTGCAGGGAAGACTTAGGGGCTCCTCTGTCCCCCACCTCAGAGCAGGGCTCTCTGAGAGTAAAACGAAGAACGATGACTTCGGGGACATTCAGCCCACTTTCCAAGCAACTCAGAAAAAAATCACAAATAAAGAGCTCCTTGCCTCCTTTAGATGAAAACTCAGCATTCAGAGAAAAGCAGTTGCTCGTTTGGCTGTTTCAACTGTCGCACAAACGCTCCTGGGAGAACTGCAAGTGCACTCGCTCCCCAGAGGTGTCACCTCCTGGTGAGCCGCCTGTCCCTGGTCAAGCACAGAACACATTCCCACCGTGAGTGCGAGGAAGCGGGGAGAGGCCTGCAGCCTCCCGGAGAGAGAACCAAGGAGTGCAAGGCGCCAAGGATCTCCCCAGCGCATCTGTGCCAGGCTCACCAGCCATGAGGAAGCACAAAGGCCTCTAACTCCTTCATCCTAAAGCTGGAAATCTAAGCTTTGTATTTTTTATTTTCATAGCTTCTGTTGTTTTCTTTAAACTGCTCTAATCTGCCTCCCTGATGGCTCACTGGTGTTATGTATTCTCTGAAGAAAGCTAATAGATCAAGATCCCGCAGCACAACTGTCTGTGAAGAGTCAGAAGAAGGCCTGTCCCAGCCTCCTGCCCTGGACCGGCGTCCCCTCACAGGGCGCGAGAGGAGTGGGACAAGCCTGTGGCTGGCGGGGAGCCCTGTGTCTGCGGATAGCAGTGGCGGAAACACTCTGCCCATCAAAGGAGATCAAATGGAGAGAAATCCTTGCATCTTCCAAACTTCCCCTCAAAAGTGAGGTTAATTTTTTTTTCTTTTCTTTTTTTTTTTTTATTTCAGCAAATTATGGGTGTACAGATGTTTAGGTTACGTGTGTTGCCCTTGGTTCCCCCCCCACCGAAGTCCGTGTTTCAAATACGTCCATCCTTCGGGTAGTGCGCATTGCACTCCTTGTGTATACAAATACCCTTCCCCTCCTCTCTCCTCCCCCCTCCTCCAGCGAGCAGTTGAGTAGCCTCAAGATCCTTCCACCTTCAACATTCCAGAATTTCCAAGCTTCCTACTTTGCCCAGGGGTCTTTGGTGGGTTTTCATCTCCATGATGTTCCCTAACATTAAACTTCCACCCTGAAGAATCGCAGGAAATGACGTTAGCAGAAGCACTTTGTAAACCCTGCGGCACGATACCAATGACAATTTGTTTGCTCAACAAACTGCTCGCTTCTGCTCCCCTATGTCGCAGACAAACTGATGTGGGCTTTGTTCTTAAATCAAGGGTTTTATTTGCTTCTTGCCTTAAATATTTTTAAGCAGCTCTATTGAGGTATAATTGGCAAACAATAAACTGCAAATATTTAAAGTGTACGATTTGGTAAGTTTAGCAAGTGTAAACACCCATGAAACCATCCCTATAATCAAGATAATAAACATAACTATCACCCTTGAAAATTTCCCAACACCCATTTTAAATCAATTTCATAGCAAAATAATATTGTTTCTTACCTTTAATCTGACTATAACCAGCTCTGTGACCTTGGGCCTCTTTGCAAGTTTCCATCTTCTCACATACTCGATGAGGGGATTGCATGAGAGATGACCTGCCTTGTCCTTCAAGACCAAGACTTCTATGAATCTAGTCTTGAAACCAACCTTCAAGGACAGAAGGTTACCCATGAGTTTCTTCATTGTTCTTTCTGCCCATAGCATTCATCCTCAAGCTATGACACTCATGATGACACACATAGCATCACGGTATTTAATTTTTTTCCTAAAAAATTCTACTCTGTTGCCTCTATAACAGTACGAGTTTCATGGGCCAGTGACCAGTGCAGCCACACAGGGCCCCACCCTCAGAAGGACCATGCAACTGGAGTTTAATGCTCTCTGCAGTTGCCATCTTGAAACTCTTGCTAATTTTATCTTTGAATTGGTGTTTAGTAAGTGAATCCAATGGGACTGTGGGGCCAGGAGTTGGAGCTTTGACTGACATACGATCCTACTTCCCACCACCTCCCTGCCTGCTCACCTTCCGGAATGGGGTCTAGCTGTCCACTCCCCACAGCCTGGTACCCTGGCCCAGTCTGACCTGTTTACTTCTGACTCCATCCCATAGCCACTGCTGCTGTCCACCTGGGGTGGAGACCAGGTTGCATCGGTAGGGAGAGGCCTGCATTCTGCCGTCATCCTCTACCCACACCAGGGGAGGATCAAGGTTAAATGCTTGCCCTGTGCCATCTTGGGACAAGACAAGACAGCACCCACCCTGCACTGGCTGACAGTGCCATTGCATGTTTGTTGGGTGACTTGGGGGAGGGGGTTTCTCATCCACCTCAGTCTAGGTATCAAGGTCATCCAGGCACAGGTAAGGACAGCCTGCATGTGGTAAGGGGAGATTGATTTCACCATCCCACCCAGCCCCACATTTTTATTTTGCATTGGTACTCACAAAGTATGTGCTCTCTAAAAACATATTTTATGAATATAAATTGCCTGGTATAGACCAGGACTCAATAAGACAGCCCCCTGTCTATGCCCTGTCAAGAGGTCATGCAGCAATTGACATTTCATAGTGCTAAAAGCAATGACTACTTGATGATCTGGTGGCCCCTGGTCATCCTGTCACCCAGGGGCTGGCAGAGACCAGCTGGCTTAAGGAATAGTATAAAATGGTGTTAGCCAAGCTGGAGCTGAGTTGTAGCAAAGCCCAGGCTGAAACCTGCTTGCAGATTACATGGATGGAAGCACCTGAGTAGATGCTAAGCCTTCCTGGTCTGCTGTCAGGTAAGGGCTCTGCCTCCCTCTCTCCTCTCCCACCACGTCACCACTGTCTGAGATGGCTTTAATGCAAAATAGCACCTGTATTAGTTTGCTAGGGCTGCTGTAGTAAAGTACCACAAACTGGGTAGCTTGGAACAGAGTTTAACAGTCTCGCAGTTCTGGAGGCTAGAAGTCCAAGATCAAGGTGTCAGCAGGCTTGGTTCCTTCTGAGGGTTGTGAAGGAGAATCTGTTCCATGCCATTCTCCGTGCTTCTGGTGTTCTGCCTGCACATCTTTGGCATTCCTTGGTTTTATTTTTTTTTATTTATTTTTTTTATTTATTCAAGATATTATGGGAGTACCAATATTTTGGTTGCATGTAATGTGTTTGCCCCGCCCAAGCCAGGGCTACATGCATGTCCCTCCCCCATATAGTGCATTAGTTGTGGGTTTGCCCCCACCACCCTACCCCTGACCAGCACCCAACGAGTATTACTACCATGTGAACACCTTAGTGTTAGTCAGTTAGTACCAATTTGATGGTAAGTACATGTGATGCACGTTTTTGCATCCCTGTGATACCTCACTTCAAAGGATGGGCTTAATCTCTATCCAGGATAATATGAGAGGTGCTATATCGCCATTGTTTTTTGTAGTCATTCCTTGGTTTTAGATGCATCATCCCAGTCTTTACCCTGATGTTCACATGATGCTCTCCCTCTGATAAAATGTTCCTATTTCATAGGAACACCAGTCACACTGGATTAGGGGTTCACCTTACCTCAGTATGATCTCATTCCAACTTATCTAATTGCATCTCCAATGACCCTATTTCCAAATAAGGTCACATTCTGAGTTACTACAGGTTAGGACTACAACATATGAATTTGGGGGTGACACAACTCAGCCCATAACAGGACCCATGAGTAGACCATTACAGACAATGCTTCAACAGCAGTTATTCCTGACAGAGGAAGTACATTGGCTGGCTCAAAATTCACACTAAGGGTGAGCAAGTGTTGGAGAGGAGAGAGGGAAAAACCTGAGGTCCTCTGGCTCTTGCATGCAGTTGGGATATAGGAGAAAATGTTGGAGGGAGGGAGGAGAAGAAAGGGTCATCTCAGAATACATGGGTCAAAAAACACGGGAAACAGCGACAAAGCCAAAGTACCAGCTCTGCTGGCTCCACAACAGGCCCAGGCCCAGTTCAGAAGCTGGAGAAATGGTTCACTTTTTCAAAAGGTCTCCTATCCCCAGCCTGTAACTTCACTGTCATCTTCCTAATTTTCAATCTTAACCCCACTCCCATGCACATCTTCCAAAGCAAGTTCTTTCAGAAACAGTCCTTCATCTCCAACGGTGCCCAGGCCTGAATCAATACTTCTGAACTGTATTAAGCAAAATCCTGCAGCATCTGCAGACCAGGGTATCAGAATCTTGCTAAGAAAGAAGAAAAGAAGTTGCATCACGGCACCCTCCTGAAAAGCATCAATCAATTTAAAGCTTCTTCAAATATGTTCCAGCATATTATAACATAGATACAAAATGGCAGGTGGATATTTAAAATCCTATTAAAAGCCCCTAACTAAATTATCACCAGTCAACCCCAGAACCTATAATCTCTTCTACAATCCTGCTCTTATAACAAAATGCTATGATGTCAGGTAAGTATATGTTCACATGAAAATCCATACACTTATTAATGGCTCTAAATGTTCATCAAATTAGCAGAGTTTAAAAATTCATTAACACTTCTGTTCTTAATCCAAGGATTTGCTCATTTAATAAATGTGAGCTCATAGTAAGGAACTATTAGCATATCACAATTGCTACTTGGGGAAATCTGCCAGGTGATGGATTAGATGGGATTTTACTTTTCTAAACCTATGTGTGTTGAAATTGTCTACAAGGGAAATTAACCAAGCCTTGTCCAGGGGTGGAACAGCATGGTTTTAAATGGCCCCAGCCTACAGAATAATAATTGGCACAAATAAATACCAAGTACTCTGTGCACCTTCCCAAATACCTTAGGAGGTTTGTGGAGGCCCATTGTATGGCCTTAAGTCGCAGTCATATTGGATGAGGGGTCCACCCTACCCCAGTGTGACCTCATCCTAACTTAACTAATTATATCTGCAATGACGCCATTTCTACATTAGTCACATCTGAAGTTACTGCAGGTTGGAACTGCAACATATGGATTCTGGGGGGACACGGCCCATAGCAGGACCCATGAGTGCACCACCAGAGACCGTGCAGAGTCAGTGAGAACCCGCAGCTGCAGAGGAGGAGCCCAGCTGCTGGAATCCAGAGCAAGGAGCTATGTGGAGGACAAAACAAAGAAGAGGACTTGAGAAAAAGGGAAAAATGGAACTTTTATCCACTTTTTTTTAGTGGTGACAGGGATAGAGAAAAAGAAGGGGGGAGAAGAAGAAGGAGAGTCCCATTCCTTTCCATGGTCAGCATCGGTTAGTGGTTCCTGTTTCAATAGTTTCTAGCCCACTCCTCTCTTTCTGAAATTATAGGTTCATAAAATATTCTGCTCGTATTCCACGTACCTTCCTACTTAACAAGGAAGTTCTCAGCCCATAATAAATTAGCGGAATAAAAAGGTTTTAAGTAGTAGTTTATGTAATAAATGCAATAGCTCCAAAGTGATGGTCAATGTTCATCTAATGTACTCATTTGCTGACAGTTGTTGGATGTTAGTGGACTTCACAGAAGTTAGCACTGTCTATATGCAAGTACACACAAACACCATGGCCAAACTTCAAATAAAAGAGGATTGCTTGGTTGTAAAAAAAAAAAAAAAGCAATGGGATTATATCAATCAACTTGGGCTGCCATAACCAAATACCATATACTGGGTCGCTTGAACTGTATTTCTCACAGTGTGGAAGCCAGAAGTCCAAGATCAGGCTGCCAGCATGGTTGGGTTCTTGTGAAGGCCCTCTTACTAGCTTGGCCTTTATCTCACCATGTCCTCGCATGGCAGCGAGAGGGCAATCTCTCTCCCTTTCATATAAATTCACTGATCCGTCATGAGGGCCCCACCTTACAACCTCATCTAAACCTAATGATCTCCCAAAGGCCCCATCTCTAAACACCATCACACTGGGGGTTAGTGCTTCAATATGTGAATTTGGGGGGGCACGATTCAGTCATTCCACCTCTGGCTCCCTAAAATCCATGTCCTTCTCACATGCAAAATATACTCATTCCATCCCAACAGCCCCGAAATTCTTAATTCATTCTGACGTGAACTCAAAAGTCTCAAGTCTCATCTAAATATCGTCTCACTCGAATACAGGTGAGATGTGAGATACATTTCATTCTGAGACAAAATTCCTCCCTAGCTCCGAACCTGTGAAAATTACATGCTCCAAAATGCTATGATGGGATAGACATAAGATACATTTTAATTCCAAAAAGAAAAAACAGGAAAGAAGGAAGGAGTGATGGATCCCAAGCAAGTCCAACACTAGCAAAGCAAACTGTGTTGGTCTTAGTGCTCCAGAATAATCCCCTTTGGTTCCAGCCTTCACCTTCAGGACCCACCGAGGTGACGATCCTACCTTCTAAGCTCTGCCAGGAGGGGTTGCACCTCGAAGGCCCATTCCCAGCGTTCTGCACGGTGGTCCCCCACAGCTTTGGTCAGAGACCATCTAGCCTGTTTTCAAACCCAAGTGGTGACCCTGATGATCTTTGAATGGCCTTCGGGGTCCTTCTCATCATTTCTTGAAGAATTGTGCATGTTCACAGGCAAATAGCTCTATGGTCTGGTCCTGCTGGATCTAAGAAGTCCGACAGCCTTCCTTCATTCAATCTCATTTTTCTCTGTCCTTTTCAGTCCAAACTGGCGTGTCTTTGCTGGTATAACCTCATTTCTATTGCTGGCTTCCATTGAAATGGTTGATGAAGTCAATGAGTCACACCCATGATCCATCTCTTTGTCAAGTAGTTGTTCAGAAACACCTTTAACGTTCTCTTTAGAACAAGCTTCCTCATTTTTTGCAATATGAATAGGCTGAGAATTTTCCAAATTCCTAAGTTCTGCTTCCTTTTTACTTAACAATTCCTTCTTTCATTTCATCTCTCTCCTTTTGCATTTTACTGTAAGAATTCAGGAGGAACCAAGCTACTCCTTCAACACCAATCTCATCACTCACAAATTCTACCTTCCACAAAACTCTGTAACACAATTAAGCCAAATTCTTTGCCACTTTATAACAATGATCACTTTTCCTCCCTCTTTCAATAACATGTTCCTCATTTCCATCTGAGCCCTCACCAGAACTACTTCTAATATCAGTATTTTTAGCATGCACTTCAACACTCTTCTGGCCTCTGCACATTACCCAGTTCCAAAGCCACTTCCCCACATTTAAGTATTTGTTATAGCAGCACCCCACTTCTCAGTGTCAAAATCTGTATTAGTCTGGGTTCTCCAGAAAAACGGAACTAATAGAATAAAAATTTAGATATAGATGTAGACAGATGTAGAGATACAGTTTCTGTTTCTCTAGAGAACCCAGACTGATACAGATATAAATATATACCTACAGATATACCTACACATAGATAACACAAATATATCTATAGTTATAGATAGATAAATATCTGTGTATCTATCTATCAATAGATAGATAAGGGAGATTACAATGAACTGACTCATGCGATTATGGAGGTTGAGAAGTCCCAAGATCTGCAGTTGACAAGCTGCAGACCCAAGAGATTCAATGGTATAGTTCCACCCCAAGTCCAAAGGCCTGATAACCAGGAAAGCCAATGGTATAAATTCCAAACTTAGTCTGAATTCAAAAGCAGGACAAAAGCAATGTCCCCGATCAAAGACAGTCAGGCAGACAGAAGACTTCCCTACTCAGCCTTTCATGCTATTCAGGCCGGCAGTGGATTGGGTGAGGCTCACCCACACTAGGAGGGCAATCTGTCTCACTTGCTCTACTGACCCAAATGTTAGCCTCACCCAGAGACACCCTCACAGACACACTCAGAAGGATCTTTGATCAAATAAATATCCAAGCACCTTGTGGCCTAGTCAGGTTAACAGATGAACTTTACCCACATAGGACCCAAGGAAAATGACACAGCTCTTCAATAGAATGGTTTCTGCCTTTCCACTCCAGCCCCTGCTGGCTCTTTCCCTCAGGACACTTGCCACATGTTCTTTTGACCAAATGAAGCAAGGAGAGGTAGGAAAAGTGGAGGTATACAGGGAGGATGGATGGAACAAGGAGAATTTCTACATGACTTTAGGGCCAATGCACTTTTGGGGTAAAACTCAGTTTGCATAACCTACCAATTTATAAAGGGGGATTTTTTAGTAATCCCCTGTGTTTGGCCTATATCTATAGCATGTTCAGGCATTAAATGGGATTAAAATTACATATTTAGAATTTGCAAGAAGGCAAGCAGGATGAAGAAGAGATTTTTGTAAAGGAAGGCTTATTAAGTTCCCACAGCATTCCTGACCCTTATCTCGTGCCCTTTTAGATGGATATTATTATCCCCACATTACAGGGGTGGAGGCAAAGGCATGTTCCTGCCACGGTGGAGGAGCGACGGCTGACCCAGGCAGGTGGCAGGTGTCGTTCCAGGTCTGCTGTCCTCACTCCTCCCACTGGGGGCCGACGTCCGTAAATTAGCAGTGCCCCCCTCTTTTCCCCCACGTGTGCACATCTCTAGAGAATATTTTCTCTCATCAGTATCAAAAACTAATCAAGGTTTTTAGCACCCACGCTCTGGAATCAATTAAGCATTTTAATCAGAGACGAAAATTACAAGAAGCCATCAGTAGACTCATTCCGGGGCAGATCCCAGGGCCCGCGCCACGTCACTTCTAACAAGACTGTAATAACACTTTTAATCCTGCACTCCACAGTGAGTCGCTCCTAATTACCCACATCTGCACAAGAACTTGCTTTATTAGGCCCTGAGCTGATGCTATCCTACAATCCCTTACACGATTTTACAAATTCCTCAGGGTATGCCAAGATGAGAGGAAACAGAGAAACATACTCCATCCTGTGCAGAAAGCCACACAGAAGACATCACATTTAATACGACAATGATAAACCCAGTCATAATTAATACAGCTGAATTAAAGAGAGGTTGGATTTTTTTTTTTCAATTTATCTACCAGCAGGAAACGAATTATAGCACATTCCCACTCCTTGGGAAAATAACTGCAGAAAATTGGGTTACTTTTTGTGGTCAGACTTTACATATCTTTTTCCTGTTACTAGTCAATTTCCATTTCAAGAAAAAGTAGACAGACATGTGGCTCCTGTTCCACAGTGACACACCCCAGTCTTTTGTTAAGTAACATTCTGACTAATTGATGAACCATTCCAGTGACCACCTAGACCTGACAGAACTCTCTCCCTAGGACACAAAGGGACACATATCAGCACCTGCATCCTTCACCAATATATTTAATTGGTCGATTCTGCTCTGCAGAAAGGGGGCTTGTCCCTTCTGTGGCAGTATTTGGCTGAGAAAGCCATCTAGGGGAGAAATGAAGGCACTCAGTTTGGATTATCTATTAATAACTGAGCTCTCCACAATAAACACAGTAGAATCTGAGACCCAAGAGAACCTTCCGGTGCCACTCCCTCCAGCCCACAACTCCCCGATAACAAATCCCCTAGCCCCCAAAATTGTAATGAACTCTGCAAAGCTGTTAATAGCAGCTTGGAATAGGTTAGTCTAAGCTTCCACTTCCCAGATAGGCTTCCTATGGGATATTAAAGCATAAGAACACGAGCGTAGCCTGTCCACAGAGCCCTGCACATGGTAATCTGACGGAGAATTATGCAGGAGTCGTAGTGAATCCCCACTGCACTGTGTACACATCCTATGCTCCCTTCATTCCACGCCATCTGCTCTTTGTCACCACCACTCATGGCAGGACATCTCAGCTGCTGCCACTGTGTCCTCTCCCTGTGAGCAGCCAACAGACGAGCATTTAGCACTCATCCCTGAATCGGATGGGACTCATTTAATCTGAAGGGGCTTACTGTCCAGTAACACCCCGTCAGCACTGCTGGGGAGAAGGAGACTTGGGAGACTGTTTCATAGCCTCACCAGCTCTAAAAAGGCATGCACATCCAGGAGACAGCTGTCCCCCCAAATGTATAAGCACCAGTAAAATGACAACATCATAACACTCCCTGACTTCCACCTCCTGTGAGCACTCTCTGCTGCTGATCTACGCCGCACAGTGCATCCATTCGTTCAGTAAGCAGGTTCTGGGACCTCTGCTGGGCTCTGACACACAACTTCAACAAGGAGCGAGGAGATAGGAGGACTGTTTGGACTAGTTCTCACATTCACGAAGGGATTCCAATGTAGGCTGGTGAAGTTATCTCCAAAAGTTATGCATCAGTCACAGAGATACACTGTGCGATTGAAAGAAGAAATTCATCACCCAGACTTAAACTCATATCCCATCATCAGGACACACCACCTCTAATACATGATGAATTGTAACGAAGCTGTAAAGAAACTCTGAAAAGAAAAAACTACCTTGCGTCTTTATGCTTTATAACATTGATTTGTTTGACGTAAACCTCTAAAATGTACTATAAGAGAATTCAGATTTTTATGCTTTGATATACTGGAAGCCTTTAAAAATGGAAGTGAATTGGACTCTCTCATCCCTACGAGAGAGAGAAGCAGAGAGGGGCTTGAGAAGAGAGCAGCAATTTGCAGCACAGAAGCCCTGCTGCCCACCGCACTCTGTGTCTCCCTGGAGGGCCCTTGTGTTGAGCCAGAGCTTCCACTTAGCACTCTCCCCTTACCTGAGCAGCCTCCCTCCTTTCCCCGTGTCAAAATGTTTTCAGGGGGCTATGAACAGTAGGGCACACTGAACTGATTTGAAAAAAATAAAAGAGGCCTCTCTCAAAATCAAATTAACTGCTTGATAAAATAGAACAAATGTTTAAATTCAAGGTTAACTTTGAAAGCAAGAAGTTCCAAGAATAGAGAGGACATGAAAGCCTGACAGCAGCGGGAGCTGCACGTCCAGGCCCTCCTGCGTGTGCCCAACGCAGGGATGAGCATCGTCATGTACACGGCGCCTTCGAGGCTTAGTCTCCCCACCCCCACCCCAGCTTTCAGGATGTATTCATAGAAGTCATGTTCTCTGTAGAGATGCTTCATATCTGTGCATCCTCATAGGCTCTGATTATTGGCACTCATTTCCTCCGTTGTTATTAAATTTTAACATACGGGCTGCCAAAGCAAGCACACACTGTACCACAGCAAAAATTGCTTTTTGTAGGTAGATGATCAAACACTGTCATGGCCCTTCCCCGGCTACTGATATCAACAGCAATGAGCCCACAGCTCTGGAGCCTCTGGCCTGGCAGGTATCTCATTCTGTGAGGACTGCATTGACCATATCTCTGTGAAGAAAGTAAGAGATGATGGGCAGCCTGTCCACTCATTCTTATTTCCAATCTTCAAACCCAGGCGATCCTTCATGAGCTGACCAAGCTCACCAACCACCACCACTTCCCACCAACAGTTATTCTCCATCCCGGACCCTGAGTGGAAGACAAAGTTCATCAATAACCCAGTATCCACTGCCCTGTCCCCCTCACCAGCGGCACCTCAATCTCAACACAGCAATGCACTCAGCCCAGGTTGTGACTGGTTTAAGCCAAACAGAACAATCCCATTCCCCAGTTTCTCAGCCTACTGATAGGTGACCACAAGCTCCAGTTCCAGCCACTTAAATGCAAATGGAGTGGGGATGAGTCTCTAGAAAGACTTCTTAGGAGTATGGCTGGTTTCCCCTCTATGGCGAGGTTGACCGCTCTGCACCGCTAAGGGTCAAAGCAGCCTGGGTCTCTTCGCTCTCAGGAAGGACTCATTCCTTTCTGGACTTGAGTTCATTTAGATTTCTTTGCATCTTCAGCTCTCTGATGTGTTTTTATAAATGATTATTTTGAAGCTAATCCAGCTTTTTTCTGTTGTTAGGATGAGAGCAACAGTCTCTCATAACTTTCTAAGTCCTAATCAGACACTTGTATGTAACTTTTTAACTCGTACTGCCTACATTTTAATAAAAGCTGTTACATAATGAGTTTACATGTACTTTTTTTGTTCTTCGCCTTTCTGTAATGATCTAGTAAAAATAATCTGCATCAGCATTCGGCTCTTAGAGAATTTTCTCTTTTAAATTCTCCTTAAATTGAAGAGGCAGTGGGTTAGGTCATTAAGTTAATCATGAATTTACCCAGTTTTATGCACTTCAGCCCACAATCCCCATCTCTACATTTCTACAAGATATAGTAAAAGATCTCATCACATTCCTGGCTAAAATTCTGATCCATTATATCAATAGAATTCCTTTGATCTACAAATACATCAATATTAGATGTAGACGCATGTGGCATAGGTATAGGTATAGATAATAGGTACAGGTATAGGTATAGACACAGGTACAGGTATAGGTATAGGTATACACACAGGTACAGGTACAGATACAAGTATAGGTATAGGTATAGATACAGGTATAGGTATAAGTGTGTAGATAAAATTAGCCAGCCTTGATTTGCTCCTAGTGAATCCATGCTGGATCCCAGTGATTATCACTTTCCTTTCTTAGTATCAATAACAAGAAATCCACACAAGTCAAAGTCAACTCATGGATCTCTAGTTTGTGAATTCTGCCATTTTTAATCTCTTCTATTGTAATCTGCCACTGTATTGCCCTATATCTGTTAATATTCTCCTGGCACCTCTCTTTTTAAAGTATGAGCTATGTCAACCTCCCTAAGTTCACCCAGGAGGTAACAGAATATCTGAATAGACCAATCTCAAGCTCAGAAATTGGAGCAGCAATCAAAAACCTCCCAAAACGTAAAAGTCCCAGACCAGATGGCTACACTTCAGAGTTTTACCAAACATTCAAAGAAGAACTCACACCTATACTACAGAAATTATTCCACAATATCGAGAAAGATGATATCCTTCCTAACTCATTCTACGAGGCCACTATCACCTCGATACCAAAGCCAGGAAAGCACATAACAAAAAAAGAAAACTTCAGACCAATATACCATATGAATATAGATGCAAAAATCCTCAAAAAAATTTTAGCAAATAGAATTAAGCAGCACATCAAAAAAATAACTCACCATGACCAGGTGGGCTTTATTTCAGGGATGCAAGGCTGGTTTAACATACGCAAATCTATAAATGCAATTCGCCACACAAATAAAAGCAAGAACAAAGACCATATGATTCTTTCAATAGATGCAGAAAAAGCATTTGACAAAGTCCAACACACCTTTATGATAAAAACTCTCATCAAAATAGGCATAGACGGCTCATTCCTTAAAATTATCAAGTCCATTTATGACAAACCCACTGCCAATATCATATTGAATGGGGAAAAATTGAAAGCATTCCCTCTTAGAACCGGAACTAGACAAGGCTGCCCTCTATCTCCGCTTCTATTCAACACAGTGCTCGAAATCCTCGCCACAGCAATTAGGCAAGAGAGGGGTATTAAGGGTGTCTAAATGGGGACAGATGAGATCAAACTCTCGCACTTTGCTGATCATATGGTATTATATCTAGAAAACCCCAAGGATTCATCTAAGAGACTCCTAGAACTGATAAATGAATTCAGCAAAGTCTCAGGATACAAAATCAATACACACAAATCTGTGGCATTCATATATGCCAATAACAAATCATATATGCCAAAGATCAAGTCAAAAACACAATTCCTTTTACAATAGCCTCAAAGAAAATTAAATATCTAGGAATATATTTAACGAAAGATGTGAGAGACTTACACGGGGAGAACTATGAAACACTAAAAAAAGAAATTGTAGAAAATGTAAACAGTTGAAAAAATCTACCTTGCTCATGGATTGGCAGAATCAATATCATTAAATGTCCATACTACCTAAAGTGATCTACAGAATTAATGCAATCCCTATCAAAATCCCATTATTATTCTTTACAGATCTGGAAAAAATAATTCTACACTTTGTATGGAACCAGAAAAGACCTCGTATAGCCAAAGCACTCTTAAGTAAAAAGAACAAACTGGGAGGTATCAGTCTACCAGACTTCAAGCTGTACTACCAGGCTATAGTAACTAAAACAGCATGGTACGGGCACAAGAACAGAGACATTGACCTCTGGAACAGGACTGAGAATCCAGAGATGAAACCATCTGCGTATGGTAATGTAATCTTTTACAAAGCTGACAAAAATGTACACTGGGGAAAAGAATCTCTTTTCAATAAATGGCACTGGGAAAACTGGATGGCTACATGCAGAAGGATGAAACTGGATCCCCACCTCTTACCTCTCACAAAAATCAATTCAAGATGGATAACAGACTTAAACCTAAGGCATGAAACCTTAAGAATTCTAAAAGAAGATGTTGGGAAGACCCTTTCAGACATCGGCCTAGGCAAGGAATTCTTGAAGAAGAACCCCAAAGCAATCGCCACAGCAACAAAAATAAATAAATGGGATCTAATCAAATTAAAAAGCTTCTGCACTGCCAAGGAAACTATCATTAGAGCGAATAGACAGCCCACAGAATGGGAGAAAATATTTGCTCTCTACACATACGATAAAGGGTTGATAACCAGAATCTATCTAGAACTCAAAAAAATCAACAAGAAAAAATCAAACTCCATCAACAAATGGGCAAAGGAAATGAACAGGAACTTTTCAAAAGAAGACAGAATAATGGCCAGCAAACACATAAAAAAATGCTCAACATCTCTAATCATTACAGAAATGCAAATCAAAACCACAATGAGGTATCACCTAACCCCAGTGAGACTGGCCTCTATCAAAAAATCCCAAAACGA
Source organism: Propithecus coquereli (assembly GCF_000956105.1). NCBI lineage: Eukaryota > Metazoa > Chordata > Mammalia > Primates > Indriidae > Propithecus > Propithecus coquereli. Next base: position 1,105,429 of record NW_012153685.1, read on the forward strand.
CAAATGCCGGCGAGAATGTGGAGAGACAGGAACACTCTTACACTGCTGGTGGGACTGCAAATTAGTGCAACCTCTGTGGAAAAGAATTTGGAGATACTTCAAAGAGCTAAAAACAGCAATACCATTCGATCCAGCAACAGCACTATTAGGCATCTACCCAAAAGAACACAAAACATTCTGTGATAAAGACATCTGCACCCGAATGTTTGTGGCAGCACAATTCACTATTGCAAGGATGTGGAAACAACCCAAGTGCCCATCAATCCGTGAGTGGATTATTAAAATTTGGTATATGTATAGAATGGAATATTACTCAATCATAAGAAACAACAGTGATCTAGAACCTCTTATACTTTCCTGGATTAAATTTAAGCCCATTATCCAAAGTGAGGCACCACAAGATTGGAAGAATAGGCTCCACTTGTACTCGCCATTAAATTGGTACTAACTGATCAATGCTAGAGTGATCACATGGCAGTAATACTCTCCAGGGATTAGGGGGATGGGGGAGTAAACCCACAACTAAAGGACACGGGGATCATTGTAGGGGGGAAGGGTATGCCTTTAACCCTCACTTGGGTGAGGCAAAGACATAAAGTGTAACCTTAATGTTTGTACCCTCATAATACCCTGAAATAAAAAATAAATAAATAAATAAAATGAGAGCTGGGAGACAACGTATTATTTCTTATTTTAGATGATTCTCAAATCTCAAACAGATGAGATTACTGGAAGAGGATTATTCTAGTACCCTAGCCACAGAACCCATACTATAAAACTGCTTTTTAGGTGAGTCTAAAATATGATAAAGTCTTGCTGAACTTCATTAGCCACACTTATTTAAATTACATCCAAGATACTTCAGCTCATACTAAATTCCACTCAGCAGCAAATAACATCATAGCACAGTTCTAGAGTTATTTAATTACCCTATAGGTAATGCTATGATAGTCTGCCATCAACATTTAATTCTTTGCAAAGTGTTTGAAAACTTTCACAGAGAAAGTTTTATCTCTTCTCCTGTTCCATGTCAATACAATACAAATATAGGAAAGACTTCTTTCTATTAAAAAATCATATTTTCTAAAGCTGAAAATAAACACATAAATAAACGTGTGTGTTGATTCCTATCATGCTAAGGCTTCCTACAGTGGACCAGATCTCATTTCAAGTGGAGATTCCTGGAGAAAAAAATCTTCAGTCCCTTCAGGATTTAAACAAATGGAACACAATTTGAGTATTAAAAATGTTATTGTTAGAAATGGAAAAAATTATAAATAGTTCTTTTCATAGAGGAAGGAAAATGTAATGAAATGAAATGTTCCTTTCATTAGGAACTGAGCATCTTTTTCCAATTTCCCTCTAGGAAGTTCTGTGAACAAACTTGAAATGCACACTGCTTTGCAGATGGCGTCGCACTTGATCATTACTAAATGCAGTGAAACATTCCTTTGTCTCTACATCAGACACTAACTGAGGATACAAGGCCTGAGAGAATATAAATATTTTCATATAAAAAAGAATTATGACCCGATTTGCTGCTCTTTCACCCAGATGTTTACATTGCTGGTATTTTTTTTTTTATCAACTCCACTGCAAACTTGATCTACTAAATGATAAAAGCTACCGAGATGCTTTGTTTTCTTTTTCCCATAATGGTTTTTTAAAAAATACTCAGAGCTGTTGAAATATCAAGGCATATATCTTTATAATTAGCTAAACCCAAGGTGACTGTGATATCCTCTATCCAATAGCATAATCTCCCCTCCCAAGAGCAGAGCCAGGCCAAGTAGGCCTGTGGCCAAGCAGGTCAAGGCTGGGCTTGGGTCTGAGTAGACAGATTAATGTCCTAAAAAGAAGGAAATGGCAAAACACGGTGAGGTAGCACATGCAACATCCAAAGAAAATGCTAAGATCAGTCCTGGTGAAGCCAAATCCATTGTCAAGACCAAGAACAAGCTCAGGAAGTCACAAGCCAGGGACCTAGGAGGGTGGAGCTGGAGAGGAGGGAACGCAGGTGGGAAGGAGGCAGTCTGTCCCAGGACAGCCACTGTGAGCAGAGCTGTGATCCTTCCAGCACCGGTCTCACATTGTGGGGTGGGTCACATAGGCTGATTGGAAGACGCAGAGTCACTAAGGATAGGAGAGGCACCCACATTTCCACATTTAGCAGCAGAGGATTAGGCAAGAGAAGTCCTCATATTTTTTTCCAACTAAAAATCCCAGAAGATGTTTCATTGACAGCACAGAATTCAGTGGAATTGAGGGAAAGCTCTACCCTTCTCTTTCAAATGGCAAGAGTTTATGTAAAAGAATCCACTATTTTCTGCATCTGTAAGTCCATTGGGTACCTTCATTCTGACAACAGCCTTCAATTCTAGTTCTAAATCCTAAGTGTCCCACCCAACGTGCTCCATAGCTGGCCCTTTATCTCCAAGTCTCTGGAACTGGAGCTCTGACTTATCCTTAGAAGATTTCTTCCCTGAGGACAAAACCCCTGACCTTGAGCCCGAGAGGATGTCTGGAGCTTCAGTACCTCTAAATTGATCTCCTGGGTGAGCAAGTGAGCAAACTCACTTGCTTAGTCTCAGAGAGAAAATCAGCCCAGAGTCCCCATTAAATTCTCTGACCATGTAAGGGGACAAGCAACTCCCTTAGATCCTTGGTCTACCATGGCCACACAGCCGTTAGACACTAGTGGCTGGAGACATTGTTCTCAGCCAGCTACTCCAGCCTGCAACCTATCCCTACAATTTAGACTCAATGACACAGCTACCAGATCAGTCTGTGATTCAGCCACCCCTCAAGAGGAAAGCAGCAAGCCAAATAACCCATATTTGCTTTTGTTCCCAAATGCAGAGGTCAGCAGTTGCCATTATCCAAAGTTTGCACATCAGACTCCACCAGACCATTATGCAGGAGCAATGATCAAGGCTTGAAGGACAAAAGGAATGAGATCAATGATAGCACTAGCATATTTCTCCAATATTTGTCACTGTTTATTATAAGAATGTCCTTATATTTCAGAAATGTTAAAATATGGAGATTTTCCATGTTTTGAAGACTAGCACACAACTTCTATTGTGACCTTTTAGAATTCATTTCACTTCCTGGTGAGTCTTCTCAGTCCTGGCACATTACCTACCATGCCACCACCTGGCCCCTTTACCTGACCAGCTGGGTCTCTATAAATGGCCCAGGACTCTGATTTCATTGGTCTCTCAGTCTTAAATCCCCACAGAAGGGGGGCTTTTCTTGCAAACAGAGAACACCATTGGTTGTTCATCTCTGCCTCTCCCAGCCCTAGATCAAGTGCTTCTTTTCCTCCAAGGTAGTAGGATGGACTTGAGACATCTTCCTCAAGATCCCATCCAAAGCCCTTAGAATTTGGTTTCCCATATCTGGACAGATGTTAGGCCTCAACATTACAGATTCCGTTCAAGATACAACATACTCAATTATGTTTCTCCTTGAACTGCCCTTCTCCTTATGTTGAAGAGACACATTTCCTACAGTTAGAGATGTTTCTGTCAGGATCCAGCACTTTTAATCCTATTTACAATCTAACAAATTAATCTGTTACTATTTCATGGATGCCGGCAGAAGACATAAGATTTCTAGATCAGGGGAAAAGGACATTACTATTCATGGCTCATCAAGCAGCATAAGTTTATGTTTATGTCAGTTCCTTTTGTCTCCCCGACCTCGAATTCCTATAGGGGCAACTTGAGGCAGCCCAAATGAATGCCGTACACATAAAGGGTTTGCATCACAGTTGAGAACCTCTGAATTTGGGGGATCCACCTCCTCTTTAGCAAGCCTGCTGAGCAAACCTTCACAGTAGCCAAAAAGTGAAAGCAACTCAAGTGATCATTGAAGATAAGTAGATGAGCAAGCAATGGTATATACATGCAATGGAATATTATTCAGCCTTATAAAGAAAGAAAATTCTGACATATACTACAATGTGCATAAACCTTGGAGACATTATACTAAGTTAAATAAAACAAACACAAAAAGACAAACGCTGCATGATTTCACTTATATGGCATACTCAGAGCAGAAATTCACAGACACGGAGAGTATAATGGGGTTGCAGAGGCCTGGGAGAAGGAGGGAAGGGGGAGCTGTTTAACAGACACAGAATTTCAGCTTTGCAAGATGAAAACGTTCCGGAGTTAGATGGTGGTGATGGTTGCATAATGCTATAAAGTATTATTTAATACCACTGAACTGTATACTTAAAAATGGTTAAGACGATAAACTTTATGATGTGTGTATTTTACCACAATTTAAAAAATGGGGTTCAAAGATATTTGAGTGAGTAAAAGTCCAGCTCCTACCGGAGCGACTTCCATCCTGTATGTCATTGACACAGGCATCAAAGTCACTGCAAGATGAAATGAACGTAGCTACTGTGCAAGGTCGATCTCTTCCTTTTTAGCTTTGACTTGAAGAGACCCCTTGCGATTACTGCTGTCAGCCTCATTCATATTCTTACTGTCACCCTCTTGACAGCATTGTCATTTCAGATGTCCCAGGTCACAGTAGGTAACCCTAAAGCAATCAGAGCAAACACAGTTCTGCTCAGGGCTATTTGGAACTGGCTTGTTACCTGAAAAATCCTCCTAATTCATGTGACAACCAGTGATATACCTTAACCATCATCAGAGAAACATGTAACTTTTTTCTCTCTCCCTCTCTCCTTCTTCCCACCCCCAGTAGTATTAGAGATGGATCTGTACTGAGTCATACATATTCTCTTCTTCACCATCCTCTTTGTAACGAAAAGTACCCAAGAGTACAAATATGGGCAGCCTTGGTCCTTGAGTATACAGTCTAGGGAAGAAGATGTATATTAAATAATTATGTAAATAACCATATAATTACTACTCTGATAAAAGTGACAAAGGAGACTTACAGGGTACTATGAGACCATATAACTACAGGACTTACTATCCCTACTGTCTTGCAGGGATTCAGAGCAGGTGAAGAGGCAAGATGATCCTGCTGTTTGTAGTTGTCTTACTGAGTTAGATCTTCCTGCATATTGAAAATCATGAGTTTAGAGCTGTTATAGTACAGATGGAGATTTTTATTTGGAAATTCCACTGTTAAATGTATAGGACAGAGAGGAACATGAAAAATCTCCAGTACGTTTCAAACTCCTTCAAAAGTACTATTATCTATTATCCCATCTAGGTGAGGGCATTTGGCTTCTAGTCAGTCTTTCAACCAAGACAAGGTCTAACATTACTCCAAAGAGTCAAAGCCAAATCTACCAAATCCAAAAGAGATAATATGGACATTCAGGCAACAATAAAATAAAAGAATACCGCGCCCCCCTCTATGTGACTGTCCGTCACTGTAGGCTTGAAAAAAAGTGATGCGACATATTTTTCAATAAATAAATAAAATAATACTTCATCATTTAATCCTTCAATGTCTCTCCCATTCTCTGTCTCTTCTTCTTAGCCAGAATCTAAGACCCACAAACCATCTAGTTTCCCAGAGTTGAAACCTATTCTACCTACTTGGAAACCCAAACGGCACTGACACAGATACACTGATTGGATGTTTTTCTACCTCTATTCTTTCGTTTTAAGTTAAGTCATGTAATTAGCAGAACATGAAGGCCTTCTCCTTCCTTTCCTCCTGTAGAATGATTATCGCTTTCCTGTCATTTCAATATACAATCACCTCTCCCAGCAGAAATCACTTTATATGAGGCCAGGCGCGGTGGCTCACATATGTAATCCTAATACTCTGGCCAAGGCAGGAGGATCTCTGGAGCTCAGGAGTTCCAGACCAGCCTGAGCAAAAGTGAGACCCCATCTCTACAAAAAATAGAAAAATTAGCCAGGTGTGGTGGCATGTGTCTGTAGTCCCAGCTACTCAGGAGGCTGAGGCAGGAGGATCCCTTGAGCCCAGGAGCTTGAGGTTGCTGTGAGCTAGCCTGACGCCACTGCACTCTAGCCCAGGTGACACAGCGAGACCCTGTCTCAAAAAAAAAAAGAAAGAAAGAAATCACTTTATATAATGATAAGCCCCTTTGTCCTGAAGACAAAAAGAAGGTTTTCTTTCCGAGAGGAGTAGCTCTTCTCTAACTGACAGTTCCAACATGACACATAGTGCCACTTCCTCCCTACCACCCTGTAGATAAATCAAGAGCAGAATGTCAGCAGGTGGAAGCATCTGAGCGAGTTCATTGGACATGCCCCGTTGGCTAGATGGCTACCTGAGAGAAATCCATATTTTACGCAGACTTGGACCCATTCCAACCCTTCCTTGGGGTCCATCACCTCTGTCAGCACTCAGTCAGTGTCCCTAGGTGACTGAAAACAGTCCCGCAGAAGAGGGAAGCAATGAGCCATGAGTGAAGATTCTGGGGTAAGCAAGGACAGCTCCTTTAATACAGAGTCTGTGCACTGTGTCCCTGCTGCATTGGTGGCATTTGGGAACATTATAGGGTCTGTAGCTCATAGAAGGGAACTTTATTGCAAAACCAAACTGAGTTTCCAGTCTACATGTGTATACAACATACACATACCCCAACCTGCCCCTTATGGAAAGGTGGCTGTGCTGAATTTATTTCCCTACCACCAAAATGTTTCATCCACAGCAGAGAAAGGAAATGGCCAAGTTCTATCCAGGCTCAAGATGAGAAATGCCTTTCTCTCCTTGTGCATCCAGACAAAACTGCTGCTTACGGATCAAAGCTGAGGATGGCAGGACAAGGGCAGTGAAAGCTGACTCCCTTCGATGGTCAGGGGAAGCGCTGAGATTCGCTGGAGACGATAATGAAGCACCTCTCGAGGAATGTCTCAGCCACACAATCTCCACGTTTCCATGCAGAGCGGCATGGGGTCTTCAGGATAGAAAAGCTGTGCCTCTGTCTCCTTTATAATGCCAAGCGCACTGCTCTGCAACGGGTTCCCAGAAAATTATTATCGAATGACTTGTTCATATCAGAAAGGCACAGTGTCTTCCTATCACCCAGACCTCACCACTCCCGGTGTGGCCTGCAGGCTGGCGGCAAGAGCTTATTAGAAATGCGGGCTCAAGCCCCTCTCCAGACCTAACTGCAGAATCTGAATTTTAACAAGATCCCAGGTGATTCATGTGCTAATTAAAATTTAATAAGCACTATTCTAAACAAACCGTCTCGGTGAAATATAGGAACCACGTCCCAAGACGGCTGAGGACCTATCCAATCAATCAAGCAACAGAATATTGCCTGGCAGCTTGTTCTGCGCATGACCCAGCAGGTGGCCGAAATGTCATCCAAATGCAAAAACAGTAGTGCAAAATGGCACTACTAGAATGATGGTTTGGCAATAGTTCCTCTGGAAGGCTCCGGGCACACTACGGACGGACAAACGAGAGAGGAAACTTTGGCTGTGACAGGGTTTATATCGAAAGATGCCCCGGGAGTCCAGATGTGTGTCAGTACAGTGACGATTATTCCTCCAGCTTCTGCAGGCCTTTCCAAGGTGCTTCCCCTGATAAGTGTGCAGGCAGATCTGAACGAAGATGTTGAATTAGAGATAGCAGGAAGCAAACAAGCCATGCAGTAGAGTGGAGCAAAAAAAGGCGAAGGCAAGAGGCCTGTCCCTAGCAACACCTTTAATAACTAATCTCCAGGCTGCCAAAGACAGTCTGCGTCAACAGTCGCGAAAGAGTGAGCGGCGGCTGTGGCCACTGTCGCTCTGCGCTCAGCTTGGAACCGCAGCTCTAACCTCCTGCTGGGATTCAGTCTTAAAGAAAGACACATCCTGAAGGGAGCAAAACCTTGTCCTCTGGCTTCTGTTTGGGTCCGCAATGAGAAGCAGATAGGAGGTGATGTCCTTCCTCCCCTTGCCACCCCCACCCATTGCTCTAGGTCTGGAACATTTGTACCACTTATGACAGTGGCTATCAACAGGGCGAGTTGGCCCCCTGGGGCATAGCTGGCCATGGATGGAGACATTCGGGGCTGTCATGACTGGGTGGTATGTGCTACTTGCATATTGCGGGTAGAGGCCACGGATGCTGCTAAAGACCCTGCAATGCACAGCTAGGACAGCCCCCACAACAAAGAATTATCTGACCCAAAGCGTCAATAGCGCCAAGGTGAAGAAATTCTGCTCTATGACAACAGCGCCATGAGGAGTCCTTCCTACAAGGTCCTCTTCGAGGTAACAGACTCCTGCTGCTCTTCCATCCCATGTGCCTCAACTCCCCTTGTGGGTTCCTTTAATGGGCCCCTCCTCTGAAACTAGCATCAGTATTAAACTCTCTTCAGAAATCCCAGCTAAATGAGCCTTTCGATGGCTTCCTAGACCCTAACTGATACAAAGATCAGTAATGAGAAAAAACATCACGCGACATCTGTCCTGGGGTGGTCAGCCTTCATCGAGGACCTGGCCCGAGCTACGGAGGAGAAGCAGGAAGGTCTGGAGGAAGGAGGACTGCGGGTGCAGGGCTCGCGAGGATCCTTCGGCGGGGGCTGTCCAAGTGACCGTGAGGGGCAGCCTAGGAGCATCGGGAACCTGCACAGGAGAGAGCAGGGCAGGCTGAGCAGGGCAGACTGAGAGGCAGATTCATCACGACTTTGACGAAGCCAAAGGACAGCGTCCCTGACTCGCACGAGCACTTTCTGAGAACATGGAGGGGCCTAAGCAGTCAGCTTATGTGATTATGTGTGTCTGTAACATTTTCAGAAATTAGGTATTTTAACTGCAGTTGAGTAAGAATGCTGTCTCTTTCCATGCCAACCTTCCCTCCATCGCATTTCTGTTCTTATTAGAGGATCCAGCTAAAACAAAGTTGAGTTGGGGGCATATGTGATTTGGGTTTAGTGGGACACATCTGTGCAGTTTACAGTCACCTTGGCGTAAAACCAAGCTATGGCTAGCCATCCACATGTAAGAACGACTTTCAAGGGCACTTCTATCATCCCACTGCAAGAACTCACCTGGCCTTGTGACACAAAGGGACAGGTGCAAAGGTCATATGGCAAAACGAACATGTCCGACGATGTTCTGTCTTTGAACCTCTCAAGAAGCCAGGTCTGAGACTCACAGACAGAAGCCAGTCTGGGGAAAATTCTTCCATTCATTGAATGTGTAAAACGTTAAAGAGGAATTAGTTCCCTTCATCCCCTGATCAAAATGGAAGCTCTTTCCTTCCAGAATATACTCAAAAAATGCAGAGTATACAATTACAAATGTACCACAGATTTTTTTTTCCCCCTTTTTGGAGCGAATAGGGAGGGTGGGGAATAATCAAGTTAGATTTCAGCTTTTATTGGCTCCCTCAGCCAGGCATTCATGAGAGCACAAACTGCACAAGTGTATATGTGATCGCTGTGACGAACAGGGGTGTGCAAATATGTATGCAGAGCCTAGCAGGCATGGAATGCGAAAGGTGCCAAATAAATGTAATGACTGGGTGAATGGATGAATGGTATGGCCTGGAGTTGTTGGAGAGGCTTGAAAGAGGTAAGAAGTAAACAAGTTACAAGACAAGCTCTGGGGAGCAATGTCAGTTACATTGGGCAGGAGGGTAGGGCCAGAAGTAGGAAGTCTTTGGAAGCCAGAGTAGTGTGATGTTTATATCGTGAATTACAGAAAGCCATCACGGGTTCCAGAGCAGGGTAGTGATTTGATGAAACGTAGTGTTTTCTAAAAATCAACGTCCCACAATGGACTGTAGCAGGGAGCAATCAGACACAAGGAAGCACTGTAATAATTCAAGTAGGAAATGACGTGAGCCTGGATTAGGGTACCTGGGATGAGAAGGAAAAGATGAGTCAAGACTCATGGCAGGAATAATCTCAAATTAATATGCAAAATCTCTATGTTGTTATAGGCTCTTTCTTGGACTTGGCCATGAACATAAAGATAACTAGCATCTTGGGTCTGAGTTCTCAGATGAGCAGCTTGACCTCTGTAGACTCTAGAGTTACAAGATTTGTCCAAGAAAAAGTGCCCCTGATATCTCAGTAAAAAAATTTTCCATGTAGTCAGTATCTTAGCCCTTGTCTGCATTCAAGGAGCCAGCTGATGCCACTGTCATCCTCTGCAGCTGTTCTACAGCATGTGACATCCTGACTGAGCCTCCACCGGAAATCCAGTGGGTGTCGATGCCCATTTTGGGGCCTGCTGTGTGGCAGCAGAAATGCACATCCTCCCCGAGGACGGTGGGTGAGTTCCAGAGCCCACATTCAGATGAGCCCGCACAGACCTCTCCAAAGGAACTTCAGAATAATTAATTAAATTGCTGCTTTTCAGTCCTCCTGATTAAGTATTGAACCAGCCCAGGGGGCTTCCTTCCTCTAGAGAATCGTCCCTCTCAGTGGGGAGCTGTGGCTTTCCTTCTCCTGGTCTTCAGGCAGGAGAAAGCCAGTCCAGCAAGTGAACAAATGGATTATTCATAACTTTTGACAATATATTCAGTAAACCACTGTTGGTAAATGAATCTGCATTATTTATCCCTCTTCCTTAGTCTGCAATTCTATGGTGCAGGATCTACTTGTTAGCCAGAAATTTAAAGGGACAGCAGTGCCTCCTATGAGCAATATCCAAGGTCATTCTGTGCTGTGGCTCACAAGGGCCCTCTTCTTGTTTTTTTTTTTTTTTAATTTTTTATTTCAGCATATTATGGGAGTACAAATGTTTAGGTTACATATATTGCCCTTGACCCACCCGAGTCAGAAATTCAAGCATGTCCATCCCCCCGACAGTGTACACCACACCCATTACGTGTGTATATACCCATTCCCTCCTCCCCCCTCCCACCTGCCTGACACCCAATAAATGTTATTCCTATATGTGCACTTAGGTATTGATCAGTTAAAACCAATTCGATGGTGAGTACATGTGGTGCTCGTTTTTCCATTCTTGGGATACTTCACTTAGTAGAATGGGTTCCAGCTCTATCCAGGATAATATAAGAGGTGCTATATCGCCATTGTTTTTTGTGGCTGAGTAGAACTCCATGGTATACATACACCACATTTCCGTAATCCTCTCGTGTATTGATGGGTACTTGGGTTGTTTCCACATCTTTGCAATTGTGAATTGTGCTGCTATTAATATTCTAGTGCAGATATCTTTTTTATAGAATGTCTTTTGTTCTTTTGGGTAGATGCCCAGTAATGGTATGGCTGGATCAAATGGTAGTTATACTTGAAGCTCTTTGAGGTATCTCCATATTGCTTTCCACAGAGGTTGTACTAGTTTGCAGTCCCACCAGCAGTGTATGAGTGTTCCTATCTTTCCACATCCACACCAACATTTATTGTTTTGGGACTTTTTGGTAAAGGCCATTCTCACTGGAGGTAAGTGATATCTCATTGTGGTTTTGATTTGCATTTCCCTGATGATTATAAATACTGAGCATTTTTTCATATGTTTGTTGGCCATTTGTCTATCTTCTTTTGAAAAGTTTCTGTTCATGTCCTTTGCCCACTTTTTGATAGGGTTGTTTGATTTTTTCTTGCTGATTTTCCTGGGTTCTATATAGATTCTAGTTATCATCCCTTTATTGGATATGTAGCATGCAAATATTTTCTCCCATTCTGTAGATTGTTGGCTCTTGTGACAGTTTCTTTGGCTGTGCAGAAGCTTTTTAATTTGATCAGATCCCATTTATCTATTTTTGTTGTTGCTGTGATTGCCTTTGGGGTCTTCTTCATAAATTCTTTGCCTAGGCCAATGTCTATAAGAGTTTTTCCAACATTTTCTTCTAGAATTCTTATAGTTTCACACCTTAGGTTTAAGTCTGCTTTCCATCATGGGTTGATTTTTGTGAGGGGTGAAAGGTGCAGATCCTGTTTCAGTCTTCTACATGTGGCTATCCAGTTTTCCCAGCACCATTTATTGAATAAGGATGCTTTTCTCCAGTGTATGTTTTTGTCTGCTTTGTCAAAGATTAGATGGCTATATGACGATGGTTTTATGTCTGGATTCTCAGTTCTGTTCCATTGGTCTATGTCTCTGTTCTTGTGCCAGTACCATGCTGTTTTAGTTACTATAGCCTTGTAGTATAGCTTGAAGTCTGATAAACTGATACCTCCCAATTTGTTCTTTTTGCTTAAGATTGCTTTTGCTATATGGGGTCTTCTCTGGTTCCATACAAAGCGTAGAATTATTTTTTCTAGATCTGTGAAAAATGATGTTGGTATTTTAATAGGGATTGCATTGAATCTGTAGGTCACTTTGGGTAGTACAGACATTTTAACAATGTTGATTCTGCCGACCCATGAGCATGGTATGGTTTTCCACCTGTTTACGTCCTCTGCTATTTCCTTCCTCAGTGTTTCATAGTTTGCCCTGCAGAGGTCTTTTATCTCCTTAGTTAAATATATTCCTAGGTATTTTACTTTCTTTGTTGCTACTGTGAAGGGTATTGAGTCTTTGATTTGGTTCTCAGTTTGACTGTTGCTGGTGTATAGGAATGCTACTGATTTCTGTACATTGATTTTGTAACCTGAGACTTTACTGATTTTATTTATCAATTCCAGTAGTCTCATGGAAGAATCTTTGGGGTTTTCTAGATATAAGATCATATCATCAGCAAAGTGATAGTTTGACCTCTTCTGGCCCCATTTGGATGCCCTTGATTTTCTTCTCTCGTCTGATTGCTCTGGCTAGGAGAGCAAAACCATTTTTAATAAATAATCATTTCACCTTCAGTTAAACCTGATCCCATGCCCACATGGTCTATTCCAAATCATTTTTTGTAGCCTTAGGCTTCCAAATACCCCTTCCCTCCTTCACTCTCTGGAAAAGGAAGATGCTGCCTCAGCTTATCTCTCTCTAATTCAACCATTTACTTATGTCCTTAGTCTCATTTTCCTCCAACTTCCTTCAAAACCTGGCTTTATCAACCATCTCTTCTCCGAGATCTTCTGTCTCTTTCTATTCCCTATTTTCTCTTTGCCTAAAATATGCACTCACTATCCCAAAACAAACCAAAACAGAAACTTCATCTTTATTCTATAATCCCCTTGAGAACTTCTGTTTCTCTAGCTAGTCCCTTTCACTCCTGAGCCTGAAAGGTAGGCATGCCCCAAGGTTCTGGCTCTTCCCTCTCTGTGGTGTGCCCCATATTGAATGTATCAACTCATAGAACTTCAACTTTCATCAATGGAGATGACTGCCAAGTCCGTGGATCTTGCCCAAACTGTTCTTCCAAGATCTGTTCCTGGATTTCCCTCCACTAGTACTTCTCCGCATGGATACTTCATCAGCACACCAAACCCTGTAACTCCAAAGTCAACTCATGACACAACCACTTAAGCTTCCCCAGTTATCCAGGCTTAGAATCTTGGAGTCATAGACTCAGAAACTTTGGAACTAATCCAAATCTTTCATTTTTCAGATTTAAAAAATCGTAAGAAGCAGAAAGTTTGAATTTGTGAGTTTTCCTGCTCCTTTACTTCCTCTGCTGAAAAGTTTCTATCATTTGTAGCTATAAACTATTTTCCATCCATCATTTTTGCTCTAGGTATTAGCTCCAACCATCATCCTATCTTCTCAACCTACAGCAATGGTCTCATGATTTGTCTTCCACCTACAGTGTGTGTCACACATCCCTTCCAACCCTCAAACAGTGCTAACTTTATTCAACACCTTTGACATATGCGTGTGTGTACTGGGGACTGTGCCCAGCATTGACACAAAGAGAACCTCTGCCTTCAAGTGTGATGCTTAAGAAAGACACTTAAAGCATACTATAAAGGAAAGAGAGGGTTGAGAAAGGCCCTTTGCAAGAGGGACATATTGACATGTGAGCTAAAGTATCAAGGACAGATAGGAGTTAGCCAGATGACAAAGAGGGGGATGGAATTCAAGAAAGATTATGGAGCAGAATCAAAGCATAGAGCAAATGGTATATTCGTGAAACTGTGCGGATTTTGGTGTGACTGGAAGAGGAGATGGTTGACAAAGCCAGGTTTTAAAGGAAGTTGGAGGAAAATGGGATTAAGGATTTAAGTAAAAGGTTAAATTAGGATGGAGAAAGGCATTTCTTTCTCTGTAGAGGGAAGAAAGGGTAAATGAATTTATAGAGGTATTTTAAGGTAGAGAGAGAGAGAGAAGCTGAGGCAGCATCTTCCTTTTCGAGAGTGTGAAGGAGGCAAGGGGTATCTGAAAGCCTAAGGCTTCAAGCCTAAAGTCCATGATGGTGGCAGGACAACAACAGTGACATAGAGAAACTGCAAAGTCTACAAGATCAAGGTCACAAAGCAATGGGTTAGACTGAAGAACTTTAATCAGAATGTAAGACAAGTTCAAATTAGCAATTTAGAAAGATCATTTAGTCAGAAATGTGAAGAACAGTTAGGAGATGAGATTGAAAATAAGGAGAGTGAAGACACAGGCGAGGGGAGAAAAGAAGCACTCAAGTGCACCAATCCAGTGTTGAGGTTCTGCTGGGTCATTGAGCAGAACAAAATATGGTAGAGAAGTCAGGGATGTTGAGAAGAGAATGGGTCAGTGAACCACAGTTCCCAGGCTGAGACAAGCCCACCACCTGTGTTTTTATAAACCAAAAATGAGGAATGGTTTTTGCACTTTTAAATGGCCGAAAAAAATTAAAAGAATAGTTCATAATATAAAAATTACATGAAAATCAAATGTCAGTGTCCACAGATAAAATTTTATTGGAACACACCCACACCCATTTGTTTACATATCCTCTATGGGTTTTTTTGCACTATAACTACACAGCTTGGCTGCAACAGAGATAGTATGGACCAAAAAGCCTAAAATATTTACTATGTGGCCCTTTATAGAAAAAAATCGCCAATGCCTGGTTTAGATGATGAACCATGAGGCCTTCACTGCTTGAGAAGGTGAGGAGAAGGGAGAAGGTGTGGGTCAGAGGTCCCTGGGACAGTGCGGCTGGAGCCAGCTCTGGAGAGGAAGAGGTGTAGGAGGTCTAAGTGAGGGACCCATGGAATTATACACTGGAAGTCTGGACACCTGCTTTTCTTCCCACTTTTAAGGTCATGAACCTGAGGCTAGATAAACACACATCACCTTCAACTACCAAGTGCCATTTGCTGCCTGAAGCTCCAAGATCGACTAACAAAAGCACAGTGCTTTTACTTGCATGTCTGTTTTCAAGTTAATTAATATCCGTACCTCTGAACCACCAAAAATGTTTGGATTAAATTTAAAATCTTTCAAGTCATCGCTTTCCTGTGCTGCCTCCCAAAATGAAGCCCAGAAATAAAATACTCATTAAAATAATAGGATAATTCTGCAAGTCGAAAAAAATGGAAAAAGACTCATAACTTTTGAATTTGCTAAAAGTTTTTCCTGTGGCTTCAAATAATCCATGTTGACTCCCTGTCCTGAATTCTCACTCCAGTGCATAGAAATGGATCTTCTTTGATATCTCCTACCTTGGGAGCCCCTTATGATAGGAAATGTAGGTAGTCTGCACCTCTTTCAACTGATTCCACAGCAACTAGGAGGAAGATCTGCCCGCAGTAGATAAATTCTGTTCAGGGACTGATTACAGCCTGTGGAATACAGAGAAAAATACCCCTTCATCTCAGTGCTTTCTGGATTAGAGCAGAATAAAAATGTACATTTTCCAAGATTGAAGTGATCAAGGCAATTTGGCAGCTAAATGAGGTATCTCATCATCCAGCTTTACATAAAAATCATCGTGGTGCCCAGGCACCAGGATCAAGGACAAATTGCCACCTCTCGCACTCTGTGCAGAGAAAGGGAGGAGATGATGCCCAGCCACTTGAAGTGTCATCAGTGGAAACCACAGCCAGGAAATTAGAGTCATCACAGCAAATGTAGCTACTGGTCTCAACTACAAAGAATTTGAGGGCAGTAGAAAATGGAGTTTTACCACCACTGTTAAAAAGACTCACACTCACCCATTTCCACCAGAATCAGGAAAGAAAGCAAGGACTGCCTCACTTAGGACACCAAATAAGAAACTTCACAGGTTTGAACTGAACCATTATTGCATAATACTGCATTTCCAAGACACAAATGTATAAAGTTATCCTCCATTTTGCACAATGCAGAAGAAAAAGGCATTTCAAAAAACAGGAGAGATTTGACCTAAGCACCTGCAAAGAAGTCACGAGCAAAATGGATCTCTTCGCTCTGTCACATTGTGGACCTTGGTGCACCTCTGCCCATGACCTGCCATCTTTCTGCTCATTAGTGCCTTGTCCGTCATGGAGCAGGCCCCACTCAAGTCAAAGGTGGAGTGTTCTTTTAGCTCCACAGGCACCAAATGGCACCATTAGTTTTCAGATGCTGATAGCAGGTCAGAGGTCCCCTGAGCCTGTCTGGAATTGAAGAGACCTCATGGATCCTTCCATCAGAGATTCTGGTGGAATCACCAACAAAGGAAAAACACCTTGACATTATGGAACTTAAGGGTAGATCTGGGATACAGGGAATCACAGCTACGTGGAAACATTTAACCTGCCTGTGGTGATTCTCTTTGCCATGCCTTTCTCATGCTAACCCTGGGACCTTGAGATATTTTTGATTTTAAATGTCTTTTCTTCATATCACAATGGACTAAATATGCCAAGAGAAAAAATTGACAAGTTTTCCATTGCCATAGCCTATATTTGAAAAAGTATACAAGAACTTTGCATGAAAACTGAAGCAATTTACAAATGGCAATTAAGACAGTCTCATATTTAATACATTTTTCTAACAAAATCAACATTTTAAAATCCAAGTTTAAAGGGGGCATGTAGGAATATATAGAAGAATTGCTTCCCACCTCGTCTGTTCGAACTTGACATTCTTTACCCAGCCCTATCCAGGACCTGCCATTTCATCATTTCCTTTCCAGGTCTGCAGATCTGCCATGCACAACGGGAACAGAGGACAGAACCACCTACACCTGAGGCTGAGTTCAGAGGCCATTGGCAAGCCTGGGCAATGCATTTGACTTTGGTCCACGTGCTTCATAGTTCAAAATATCCTGGTTCTATCCATGGTTCTTTCGAATAAGACTTAACACGGCAAGAACGCTGCAAATGCCGTTCTGTCCTTCTCATTACGTACAATTTTCGTACTATTCACCAGAGAGTAAAGGGAAAAAATACATTCTGGTCATATTTTACTTGACTTCTTTTTGTGATAATTCTATCTTTGACTTCTTTTTGTGATAATCCCATCTTTGTTCTCAAATAGAAGAAGGATGTTTCCATGGAAGAACCAGGATATTTTGAACTATGAAGCACATGGACCAAGGTCAAATGCATCGCCCAGGCTTGCCAATGGCCTCTTAACTCAGCCGCAGTTGTAGGTGGTTCCTTCCAGAGAAACCCGGACACCAAAAAAACATTGACAGCTCCTATGTGAATGTGAACTCCCCCAGAAACTAAAACTTAGAGTAACCAATAAAATGTTCTGACTCACTTTCCTCCTTAATATTGGAGAGCGTACACTAACAGTATTAGATAAGGTTATTAACAAGTAACTCATTGGCTATCAAAGCTCTGACTCACTTTTTCTCTTTAAGGTACTGTCCAGGAAGCACTGATGAAATGGAAGCAGGTCTCTTGCCTTGAATGTCCTTAGAGTCACTCAGAGTCACCAAAGTCATTAAACCACCCCGCTCAAATTGCCACTTATTTCACAGATCAGAGATCCGTAAAGCCGACACTATTAAATATGTGAGGCCATTCCCCAGTGGTCTTGGATTTCCCTGGGCAGGACCTCTGAAGCTTGGATCCCAGAAACAAACTGATGACTGCCACTCATTTACAATTATTGAACATCTATTATGTGCCAGGTTTTCTAACAGGGCTTGAGGACTTGGAGGGGATGTCTTGAGCCTCAACGATGATACCGTCTAGTGGGGAAGACAGAAGTAAGCATGGAATAAATGTTATGATCCATGTAAGAAGAGATAGGAAAGAGTAAGTAGATTAAACTATTTGATGATACATGGCTCAGAGAGCTTTGAGAGAAGTTCTGACAAAAATTCAAAGTTCACAGGACTTCTAGCAGTCTCAAGAATATTTCAAGAATCTAATGATGAAATTGTTTATCTCCCTTTTGCTTTCTTCCTGGGGAAGTTGGGGAAATGAAAGCAGAGAAGCAAAGTGATTTTCTAAGGAACTCAAGGGGATGCCAGACAGCACCCCTGACCCATGACACCACAGAGCCCCCCAGCAATTGGAAGCCCACCCTGTCTGCTGCTGCTCTGACTACCTAGGCCAGCCCCGTTTCCCCAGAGCCCATTTTCTAAGCCATTAATTCAGACATAATGCATGCCCTTCTGACTTCACTGGAGCATACAGATCTTTAACCCCCATCCCAGAATTCAAGATATCACAGTTCAAACTCACTATACTCAAAATCAGTATCTTTAAACACCTGCCATATGCAGCCTAATAAAAATATTTACTATGTATCAAGCATTGCTAAGCACTTACATCACAGCCTCCTATTTTATCCTTGTATCCTCTCAGAGACAGGCCCTACTATTATCTCAATTTTACTGATGAGGAAATAGAAACTTATAGAGTGCTCTGGCTATCTCTTGCTTCATAACAAACCACTGTCAAAACACAGTGGCTTAAAACAACAATTTGCTATTATTTCTCATGCTTATATGCATTGGCTGGAGCTCATCTGGGCAGTTCTCTCTCAGGGTCTCTCACACAGCTGCAGTCAGATGTCGGCTGGGGCCATGGCTCGTCTGACAGCTCAGTGGGGCCAGACATCCAGGGTGGCTTCTTCACTCCCATGTCCAGTGCTTCGTGCTGCCTCCATGTGGCCTCTGTCTCCAGCAGGGTCCTCGGACATCTTACGTGGCAACTCAGGGCCCCAAAAGACCAAGGAAGAATCTGCTAATCCTCTTGAAAGCTAGACCTGGCTTTGGACTCGCATCCCGTCAGATGCGCTACGTTGGTCAAAGCAGTCACAGGCCACCCAGATTCAAGAGGAGGGAAAATAGACCCCATCCCTTAACAGGAGAATGTAAAAGAATGTGTGGCCATCTTTAATCCACCCCAGAGAAGTCAGGCAACTTACCCAAGGTCATGCAACAAACAAGTGCTAATCTGCTTCAGTCTGACTCCAAAGCCCATTAAACAACTGCTCTACTCTCCTCCTAGTTATGGTACTTCCATTAAGTTGCCAATGTGGGAACAGAAGGAATAAGCCCACCCAGGACTCCTCCCCACATAGAGAGGAACGTCAGTGAGGGCATAGGACCTTAGGACCTTGGCTCTTCCCTGAGTCCCAGGGCAGGTGCTGGCCCCTGTCAGTGGGTACAGGGACCAAAGGCCCCATGCCCCAAGACTCAGAGTTCCTCTGGCCCTGACACAAGAGCTCTGGCCTTATAAAATATATCCACAATTAACCCAGATTCCTTGTCTAAACTCTTGAATATGCTAGGGGTAAGACAGGCAGAAACTCAAAGGGCAACCACGGCATTTTATTATGGTGCCAGGTTTCAGGCCAGGCCAGGTGCAGAAATCACCTGAGGGTCTTACCTGAACAGCATGGAGAGTAGGAATGAGCATAGTTGAGATTTGGGGTCCTTCATGGGCTCTCCGGGGAACACTCTATTACTCAGAGACTGGTAAGAGGTAACAATCAAACTGGCAGTTTCTTAAAGATTGGGTTAGCAGGGAATTGGGGACCTGAAGGGTGGGATTGCAGGGAAATAGAGCCAAGAGAGGTTACCTCTGGAAGAAGAGGTGGAGAGTGGGGCTGCACAGGGCAAGGAGTAGGTGTTACGGGGATGTCGTGCCCTGTCGCAGAGGTGGGCACACATTTCCAGCACCCTCCTCCCCTCCGGCCACACCCTCACGCCCCCTTTGCTCTAGAGCCCGCATCCTGGCAGCACTCTTTTCATTAGTCATTCGCCAGCCCGCCCTCGCCAGCAGGGACGCCACTGCCTTCTGCAAGAAGCCTCCGGCCGGCCGCCGTCATTACTAGAAACTCGCGAATTGCCACACACATTTTCCTTTGCTTGAGACAGTTGTTTTTATGAGCAGTGGTGAAAACAAAATTCCATTACGTCAAAGTTAATTGCTCTGCAGCATATCAACAGACGTTCCTCCAAGGCAGCGGGCCCAGCCGCAGCCAGGAGCGTAGAGCGCTGACAGAATTGAAACTTCAGTGACGCATTCACTGTTACAATCACAGAATGGCCGGTCCTTTCATTTACCTGGGGCTGCCTCATCTGGCTGAATTCCAAAATGCGCCACTAACTGCCTATGTGTCACTCATCCCTCAGCTAAAGTAGAGAAGCCATTCCAGGTTCCCAGCCAGCATGGTCAGGCATCCGCTTAACGCTGAAGAAATGGGGCCAGAGGGACAACTCACAGAGAGCTAATCAGCTCTTACCTTCTTCTTGTCTGTCAATCTGGTCTCCCAGAAATTCTGTTGGGCCAAGGTCTCACAGCTGCTTCCCACAGGCAAAGGCAGCTGACATGGTCCCATGAGGGAACCACTACGGCCATGAAGCCCCACAGGAGGGGAAGGCCGGTGTGGGTTGATTCTGCTGACGGCTTCCTGTGAGGTCGTATTACGGAGGAACAGCATCTTGTGTTTTCCTCTATGGGAAAGGAGAGAGGGAGGTGTCACTGGGAACCTACTGAGGGTGAAAGAGGGTGACAACACAGAGGAGAGAAGGGACTGCAGAAGAGCGGACCACAGACGCCTGCACAGAAAGGGGAAAGCTGCTCCTAATGACCAGAGGAACTGGGGAGGGAGCGCCTGGGACAGAAGCTTCCTTTGGGGGTTGAGAGAGTTCAGAAATTAAAGATCAAGGAGGAAGTTCAAAGTGTCCTCCCACCCCCAGTCATTTCATTCCATGAATTCATTTTGAAAAAATAATTTTAGCAGCACGACAATACAGCAATGGTCGTGTCTGATTCTCTTGCCGCAGCTTAAGGAAATGCCAACAGCCCTATTGTATTAAACTACTGGAGTAAAGAATTGCTAATGATGTTTGGCAAAGAAGAATGATTTTGACCCATCAAAGTAAAAAACAACCATGAGGAAAGGAATATTGCACAATTGTTCCAAACAACCCCAATTAGTTGTCTACACTGGATTAGGTCATTAGATCGATAGTTTCTCGCCTTCGTGTTTCTCTTTCTTCATAAACGTGGGCAAGGTTGCCATTCAGTAAGTATCTGGGGCCCCTGAGCCTAACAAGACGAAGCACAGCCGAGAGGGAACACGTGCCCTTGAGAAACTGGGGAAGGGAAAGCTCAGCTGTCGAGAGTCAGAGGACTAAATGTGGGGTACTAAGATAATTTGAAACCCATCACCCAGGCTGTCTATGTTCATTCTTTACAATATTAAAAAGTAATTGAAAGTGACTCACTGACGGTGATCTGAGCTCCAAAATCTAACCAAGAGAGAGGAATGTTTCCCAGAAGTTGTGGCATTTTAGAAGCTGTTTAGTAGATTCATTGCAATGTTAGGATTTGAGGTGGATTTTCCTTCACACTTCTGACCCTTTCCCTCTGAAATTCTCAACAGAAGGAGAGGACTCACAAGGAATGACAGCTCACTGGAGAACAGGTTTGTTCATAACTGTGAAAGACTTGAAGAGCCCCACAGACAGGACTTCTTAGCCAAACCAAATTGGAGCACTTGGCTCTGGACAGGAGGCCTAGTGGGGCCACCCACCTGCTCCCAAGGCGGAGCTTAGCTCCTGTGTATTCAAGCACGCCCCGCAGGATTGAGGGACAGAGCGACAGTGTGTCAGAGGTCTGGGGTCTATTTGACAGGGTTGGCCGGGACGCCTCAGGAGACCCAGTCAGTGCCGGCGCACTGAGAGCCTTCCTCGGCAGTGGGGAGGGGTGCAGAGCCAGGAAGGAGCTGCAGAACGTAGTCGAGTGCTTGTCAGTATTTCCCCAGACAAGGAGACTCTGACGTGGAGAAAACACAAAAGTCATGTAAACAAGAAGTTTCAAGAAAATCTGTACAACCAATGACTGCTTTACTGAGAAGTTCCATTCTGAGCAGAGGTAGGGAGTCTGTATGCCTAACTAAAGGGGCAATAGGCATGAGATTCCTTCCCAATTCCACAGAAAACCACCTGGGCTAGAGGTGGGGTAATAACCTGCAAGCACAAGGAAAAGCACAGCCCGCTGGGATCTCTGGCCACCTCAGGGCCCACAGAGACTTTCAGGAAATGCTATAATTGTGCAGGGAAAGGCTGTGTCATTTAGCAACTGGGCACAAATCATCAGGACTTAAATAAATTATCCCAGCGTCAATGGTGACAAGCAGATGTTTAACACACCCACAGCCATGTATAATTGGAGGAGAACCTTCAGCAATGGTTCAGTGCTTTGTGCCACTGACTCAGGACGTTTTGGTGCCAGAGAAGATGCTGACTGCTGAACGAATAGGTTCGAGGGCTTGGCTCATTAACCAGCGGCCTGAGAAGTGGGATGTCCTTGGGCCACACTCTATGCTCTCTGTATTCTGTCCATAACTACGCAACAGTTGAGTAACACAAAGGCTGGCGTCTACCACCTTTCTTCCTCTGCCTTTGTGAGCCCACAGATGACGGGAAATGTATAACAGAAACAGACTCTCACACGTACCTGACGTCAAGATGGAATAATGCCGTGAGGTCATGGGAATTTTTGAGGCCAACAGCTAAAGCACAGACAGGTGACGAAGCCGGCAAGGAGGAAGGGGAACAGAGAGCAAACAAAACCTCTCTCACCTGAAGGCCCCATCCTCGCTTCTTCAAGCTTTCACAGTGTCTCCAGGCCATTGGAAGGGCAAGAGGAGGTGGAACAGGTGAGACTCCACACCCTGCTTCAATCTCAGCCAGGTAATTTGCGTTTTATGTATGGGGATTTATGTCAGGTTTAATTTGTCAAAAGGAAGAAATCTTCTACACACCACTGTTCTAGAAAAAATAAAGAACAGAAATTCCCAATATAACATGAAACAAAACTCTTGGCCTCCAGTGTACCCAATTATATAAATTGACTCAAGCATAACTGGAATTAGAGCTGCTAGCTCCCGTCTAATTTACCCTTTCCTCTCCTTCCCGTGGCTCAACAATCCCAACACCCTAGCCCTGGCTTCAGACACAGGAGATGTGAGGTGGAGGTTTGCTTCTCTTCTTTGCTAGTGGTGTAACCTGTGCTCATCACCCAACCTCCCTGGGCCTCCATCTTCTCAGCCATGAAAGGACAAGATTCACACCCTCCCCACCTCACAGGGTTGTGAAGGTGACTTGTGTAGAAGATCTCTTTCCTCTGAAAAGCATTATGCGAATCTGTTCGCTGGTTCTGAATATCTCATGGCACCCGTGCACTTTCCAGTCGTGCACGGGCTCTAGTACACATTTCAGTCAATGAATCACTTACTCGAATTGACCAAAACTTCTGCCACCTGCAGATGGGCATGAGTGAGTGAATGATCTGGACTCCTGAGTGTGGGAAACGAGTAGCAGGGAAGTCATAGGATAAAGAATCCGGAACCCCGGTGTGGATGATCTGGCACCGTGTCAGTTCCTCAATGCCTTCCACGGGCCCTGTGGGTGGTCCGAAGAGCACAGCAGTCAGAATTTAAAAGGGAGCCCCACAGCAGCCCTCACCTGGCCAGGGGACCACTCTTCATGACTCCCAGGAGCAGCAGCCACACTGCCACACCCCTGCCTCCTCTTGTCACTCTGCTCCAGACACACACCCCAGAGTCACCGAGGGCCACAGAGGGTGGTTGCACCCTGTCTGCTCAGGCTCACTAACTACCCCATGCCTTGCCAGACAAGGTGACATGGACGGAAGGCAAGGTTGACCATGGGGTTCGAGAAGGAAAATAGATAAATGATTTCAGCTGGGATTTGAAAGGAGAGAAAGAAACCTTTATGTTGCTCTTGTGTATTCTCGCAGGGGGGAAAAGTCCATACATAGTTCTTACGTGTGCAAATAGCAACGCTGCAAGTGACCTTCTGCATTAGCAGACTGCTGCAACGCCCCTCTCAAGCCTCCCAACAATTTCTAAAGCTCCAGAAACCCCAGCACAAGGTTATCAAACCCCCTAGTTCCTGATTGTTCCACAGCAGCTGCAGATTTAACCGTGAAAATGCTACTAAATGCTGCAAACGGTCTGTTTTTAAGCTGTAAATTAAACACAGGCATAAATGCAAGGTGTTACCTGAAAATGGAGAAGTACATGTGGCACTTTTAAATGTGACGCCTTGAGCAACTGTGTACCTTATAAATCATTGTTCTCATCTTAATTAATGACAATGAGAAGTAAACATGTCCACAGAAAGAACCAATCTCTGGATTGTAAATTGGAACCAGACTGCTGAACAGCAAGTGGGGTCACAGCAAAGTTAAAAAAACTGCCAGGCTGCAGGGGAAAGGGCTCGCACATCCCTGTGTGAATGGCAGGATTGACTAGAGAAATGACTACATGAAACTATGGAAATTCAACAAGGAATCAGAATTTATTTATAATTATACTTGACCTTTAAAATATTGCCTTGCTGTTTTCAAAGCCCTTTCATATGCATCATCAAATGTGATGCTCACAAAACCCTTGGAAACAGGTGACACGGGACGATTCCCATTTGACAGATGGGCAGACTGAAGCCCACAGAGGTCATGTGACTTGCCGGGATCACACAGCTGGGCAGTGAAGAATCTGCGCTTTAAACCCAGGTCTCCAGGCTTCCATCTCAGTGCTTCTGCTGTGCAAACCTGTTCCTGTGAGAGCCAAAGAAAAGCAAATAAACATCTTGGAGGAAGCACTGGGTTGTCAAGCTTCTCAAAATGACATATCAGAAACAAGCTGCCCCAAGTGGAGGGTCACGACGTGGAGATGCTGGGAGATGTCCTTTTAACATCTCTGTGTTGCAAATCCACCTACATGCTCATTCTCACTCTCCTATTTTTCCAGTAACCACACTGAGGCGTAGAGATACTGAAGAATGGGTTTAATATCATTTATAAGGCCCAGAATGAACTAAGAAAATTCCAAGATCTTCCCACTGCCAGTTTCAGTGCCAACAAACAGCATAACTGAGTGTTCACTAGATGCCGGGCCCTGGAGAAGAAGGGGAGATGGTGCACAAATTAAGCAGAAATTGCAGCCCTGTCCTGGGCGAGCCGGCTGAAACAGCTCTCCCAAAGCACTCAAGATACATCAACAGAGTCGCAGTCATCTTCACATTCCTCTAAGGAATCTGGGAGCTCCATTCCTGCAAGGTCCGCTTTTCATTAACTGCCGCTCTATGTCTTAGGAGTCATCAGGTATTTTAGGCTGATCTTATTTAATTCCCCTTGCAGTTTCTCCAGTGGATGAAAAGCCCATTTTAAAAAGCCTCTGCACCAATTTTGAGAGTTAACAGCTCCCAAGTCCATGCAAGCTACCTACCATTTCAGGCAGGGATTTTAGTTGGTTGGTTGGTTGGTTGGTTGGTGTGCTTTATGTCTTTGTCTGGATGCACAGTGCCATTAAAATATTCATGCTCATAGAAGGAAGCAGACCCCTCCAAGCCCAAGCAAGAAACATTGCCTTTCCAATTTATTATTCATCTTAGTATTCCAGCATACAAGGAAACCAAAGCACAAGCTCTGCAAATGCCAGGCTCATTAATGAAATGGATTTTACACCCAAGAGCTGAATGGGCTATCTAGGCCCTGAGACAGTACATTTTGTGGCAATAACACTTTATCAAATAATGAATCAGCAAATTGTACTGATGGCTAGTTTCATTTGCTTTGAGCAGGATTGGTCTTCCCACCACATCATTTTTCTGGTTAAAATCTGGTGGAATGTTTTCCTTTCCAATTCTTAAGAAATACTCCTCTTTGGTTTGGAGTGAAATTCAACCCTAAGTCTTGTGAGAAAAACAGAGACTGACACAATAGAATGTGACATTGCAGAGGAAACTTCAGACCCCCCAGCCAACTCCTGAAAGCCAGAGATTGTCAGTGCAGGCTGGGAAGAGACCAGGGTCTTACTCTATGAAAACAATATTGCAAATCGTCAGCGTAGCTCCAGCAGGTACCTCTCCCTCTCAAGGTGGATCAAGGCTAATTAAGTTGCCAGATGGACTAACCATGTTAAACATTTTAAGGAACAGGTTTTCACACTCTGAAACAGCCTGTTCTGGATACAGGCACGACTGCTCCCAACCTTCTCCAGAATGTTTGGCAGTCCCGGGAAAGAGGAGGAAAGGGCAGAATGCTTGTTAAGAGTAAGGGAGTATAGCGTTCTCTTAATGTAGGGTTTCTCAACAGTGGCACTATTGACATTTTGGACCAGATAATTCCTTGCTGTTGGGGTACAGTGTACAAACTGGGTGGCTTAAATCAACAGAAACTTATTCTCTCATAGTTCTGGAGGCTAGAAGTTGGAAACTAAGGCATCGGTGGACTGATTCCTGCTGAGGGCTCTGAGAGAGAATCTGTTCCATGTCTCTCCTAGCTCCTGCCACGGCCGCGATCCCAGTGTCGCTGTGCTGGTTGATGCCTCACTGCAGTCTCTGCTCCCACCGTCGCGTGGTTCTCCCACATCTCTGTGTCTGCACTCCACCGTCTTATATCACGTCACCAACAATATAAGGATGTTGTATTGGATTAGGGGCCTGCTTACTCCTGCATGACATTATCTTAACTAATCACACCTTCAAGGACCCTATTTCCAAATGAGGTCACCTCCGAGGTACTGAGACTTAGGACTGCCACATATTTTTTGTGGGGGGGCCCACAATTCAATCCATAACAGAGGGACGCCCTGGACAATGTAGGCCGTTTGGCAGCATCCTTGGATTCTACCCACTGTAGGTCAGCACCCTCCCCATCGTGACCACAAAGAATGTCTCCAGACATTGTCAAGTGTTCCCTGCAGGCAAAATCGCCCCTGGTTGAGAACCACTGCCTTAAGGCTCTGGGTCAGAAAGATGAAAGTTTAATTCTGATTCTGTTTTAATTACTCATGCCGTGACCTTGGAAAATTTGGTCAAACGCTCTGGTCTTCCATTTCCTGGCCTACCGCGCGGAGTCGCGGCGCGCTGAGGAGCGAGTGTGGCGGTGTGGAGGGCACTCACTGCGCCGCAGGCTCCAGTCGGCGACAACTGCCTTTCCTCAGCTGGGAAGGTGCCTCTGCAGGACCCCCGCAGGCCTCAGCGTTCCCTGCCCTGATACTGAGCTCCCGTCCTCGTCCCTGAGACCTCCAGAAGGCAAGGGAGGTTTCCAGTCTGCTCTACACCCACAGCTGGGGACAGAAAGTCCCCTTCCACCCTAGCCGATGCCCTCCCGGCATCTGCGACTGCGATGCCAAAGCCGCAGACAGCACACATCACAGCCGAGGAAGGGACACTCTGCGTGCGGCCAGAATGCTAATGTGGCTGCATCGCACCACGGCCCAGGTGATGCTCTGGAGAATCCACTCTGGGACGATGAAGAGAACTGGCTCTTCTGTTGGTTATGGCATCAATGTGGAGACCTAACCTCCCTTGCCGTGACAAGACCGTCTGAGATCCCACGCTAGGTGATTCTTATAAAACATGCCACAGTGAACCGTGATTGGTGTGTTACTCGTCTAGTTCCCTCGCCAGAGTTAGGGGAGGAGAGGAACAGCATCTCATTCATGCGTCTACCTCAGGTGCTCAGAAAGGTGCCTGTCACATAGTGGAAACTCAATGAAAGTGTGTGTATTTAATAGATGAGCCACCCCTATGTCCCCAAGCTCTCTACCTTCAAAATGGCATTTCTCTCTAAAACTCTAATACAAATAACCCAAGCCCACATCCCATGGATCTTGGAAAATCCCATATTCTTCAGACTTCCTTTCGTCGAGTAATTTCTGGGCATTCCCAAGAAAGGCTACCAGGTTCCGTGAACCTGTTCTGGTTGCCACAACCCTTCTGTCAGTCATCCTCCTGGTTACTTCTTGTCATTTTTTAATTGGCTTTTGTCACTCCAACTCCGACTCAAGTGTGGACCCAGCCCCAATCATCCAGTGCCCTGCTGAGAGCAGACTTATAACATCTGACAGGTCCACCAGGACTCCGAGAGACCAAGTGATGGTGCAAGTCACTTCATCTGCCGTTACACAGGGACGCTCTCAAGGTCCCCTGGCCTGTATCTGACTTCAGATCCCTGCCTATTTCCCCGCAGGCTTTCATTTGGTGAGATTAGGGAGTGTGGGGGAGCTCTACCTCCCCGTAGGTATTTCCAGGCCTTTCTCTACCCAAGGACCTAGCCCTACCCCAGTTTCAGGCAGGAGAATGATAGGAGGTCCTCCCTCCCCATCTCATTTCCCAGGACTGACAGTGGAAATATCATCTCTTCAGGAACAAGGGCAGTTTGCCCCTATTGCTCCCAAAAACAATCACCATACTTGTCAATAGTTTCCAAAATGTGGGTTTATTCTGTCTTAAACAAGACCAATGAGAAACATTACTACTACAGCCCTGGTAACACTATGCTCAGCCCAGTCTTGGCACTTTTCATAGTCATTTCTCTAGAGTAAGAGAAAGGAAAGATCAAGTGTATCCATCCCTTCTGGCATGGCCCAGTCCTCTCTGAACAAATCTAGGTCACAAAGACACCCATATCTCCCAAGAAGAAAGAAAAGCTTTCCAACATCAGATTGTTCAACTCGCATTACTAGACAGAAGGCTTAACATCTCAGTCTGAGGCATTTCTATTTTAACTACTCTACTAGTTCATGCCTCCCTCAATGCATTGGGTAGGGCTGTGCCCTAGGTTTGCCTAGTTAAAGAGATTTATCTAAGAGAGGATCTTCAAATATGAAATCATATCAGGCATTATTTGATTGCCTACCGGGATCAGAAAGTTTCCAGTTTGGGGGAACATCCTTTGTGCAGATCCAGAGAGGCCAAATGTGGGTGATTCTCATTCTTTCCACACCTTGTCAATAACATTAAAAGCACATACAAGGCCAGGGCTGCTGCTCTGCTTGTTTTGTTTTGTGTATTTTTTTTTTAATAAAAACAATCCCACAGCATTTATTGTCATTTTGAAATAAGGTTAGTCAAAACAATATGAACAAATGTTTTAGAACTATACTCCCAACAAAGTACACCTAAACAAACTGTACTGCCATCTCAACAATTTCTCACTTCATTGATCATGTCTAGTTGGAGATACTTTGTAGCAGAGTAATATCATCTCCTTTTAGCACGATCCAATCCAGTTGTTTTCTTGACTTTGTTTTAGAATGAATCTCTTCTGCATTGTCTAATATGAGGTTCACATACTCATCAAAACCAATGACACAGCCGTCTATCCGCATGTTCACTTGCTCATAGAGCCACACCTGAATCCGGGATCTCTTTTCACATGGTTTAAGTTGATTGGGTTTTTCTTCCAATGTTTCATCTTAGAGGGTACAAAGGAGAAAGGTTCCAATGTTCTGGCCAAAATCACTACCAACAAAATACCAAAGCTCAAACACCACGTCATGTACTTTGTAAGTATCTGAAGATGAGGCTTATGGGCTGCACCGTCACCTTCTGCACTTTCTGGCCCTGGCCACGGTACACCATGGCGGAATCTCACGAAGATCATGCTGTCTGTTTGTTTTCATACTGCTCAACTCCAAAGCGTGCCATGCACAGCATAGTCATTCATGATTTGTATATTTATTATAACAATATTCTGGCAGATGAGAGTTAATTGTCTGGAGGAAGGGATGTCTTTGTCTGATTTATGTAAAGGCTCTGTTTGGGCTAGTGGATGTCCAGCCCCACCCAATACTTTAAACCATGAGCAAGTGATACAAAGACAAAGGTTCAGGGAGATTAGTCCTTCAGCAGCTATGACAGTTGTGTAGCCCTGGAACCCATGTCCAGGATTGTAGTATCCAGTGGTGACAGTGTTGAGTGGTGGCCGTATATGGTGGCAGCAGCGTTGTACATCAGTGGCTGTGGCCACACCCTGGCCTGAGTGCTTATTCTGCTCAACCTCCACTGGTTACTGCCTATGTCCCACACCTGCTTTTCCGGCCTCCCTGCTGCTTCTATGAGTTAGCCAGGATCCTTCCAACTCCACACCTGCGCTGAGCAGGCAGACAAAGCAGGAGAAAGACTCACAACCATGCGAAACTGCCCAGCAACCATGCAATGTTCCCATGGTAAATCTGCTTCTGCCTTTTCAAGATAGTATTTTACACCTATTCCTCTCTCCTCAATAACTCTAAGACCTCTTCCAATATCTCCTCTCCCCCTCCCCATCTTCAGCTGATAACTTCATGCTTCATTTCACTGAGAAAAACATAAGAGCAAATGAGAGACATCCGCACCTACCCGCTCTCCTTTCCCTCCTGTTGAGACAAATGGGCCGTCCCGTCATGTCACAGCCGACCCTTCCTGGTACACTGGAATCCATCCCCATTCACCTATTCAAAGGACTCCAGCCCTGCAGTAGCAACGTCTCTGTCCCACATTATCAACTCGCCCTCTCTACAGAGTCCTACTGTTTCAATCAGCATTATTATAACCTGCTGGGGAGACCAGTGTTCCCATTAGATGAAAAAACAAAAACAGAACCTCCTTCAACTCACCAGCTGTGTCCTATTCAGCATCCCTAACCCGGCCCTGGACTACCGGAGAGCGACCTAGCCACTGGCAGGTGTATTGAAGCCGTCCCACGGTGGAGGGGCATCAATTTGTTCTCACCAGAGTAGACACCTACTTTTTTAATGTGGATTTGCTTCCTCTGTCTCATCCATCATGATTCTGCCAGTATATCCACTATTATACTTTTCGTATGCCTTAGATACAATGATATGCCATAGACCATTGTTTCTGACAAAAGGTTCAATTTACAGGAAAAGAATTAAGGCAATCTGGCTAATGCCCATGGAACTTACTGGTACCATAATGTACCCCATCACCCAAAGGCAGCTATGGAATGACACAGTGGTCCTCTGAGTCCTCAGTGTGATGCTAGATTGGAAACAACACTGTGATGTGAAGGTTCAGTCCTGTAGGATGTTGTATATGCTCTGAGCCAGCAGTCAGTATGTGGTGCCACGTTCACCACAGTTAAATACACACAGCAATGAACCAATGGGTAAAGAGTGGCTTGTGTCCCAGAAGTGGCTGCGTGCAGCAGTAGCTGAGCGTGGCAAAGGCAGCGATATACCACAGCGATAGTGCATGTATCCTGCCCTGCTTGTCTCCCTGCCAGGCCATTTTTGGTTTCTCCCATCTTCCAAGTGGAGGTCCTCAGCCTTCCCTCTCAGTTCTGTGAGATGATATCCTTCCATTTCCTTCCAAAACATTCATGCTCAGCCTAAGACATTCAGCCTTGATTTCTTTTTGTCGAGATGAAGCACCCAGGCTGTCATAGAAGGCTCTGCACAAAGATGATTCAGAAATCACTCACAATCCCCAAAATGGTAGTTTTCCAGTTTTAAAAAATTTAGCACTCTTTCTGCACTAGGCATCCCATTACAAATGAGTTAATCCAGCTTTCAGCTAGATGAGGTGGCTATGTGTTTAGAACTCCAAACAGCTAACCTGAGCCCCTTACTTCCTCACACCGCTTAGTCTTAGTCTGGCCAGTCATAAAAATGATTCATGGGACCAATCAGTGGCAGAATGAAGTAGGGGATTTGGACTTACTGTTTTTCTTCTTTGGGGGTGAGGAGTTGATAAATGACGCCACTATCCTGGCTCCTAAACCATTTACTGACTATAAGAAATTCTTAGCTTAAAACTGATATTTTAAAAACTGTGATACAAATTGACAAAAGCAAAAGGGAATTTATAGCAGTAGGCATTCTTTGCACTCCCTGTCCCCACAGGAATATTCATGACAATGGCCCTTTCTGACACCTACAGTACACTACTTACTGCGGTATCTTTTCATCATGCTTCTACCCTAAGAGGGCTGCGAGGATAAACAACAGAATCATAAAACTTGTGCATCACTAGTTGCACTTATTTAGAACTCTCTTCACCTACCCACCACCACCACCAAAAAATAAAGATAAAATACAACATATCTAAGGAAGAGCACAGGATCCATCCAAACCTTCGTTACCTATTCCTGTGCAATCTTGGAAGGATAAATGGCTTTGATTCTCATTAACAAACTTAGAACGAAAGCAAAAGGGAATTTAGCAGCAGGCATTCCCTGGACCCCCTACCCCCACGGGATTATTCATGAAGCCCTTTCTGACACCCACAGCACACCACTTACCCATCTTCAATTCATGGCAATGTTTTAAAATGTGGGATTTATTATTATCCAGGCATGGAGAGGCCAACAGACCAGGAGACGACTGACACTGAAAAAATTTGTTACTCACAATTCCCAAGAGAAGGGGGCACAACACACCACACCACCTAGGGCCACATGGAGAAGCACCAGGGTTCTTCAGGGGACAGAGGGAGCAAAGGGGAAACATGGGAAGGATCCTTTATTGTGGTTTACACAGGGAAGGCAGAGCAGGGTAAGCAGCTTAGAATTGGCTAGTTTGAATCATTTTAGTGGGCTCTGGGATATAGGGGCTGTCTCTGCTTGTCTGATATTTGTCCCTGGGATAATTAGGGCAGAAAAATATTAGGGGAGGTGGTTCAAAGTGTGGGCTCTGGATTGGTTAATTCAGTTTGCACACAACAGTCATGATCCTGGGCAAGTCCTTTGCTGTCTCTCAGAATTAGCTAGCCCTGGGAGGGGCGGTCTCTCCCCAGCAGCAAGGCCCCAGATCCTACAGCATCAAGAACACAGAAGATAGGAAAATATTGTTAATACAAGAAATGACACTTGCACGTTCCTGAAGGGCCTTCTGAATCATCTACATAAAGGCTAAATCTTATTCATCATGATTTTGGCAATAAGACCTATGATTTTTAGGATTCTTTGAGTTTCAAATGACCAAAAAAAAAAAAAAAATCAATCTGGCTTAAACAGGAAAAAGACGTGTTGGCTAACATATGTCAAAGTCCAGCGTATGTCTGGCTTCTGGCATGTTTGAGCCACATGTCAGGCCCAGTTTTTCTGCATCCCTGGTTCTGTGTTTACCCAGACCCTTTCTCACCGGGCTCACCTGGCCATAGAAAGACCACAGAGGCACCAAGCTTACACCTCCTGTTTCCACTACTGAATTCAGAGGAAGAGACAAGGTCATTTCCCCAGAAGTTCCGATAAATGTCATCCTGACTCTCATTGGCTCTGACAGGATTACATCACCATCCTTGAGCCAATCACTGTGGCTGGAGATGGCAAACTGCCTGCTCACTTAACCCAAGCAGGGCACAGTTTTGGAGCCCAGGATGGAGCCACCCCAATGAAACCCCATGGCTTGGAATAGACGAGGGGCAGCTTCTTAAAGGAAATGTGGAGAACTGTCACCAGAAGGAGAGGAAATTAATGATGAATCTCAAACATATGGTGTCTACCAAAAATATGCTGCTTTGTGTCACAGATGTTTCAGCATTAATTAGATACATGTGCCATACTTCACTTTTTTTATTTAAAAAGGCTCAGAATCCAGTGCTCCTGGAAGAATCCTGATAATTCTACCCCTACCCCTCACGATTAAAATGGCACAATCATTAAATTTTTAGTTGTTAAAGGCTGTATGCTTAATTTCATCAATAAATTTTCTGAAGTTCAAAATACTAATATTATCAGTGAAGATTCAGATTATATTCATTCATTTCTTGACACAAACTTTTTATTATTATTTTAAACAAAAACAAAATGGAATTACCAAATAAGAAATATTATACCTTAAACATACCTGTCCTTGGCACTCACTTTCCTCTTAGAATTGACAACATGGATTGGTTCTCTTGCTGAATTTTAAGGGGAGACTTGAGGTATTTGTGAAGAGAAATGATGAAGAAAAAGTCAGACAAACCTCCAGCCCCACCCTCCTCAGCCAAAAGAGATCCCCTGCCTCAAAACCAGGAGCAGCATCCGGGAACAGCCCTGCAGGTCTGCCGCATCTGACTGCGCGGCGCAGCCCTCCCTGGCGCCTTCTGCCTAGGTTTCTCTAGCCACATCAAGGAAGGAGTCTGCCCTCAAAGCTGGGGATTAGAGTGGGGGCCAGAATACACTAGCATAAGGGAAAAAAATGATTTTTTAACTATATGGAGTTATTAAATTAATATTAAAAATTAAATTTAACACACTATTTAACATTGAATGTTATTGGTGTATAGCAGTGGTTCTCAAACTTTAGCATGTATGAGAATAACCCAGAGGACTTGTTAAGCCAGACTGCTGAGCCCCACCCCAAGAGTTACTGATTCGGTGGGTTTGGGGTGGGGCCTGAGAATTTGCATTGCTAACAAGTTCTCAGATACCACTGATGCTGGTGTTCGGGGACCACACTTTGGGAACCATCGGTATATAGTATGTGTTTTATTTTACTGGCGACTGATCTCTATAGGAACAAAATGCCATTCTAGTTTTTAGAATTCTAAATCTGGACTTCTGGATTGTTAAGAAAAAGCTTTACTATAAAGTGAAACTCATGCTTCTTGTTTTTGAGACAGGTGTTGAAGAGAAGTGGGAAGTCTACACTTCCCCTTAGTCCTAGATGCTCAATTAAGTGAGATCTTTCACATGATAATACTTCTAAGTATCACAGCAGCAAGAATAAGACTATGGACATAGACACTGTGCCCCAGGGGCCCAGGAAAGAAGTTGGGGGGAAAAAATCCCTCTATTGTTTAGGTTGCAGTCAACAAAGTTAAGATGACTGGTTTTGAAGCTGGACCCTTGAAAGCTCAGATTTAATATTATACCATGGGAAAGAAAATGAATTTGGTAAAAAAAGACATTCATCTTGGTTTGGGCCATGAAACTTCTAGGTCTATTTTACATTCTGCAACCGCCTGGCTCATTACAATGACCAATATGTCTCTAAATGCCATCAGTTTAAAAGAAAATGTTATTGGAAAAGTCCACAATTCATTCCTGCAAAGAATCGCCCGTTTTGCTGGACTTGTGCATCGTGTAAAGTAATCCTCTCCCCTCTGAGCACCACGTTGATTCCAATTCAGAAAGGCTCCAAGGCACAGGGCAACAAATTTCACCAGCCGTGGGGGAGAAAAGGCAATCTGCTTTTGCACACACATATGGTTTCTATAATCACTTTTTTTAAAAAAACTCAGTTTGACCCAGCTCTGTGATAGAGATAGCCTGATTGAGGACAACAGGCCCAGAGAACCCACCTCTGCCCCCAGGCAGGGGAGTGCCCGGGCTTGATTCGTGGCCCTGAGTGGGGACCTGTGCTGAGAGGTGATTTTTATACTCTTCCGCTTTGCGGAGTGACCTCTCCCAAGCTGCTTTTCCCACACACCAACCAACATCATATGTTTTCAAACTGGGTGGTGATCTGGAATCCATAAATAATAAGCAACTCAGGAAAAATTACCTCCCTAAAATAGAAGTCAGAAACGTGTGCCCATAAAACAGAGCCAGAGTCCCGGAGCCTGGGTCTCTCCCTCTGCAACAACATGGCGGCCATCGGGACCTCCACAGCCGCCAGGCCACACGTCAGAGCCTGGCGCACGCTCCTCACAAAAACCAATTCAGAAGGGTTGAGTATACTTATACCCTTCTGCCTCCCATCTGCCTAAGCCGACCAAGGCCGGAGTGGAGACTTAGGCTGTGGAAAGAAAGTCTTCACATGCTTGAGGGAAGGTGGGTTAAAACCTTGGGCACACTTGTGACAGTTCCCTCTTCTGTGGCCCCAACTCACTGCAACATGAAAATGCTACATCTCTACACCTTTGGCTCCAGGAGGCCCCTGGAGAAGATCAGAAACAGCCAGTAATGTTGATAGGAATGCTTGGCAGGAGGTGACTTTTTTAAATTTTATTTTTAATTGATAAATAATAATTGCATATATTTATGGGGTACAGTGTGATGTTTTGATATATGTTTGCAATGTGGAATGACTAAATCAGGCTAATTAACAAATCCATCATCCCACATACTTATCAGTTTCTGTGGTGAAGACATTTAAAATCCACTCTTTTAGCAATTTTGAAATATACAACGCATTATTATTTATGATAGTCACCATTCTGTACTATTGATCATTGAAGGTTTTCCTCCTAATGGAAACTTTGTACCCTTTGACCTCCCTTTCCCCACCCACCCCTACCCCAGCCTCTGGTAACCTCCATTCTACTCTCTACATCTATGAGTTCAACTTTTTTAGATTCCACATATAAGTGTGATCATGCGGTATTTGTCTTTCTGTGCCTGGCTTATTTCACCAAACACAGCGTCCTCCGGGTTCATCCATGTTGTCCCAATGACAAGTGTCTTTTCTAACTCCAACAGCCTCTTGCGTTTCCCACCCTGCTTTCTGCCCACCCCACCAGCGTGCCTCTCCCCCTGCCCAAAGTGCTCTCTCCTCCACATCTGCACGTGACCAACTTCTTCTCGTCAGGCATGTCACTCATCCTTCCAGAGAGGCCGCCCCTGCACACCCCGCCCATCACCCTGTCCACTGTCTTCACGGCACAATCCCAAACCAAAAGTATTGAGGCCCAGAAAGGTGGGACCATATGGGTCACGATCACTGCGGTACTCCAGGGACCCGCAAGGGTAAGTGTTTGGTGAATATTTGCTGCATGAGTGAATGAACCTTGAGGTAATTTCCAATTTGTGGACACTGTTCCAGTTTCTCTTGAAAAATTGGAAGGTTTGGCACACAGGGCCTGCATTCTTATGGGGCTATAATTGCATGGTGCTAAGCAGTAGCTACCCCATTTATGACATAGTTAACACAGCTTTGTTTAATTAGGGATCAACCCGGCCAACTTCGGCCATGTGGGGAGCTTCCTGGCATTTGCCTGCTACCTTTAAGTGTTTGTCCCCCTCATCTCTACCCCACCCACACTAGCCTAGTGCCAGACCCTGGAGTTGGGGCCGCAGAAGAGGGAACTGTCACTGCACTAGCGTAGGGCCGTGCCTGGCACTTACAGGGCGTTTTAATAAGTGAACACATTGGGTGTTTCTGTTCACTAGCACTTTTTCTATGAGAAAATAAAAGAAGTAAAAAGAGATGAGATTCAAACCAAAAATCTAGCAATGTTATGTTAGCTCTGCAAAATGCTTTGGTTGAATAAAAGCTGTGATGCAAACGGCCTCCCTAAGCCAGAAGATTCTTTCAACTACATTTCTTCTGATCCTGCCTTCAATACCATTTTGCCATCACCCAAGGATGGAAAGGGGATAAAAGTGGCAGAAAGGAAGGTCAACTGCAGATGCCCCCCATAGAGAATGTGTCCGGGGCAAGGTCTTCCCGACTTTCCCCACCTGCATTCTCAGCAGGACACTCTCAGAATCTAGGGCCAAAATTCCACTCAGTTGAGACAGAGTCATCATGCATATGGTATCACATGACTCAGCCAGCACAGCTCAGGTTTAAAGCATTAAACAAACTCTTTCAGGAGTTTCCTGTGTCACTTCCTCCCAGCCCAGGAGTCCTCCAGGCTGCAATTTGGGAGGGTCACAGTCTGTCTCTCCCCACCTCCCTCTGCGCCAACTTCTTCGGTCCCTGGAGAAGTGAGGACTCTTTCTGAGCCTCAAGTCTGCTTGCCTTTGCCTCCGGGTTGGAATCCTTCTCATGGGTGTGGCCCACCTGACTGACATGGACAGAATTCTTGGCCTCTGGACGCCCATGTGTAAGGCCTCTCTGCATCTTCCCGGCTCAGGCACATTTTCTCCATCATCATGAACCCCATGATGCCTCCTTAGCCTTCCCTCCTTCTAGCCCTCCTCCCGCTCTCCACCCACCTTGCCCTAACACCCACCCCAGCCCTGATTTTCCACTCCTTATTAAAAGGAGACAGACTCTTTTGCAGACCACGTACATTAATAGGCCCTCAGTGTCTCCCCAGACTTGTGATTTCTATGGAGATCCTTTTGGTGCCTTTCTTTCTTTCATCATATTCATTTTTGGTTTTTCCTTAAGTGATTTGGAGAGGAAAAGGTTAAAACGAGGATGAAGAACTCTCAGTGTAGGTATTTTAGGTCCCCATATTGTTCCTCTACTGCCATCACGAAAAATCAGGGGTGGTCCTCGCTCCTTGGCAATCCCGTGGGCGAGTGAGAGACCCGCCATCACAGTGAGCTCTGCTCCGGCCCACCTCTCCCCAGACCTCTGCTCTCCCAGGCCCATGCCCACCTGCAACACTAGAGCCAATGACCTGGGTTTCAGCCCCGTGATTTTACCATCTCCACATGTCTGGTTTCTGTTTGGGGTGGGCTAGCGAATTCATTGGTTGTTGGTCGAAAGAATTTTGTTTTCACTCACAGGTTTCCAGAAAATCATGTAGAGAGTTAAACTTAATTGAGATTCTTTTCCAGGGTTCCCTTCTGACCATTTCCTCTGGACAGGGAGAGGAAATCACAACGCAGTGTCTAAGTAAATAAAGCCCAGAGGCTGAATGGTGAGGGGAGGCTAGAAGTCCCTTCCACTTTCCCAAGAGCATCAAGAAGACCTTAGCAAGTAAGGGGGCGGGGGGCAGTAGCTCATTCTGACAGCCCACAGCCCCTGTGGAATTGGACCCCTCCCCCTCATGTCACCTCCAGTCCTGGGCAGCACAGCACACTGTGGGGACACTTTCTGCCCAGCTTGCCTCTCCCCTCAGCTCCATGCCATTTCTCCCAGCATGCTTCCCTAAGCACATCCTTCCCTCTTGTGATCTTGACTCTTAGGAAATTAAAAGGCCCTTTCCTTTAATGCTAGCAGTTGCCGTTGTCTCTCAGGCACACAGACGTACACACAGGGCACAGATTTCAGACATATGTGCACATCCACGCCAGCACACACAGGAAGGATTTACTGCTCTAGAAATGTTGCCTCTTTTATGGATTTATTCTTTGAAAAGTGAGAGATTCTCCTCCCGGGATGGAGCTGGAGGGAGTCACAGGAGGAGAGAGAGAAAGGCCTGCATATTCAGGCAGCCCACCCAGGCTCCAGGCATCTGGCAAAAGGCAGGTGGGGGCAGGAAGGGGGCTAATGAAAGGTGGAAGAGCAAACATAAATCACAGAGACTGGTGGACTGGACTTTCCAGTTGTCCTTGGAGAGAGCTACGGCTTTAGAGACATTACAAAGACTCAGGTGCTTCGGGGGATTTATAACAATAACATCTGGGCCATCTGCGAATGGATTAGCACCCAGGTAGGAAGCTCCCACTTCCAGAAGCAGAAGCTACAGAGAAGTGAATCTCAAGGTGGGGCTGATGACTTAGTGAGTTACCTGGGGAGCTTGTCCAAACTATACGTGCCCACCCCTGAGGTCCTAAGCGACTCATCAGAGTCATCCAGGTAAGTCTGCATAGCTTTAAAAGCTCCCAGAAATCTCATTCTCATCACTGTGGAGTTTTCCTGATGCGGATTTTAATGCCACCTCCCAGGCCGGCACACACAGGTCCACAAAGGATGAGAGCCGGCAATTCCAGATTGATATGTAACTCCCGCTTCCTGAGAGAGAAAACCTTGAGGAAGGGGAGCCCAGAGATCTGTAGACATCTGGGAAAGAGTCAGGGCAATATTTTTAGCATACCCTAAAGGGCTTTACATCTTCTTGCTACTTATAACTGTAGCCTTTCAAGTTGTCAAAAAGCAAATGCTATCTCGGATAGCATCGCTAGTGAGTTTAGTGTCCAACCAAGAAAGCAGCGCAGCTCTGCTGCCCTAAGCTCCTGCTGGACCACCCAGGGGCAGAAGCCTGCTCAGTCCGGGCACCACTCTGTAGGAGGTACAGTGATGAACTGGAACTCGCCCCGAGGAGGACGGTGAGCATGCTGCGGGCACTGGTGACTATCACGTGAGCAAAAGGAAGAGGGACCATCAACAAGGATGGCAGAAGACTGAAAGAGGCAGCACGACAGCCTTCAGAGCTCTGAAGGGCTGTGCGGGAAAGGAGAAGTGGTTCTGTTCAGCCGCAAGGGGACAAGGTGGGGGAAAGCACGAGCAAGCACTAGGAGAGGCACTTTACAAATGTGACCAGTCAGTTCTCACCACAATCCTATGAGGTAAGTGAAGTTTTCGTACCTATTTTTCAGACAGGAAAACTGAGGCTTAAGAAGTTAAATAATTTATCCAAGGCAGCCAGTCTCCAACAGATGGGCATTGGATTCCAGTCAACATTTATGTGATTCCCAGTTCTTCCCATTACTCTGTAAAAGAAAGCTGGCCCTGGGAGTACAGGGGGACGGAAAGAAGATGGTGATTCGACGTTGGAAACAACCACAGTGGATGCTGTTGGAGCCTCACCCCAGCCCCTCGCCTCAAGTTCTTTCCTGCTGGTGCATCCATCTCCCCAGCAGCTAAGCTGAGAGTGTTGGCTGATCAAATCCACCTGGCCCATTTTTGGGAGAATACCAAGCAAAAGATTATCCCCCCGCGCCTTCCCAAACACCCCACACTACAGACAATGACCGACTGGCACACGGGTGCAAAAGGCTGGACCGCTTGCCTCGCAGTGGCATCAGCTCTGTGGAGTATTTTGTGCTCCAGAGCTCCCGGTGGGATCCGCCTGCAGCTGGGGCCAGCAGAGATCTCGTTATTCCACAGTGCGTTCCCCCGCCCTGTCCATTCTCTCAAGCACACTCCCCGACTTTCACAAGAGTCCCCAGCTTGGGCTCTGCTTCTGCAGAAACTCTAAGGTGCCTAAAGGGTGTAAGTTTACAATGAAGAATGAAAACAAGAGATAGGAGATGAATAACAAGAAAGGGAAGATGAGAAGGGGGAACTCAGGCTCCTGCCCTGTTCTTGCCCGACAGAGATGTAATCCCAAGGATGCCCCTGAGAGTGGGTGGCTGAACGAGCCACCACCCCAGGCCTGGCACGCATGGGGTGACTCATAGTTACAACACAAATTTATTCCCAGGTAGCGTTTCTATTCAGCATCCAGAGAAAGTTCCCACCCAGGGGCTCAAAAAGAGGAAAATTAAAAAAGGAATACAATCAAGGAGAACCGTTTCTTGTGAATATTAATGCCAAAAAGAAACAGTCCTTCTTTCCCTTTCTTCCTCTCACGTGGATCAACCGAATTTGCTACTAAGCCAAGCTCTACGTGCATGGCTGTCCACAGCGTGAAGTGGGAGGGCTCATGGATGACGTGGAGATGCACCTCTCCAATCCCTTTCTGTGAAGGACCTATTGCCCCAGCTGCTGGAAGTGCTGTCAGCAGAAAGCCTTCAACAGTCAACCTTCAGACTGCCTCAGCTGCAGAGAGCCACCCACCCAAGGCCAAGCACCTCTACACATGGCCACATCCAGTGACTAGTCCACGCAGGGGTAAAAAGGCCATCTCAGCCCAGCATGGGACAGCCCTGGTGGTCCCCACCTCCTCATGTTCATGCCTATATG
The DNA here is from genome assembly GCF_000956105.1 of Propithecus coquereli. Classification (NCBI taxonomy): domain Eukaryota; kingdom Metazoa; phylum Chordata; class Mammalia; order Primates; family Indriidae; genus Propithecus; species Propithecus coquereli. Next base: position 1,146,759 of record NW_012153685.1, read on the forward strand.
AAATCCCCTCTCCTTGGGTATAAGCTAGAGCTAGTGACGTATTCCTAATAAATAGAATGCAACAAAAGGGATGGGGTGTCATTTCCATGACTGACTTACAAAAACAATGACTGCCATCTTGCTCTCACTCTCCTTCCTGCTGGCACTCTGCGCCCCTTTTCTCAGCTCACTCTGTTGTGAGATGTTCCATTGTGAGGCCCAAATGGCAAGAAACAGAGTGGAGACTCTGGCCAACAGCTTGTGAGGAGCTGAATCCTGCCAGTAGCCACATAAGTGAGCCTAGAAGCAGGTCCTCCCCATTCAAGCCTTTGGATGAGACCGTAGCCCCCAGCTGACACCTTGATTGCAGCCTTGTGAGAGTCCCTGCAGCAGAGGACCCAGCTAAGCCAGGTCAGATTCCTGACCACGGAAACTGCAATGAGCTTTGGAGTGACAGATAACCAACACAACCATGAAGAGCCATTCTAGCTCTAGAGCCTTCCAAGAGGTCACCTAAGGCTGCAGTTGGACCTACGTGGCAGTATGACATCCCCCTCTAACCAAATATGCTCCCTTTCCCCTCCCTTCCACTGGTGTTGATGCTAAGAACATTCCGTAACAAACACCCTGGAAGCCAAACACCATCTCTGTCTCTGTTTCCTGGAAACTACATCCTATGACAGGGATCGTCTAATAAACATCCAATGAAGTAACTGCAGCTTCCAAATGTGATTCTTATTTAGTAATAGTATCTCTAAAAGAACATAATTCAATTCAATTCAACCAACATTTGGGTCACACAATTCCACTCCTCAACCAGTAGCCACCTCAGCCCAGAAGAGTAACATGTCCACCCACAAACTACCTGCAGGAAAAGGGTTTCCACCCAAAGGCAATCAGACATTTGCCCATGAACTATGGAAAGGGCAGAGCATGAGGACCTTTTGTCCTTTCGTGTGGGGAGATGGGAATTTCTAGCTGCATTCCGTGAAATTCTATTTGCTCACTCTCCCCATCCCCCTGCAAAACAACCTTGATTCTGACCGGGAGATGCGTGGATTAAAACTAACACCTCCAAAGAGCCAGCCCTGCATACAGAGCACAGGTGCCACGTGACCAGCATGTGATACCACTGCACTAGTGATTCATCCAGCACGCTAAGATAACAACCAGGCTTTTTGCCATTTCTTTGCTTCCCTAATCTCCAAAATCAAATCCAGTCCACACATGATATGTTGAAAGGAGAGAGATCTTTAACGAGCATGGAGAATAAATGGCAAAGCTCAATCTCTTTTTTAACTGCATTAAACAGAAGTCTATAATTAGAATGGGGTATAATTATTAATTTGGGGAGAGGAGGCACCTTCAATGAGGTATGTAAGTCTGGAGTCTATATGTTAATAACGGTGAAGATTTGACAAGAAAGGTGCCTCTGGCTAGAAAAATTCTTTCAAATAACAGCACTAGTAAAAAGCACTAAGGCTTACGCGTGACTTTGCGCAGGCTGACCCGGTGAAAGCCGGAGCTCCACATTTGCCCAGCGAGATGAGTGACAGCATCTTCCTCGTCTTTTTTTCTGAGAGGACTAGAATTCACACAGGTTCAGCGTATTTCCCCAGCTGACTCGGCCAATACCTGAGGCCTCTGACTCGAAGCCCCTTCTCCATCCTCAGTTCTACCTGCTTACTCAGAAAAGTGGGCTGTGGACTTTGCGGGTCTTCCCCTCACAAAGAACGTCCACCTGGCCAGCCAGAGGGAGGCAACCACAGAGAGGCGCCCTTGGACATTTCTCCGCACTACTCACTCGACACACACACACAATCCCAGCCAGAGACGCGCGCGGAGGTACGTGGCCGAGGGGCTCGCAGCCCTCGCAGATGGAGCCCCAATTGCACGCGCACCAGCACAGCCCTCCCGCGCTCTCACCCGTCTGTCTGCCTTGCAAAGTCCCCTGCTGAGGTCAGAACTGGCTCGACCAGGCCCACACCTGGACCACACGGGGGTTGAGACATAGGAAGTAAGTGCCGCTCACTCACTCCCACCAACACTCAGAGCCAGCCCCTCACGGTGAAGGGACAGCACGTGCCCTCGTGGCTCAGAGCAGAACCCAGGGTCGGAAGGAGTCGGGTGCACTCTCAGTTCTGCCACTCTTCAGGACACGGCACCACTCCAGAGAGTGTCATTCACACTGTCACCTCCAGAGAATGCAGTGTGAATGGTGCCCCCAGAGTTTCAGCACTCTGTGGCCCTAGTCACTAACCAGCAGTGAACTGGTAGCGTTACTTGAGTAAGGAACCAGCCTGGTTTTCAGGTTGCTTTATTTGTAGGGTGACCATTTTAATGTCTACATCTCCAACTCATTCTAAATATTAAATTAGATGCTATGTGTGAAGTGCCAGCACAGAGACTGACACACTGCAGGCATCCATAACTAGTAACCATAACTACCTTGTTTTAATTTCAGCACATTACAGGGTGCATGCCTTTTGGTTACCATGGAGTACTACTCAGCCACGATAATTACCTTTTAAATCACCTAATCTAGACTCACGCCCACAAGAGAACTGTCAGAGGTGCTTGCTCTAAGGGCTTCGTGAAGGAAGGCTATGACCCAGAGATTTGCCCTCATCTATGAGCCTTACTTGATTTCCCAGCCAACCCCAAATCCAGGTAGCTTTTTGCTGCCTAAGTTCTTTGTGGAAAGGAGTAGATCTGAGGAGAATGAAGCCTCTATGAGACACTGTGAGAAGTTTGGATTAGATGATAAACAGCAAAGAGCTCATATCCCACACCACCCCTTGCTGCTCCCACGTGCCTAGTGTTACACCACCTCATCCTTAGAACAAGGGACCATTGGACCCTCACCAAGACTCTTCAGGCAGGGGGTTTGTATAAAGAATTAACAAAGATAGCAGTTAGATACAAAGGAGATAATTCCCTACATTTTTACCACGTTGTAAATTTTGTTGTACAGTTGTACAGTGGCCCTTCTAACTGGGGGTTCCAGGAGAGAGTTAGCCGAGTGCCCGAAGGCAGACCCTTCATGTGTACATGCAGACACGTCGTACATAATAAGTTAACTCTCTTCTGTGCATGGTACTGTCTTCGCACCATCCCTCAGAGAATCAAAAAAAATAATCACTCCTATCACTTGCTGTGTTTCGTGGTACAGACGAGGAACCTATGAAGTAGGTGAAGCAAACATCATCGCTCCCAATTTACAGATGAGAAAACTGAGTTAGGAGGGGTGGATCACCCGTGGTGACAAGACTAATAAGTGGCAGAAGCAGGACTCAGTCTACAGACTCCAGCGCAAGTATTCCTTTGTCACAAACAGGTGGGCCTAGGAAGTGTCTAAATTCAGCACCTGTATTTTCAATCACACAAGCAGGATCTCATTGACTTAGAGAGTTTCAAAGAGGAAGGAATTTAAGGCTCATCTACAGCAATATTCTCATTTTACAGATGAGAAAACTCACCTTAATAAGTACCATTATAATGTCCACTTCTCCCTAATGAGGTTATTTCCACATTCCATTTAATAGTCCATATTAATATAACTTTGCTAATGTAGACACAATGGATTCTGCTAAATTAAAAAGGTGAGATGGGAACAGATGGATTCACAAATCCTGTCTCTTTAGCGTCATATTTATGTCCAGTGCCCTGGCTGGCCACAAACTGGCAATGTGACCTGAGGAAAGTCACTTCGACCTTTCTGGGCTAAAGTTTTCTCATTTGTATAATGAGGAGATTGGATTAGAGAATTTATCTCCCATCAAGGTCCCTTCCAACTCTAAAATCTCTTACCTGTGAAGGTACTTTGTCAGGTCCTCCACTCCAGCCACCACCACCCCAAGAGACAGCAACTCTCTAAACCGTTATTTGCTAGGACCAGTTTTAGTCCCAAGTCATCCTTCTCTGAGCAGCCAAAAGGATCTTGGAAAAGAAAAACAAAGTTGGAGGCATCAAACTTTCCGATTTCAAACTATATTATAAAGCAATAGTAATGAAAACACTATGGAACTGGCATAGAAACAGACATGTGGACCAATGGACTAAAATACAGAGTCAAAAGACAAAACCATACATGGTCAACTAATTTGACAAGGCCACGACTGCCAAGAAGATGCAATTGTTTCTTGAGTGAGGAGAGGACATGGAAACGCAAAGTTGTGGGAAGATTATCTTGAAGTAAATTGCTTTAATCTGATTGGATATGAGTTTCATATATCTTGAAGCCCACCCTGGGCAAAATTCTCAGAGAGACGGGCCCTGAACTCAATGCAGTGTTCGCCACAGTGCTGCACGCGGGGCAGCTGGCATGAACTCACTCCCGTGCCCAGTGAACGTTGAACAACTGTTGTGTTTTAGGCACTGCGCTTGGTACTAGGAGCACAATATAATGAATAATACATAATTATATATTATTATAACAATATAGAATAATACACAATGCTCTTGTCATTGAGTCCACAAGCACCTCACCCTGACTCTACTATATGGAATTATAGGTCACAATTCTTTACTATCCTGGAGGAAAATATGAATTCACATTTTTGCCATGATCTCATAGGACAGAGTATATTGCCTGGCTCCACCAACTTTGGCCTTGGTCACAGGACTTCCTTGCGTTGATGGCATGTTAGTAAACATGACACAAGTAGCAGCTTGAAGCGATTGGACAAGTCCTCTCAGGTTTCTGCCATTGCCATGAGAAGAGCTTCCACCAGAGAGCTCCTGCCCCTTCAGCCTGGGGCCCGGAATGAACGTATTTGGAACAAAGCTTCCCAGCCAATCCACAGACCAGCAGCTTGAAAGAGAGCCATTTCAACTAATCAGCAGATATGCGAGAAATAAGGGCTTATTATTATATGTCACTAAGACTTTCGTGTGTGTTTGTTAGGCAGCAATAGCTGACTGATACATCTGCTCACAAGGCCTTCCCTAATCAAACCTCAATCTACCTTTCCAACCTTTTCTCCCGTTCTCCTCTACATGTATCTTAGAGTTGCAGCAAAGTAGACTGAACACTATGCCCTCAACCAGCCCTGCTTTCCAACATTCACGCCTTTGCTTGATTCAGATGTGACTACCAGCATCCTCTCTTTCTGTCTCTGCATGTCAAAATCTTACTCATCATTTTTAAGTGCCATCTCATGTGCTATCTTCTCTCTAAAGCTTTTCCTAATCTTCACTGTACAGATATGGACCACCATAGTCAGATTTGCTCAGGCCTGACTATCTCCTCACCCCCAATCTTACTCACTTGCCTTAATTCAAGGCCAGAGTGACCCTAGTGACAAGTTATGTTGTTTCAATAATCATAAAGCCCAAGCCGCGACCACTGCCACCACAGACTAAGGAGCACCCACAGGCACCAACTGCCCATGTCTGTGTACCAGACACACTGGGCCCACTGGGGCTTTGGCCTCCCTCGCAACCTCCTGGAGGGCTGAGTAACACACCCCAAAGTGGTGAAGAAGTTGGTGTGCACAGAACAGACTTTGACTCATAAGAGACAGAAGCAAGGTAAGAGCCAGCAAATGAATTGCTCCCTCTTCCTTCACTGTGACGGAGAGACAACTGTTCCACACAGTCTCTCTGGACATGGCCCACGAGACCGAGCACCCGTCTGGTCTGCAAAGCTGCAATCGGCTTGGTGATGCACTGCCTGGCCCCTGCTCTCCCTTCCCGCCTCATTTCTTTTCTTCACCTCACTGTTGCATCCCTGGGATTGCACCCCCAGTAAAGTGTCAGTATATACAATTTTGTCTCAGTCTCTTTTTTCATGGGAATGCAACTGAAACAAATAAATATGATCTCTTTTTCCTTTGACTCAGGTGGTACTTTTAACACCTCTTATTGAGGTGCTTATTTCATGTGCTTTATGTTAAACCTATCTCTGATGGGTTCACCTGCAGCAGTTGCTATGTGCTTTAGACATAGTAGGCAGCCAATAAATGCTTAAATTAAATGGAATTTAGTCTGTATCATTCGATTCAAGTCAATAAGTAAAAACAATCATTTCAATGATCAAAATACATTGGGCCCATTGCTTCCATGAAATATATTACCACCAAAACTCTACTCCAATTTCTACTTTTCCCATAAACATTGGCACAAGCAGCTTTTTGTTCCATTGCACCTCACTACAAAGAGAAATATGAATACTTGCGACAATTCTCTGGGGATGCATGAAGGCAGAGAAAATAGCTAATTAAGGATCCAGAGATGCAGTCTGTTTTTTTAAAGCCTTAATAAAATAGCAGAGTTCCCACCCACTTGCCACCATCTTGGTAACCTCCTTCCTCCAACCCTGTGTGAAGAGTTCACTTCCAGGCCCTTCCAAACACATCGTCTTCTCACAAATCACAGTGGCATTACTGAACCTGCTGAGACCCACAATATATCACCACAAGATAGCACAAGGGAAAATACCGCGAAATCCAATGCACTATTGATGCATTCTGTAATGCATGCCCATTCAGTAATTACACTCCCTCCTATTAAAGATGCAGGAACGTATATGTGGCAGGAATTAAAATGCCTCATAAAAGCTATAGAAATTAATTTGAGTTTTTTCTGATTTGAATGCATTGTGGCTTAATGTTGGGAACATTTACCCAAGGGTTCTTATAAGCTCCATTGCTTTAGCGTAAGTAGTGATTCCCAGATTGTTCGTACCCTCTCTCCAAAGCCCCCTTTCTGTGCCTCCACCGTCAAATCCCTGCTTGTGGCCCACCCTCTGCAGAGGATCCTTCTCTTCCAGCCAGAGGCTTAGAACAAGACAGGGTGAGTAATGACCGGGTCAAGATCCTAAATGGGATAAAAACAGGGAAGGCTTCCAAAGTGCTGCACGTACCCTGCAGGAGGGAGCAGGGAGAAAGCCACAGCAACAGGGCAACTAATGACGATAGCGCATGTAACAATGACAGCTGTTCACCTAGCTGAGAGTGGGCCACTCTGGAAGCCCATGAGACACTTTACTATATTTTGACTATTCCAACAGAATCCAGATGACTGCATATCAAGGGATTATATAGAGGGGATCCATAGCTAAGAAGATCTTTTCACTTATAAGATTTTTAAGTTCTGTGTGGTCTTCATCAGTATGGTTTGCCCTTGTCCCCACCTGATGTCTTTAGGAGGGTCACATGAACAGATATAACTAGAAACTATGCAGAATCTTGAAAATCTGTACCTATTTGGCCTTGAAGTGCTTGTGCATTGGATATATTTGCTAATACATTTATATTTCTTATTTTGCCTTGTTATGCTGATAGCCGAATGGGTCTGCATTTCCTAAGTCCCCACCAATTTATTTTGACAGGAGGAAATGCCGAAATATGCTACTGGTCATGGGAAATAGTATATGGCTTTCAGATGGATAATCACGTTTAAAAAAGAAAAAAAATCTCTGCGTCAGGACACAGGAAAGCAAGATCTCTGATTCCTACCAGATGCTGTTTGATCTGTGGTCAGAGTGCTTGTGTGTCTTCCTCTAACAATTACCTAAAACCAGTCAAGACAATTCTTGCCACTTTTTTGGTTGCTTTTCCCGGATTTGGAAGAAAATGTTATTTGCATGCCTTAAAAATCTAAGCAGTGACGAAGAGTAACATGTCTTACAATTAATGAGATGCATTTAAACGCTGAGCAGCAACTCTTGTGTGAGCTTCCATCTAATAGACTGAAGGTCTTCTAAGTAAAGTTGTCATTCAGTGAGGATATGTCCTTGGTGGGCCCTAGCTGAGGAAAGTCCACGGGAGAAAAAGAAAACAAGGAAAACCAATTACTGCAAATTGTGTTCCAAGAAGGACTGCATTGGCTCCATGAGGAGAACACTTCCTGGGCACATACGAAAGAATGGCATTGACATGGTTTTGCCATCGTTTTGACGGATGGCTTTTCACGGCATCAAAGGGCAGAGGATGAGAACAAGTGAGGGAAACAGGGCACCCAGGAACAGCCACACATTTCCAGCTTCTGCTGTGAGTGACTCTGTCCCAGCAACAACTGTCATGAAAGGAGGCTCTCTAGGTCAGGGAAGAGAGAGTGTGAGATTTTGCTAATAACTGGTTAAGCCAAGTGATCCTATACTCTGTTCCGACTCCAACTGGGGATACTGCAATAGAATTCGATTCTGATACTAACCCCCCAGTATCATCAGACTGCACAGGTTGAAAGTCTCAGTCCTCCACAAGATTGCCCTTACTTCAGAAAGCAGCCACAAGTTCTGGGGATCCCCAGGTCACCCATACTTCTGACACACTAGCTACAAGTTCAGGAGTTCTCATGATCCCCTCGTGTTTGATAATTTGCCAAAATGACTCACAGATCTCAGCAAAGTACTATACTTATAATTACAATTTTATTGCAAAGGAGACACACAGGGTAAGGTCTGATCAGAGCACATCAATGTATTCACCAGCCAGGAAGCTCCGTGAGCTTTGGTGTCCAGGGTTTCTATTGGTGTTTCAATATATAAGTAATGAATAATTGACTAAATTGGTGGCCACATGATTGAGCTCAATCTTCAGCCCCTCTTTCTTCCTTAGAGGTCAAGCTGTTCTAAAGTTCCAGCCCTTGAATCACAGGCGTGGTCCTTCTGCTGACTCGTCTCCACCCTGAAGCTAGCCAGGGGTCACCATGAGTCACCTTGTTAGTACAACAAAGACACTCCTAGCACTCAGAAATTCTGAAGGTCTTTGAATCTCTGTGCCAGGAGCCAGGGACAAAGACAGGTTTATTCTTTGTTATGTCATACTCAGTTTTTCCTCAATCTGCTGTAAGCCTTTTGGAAGTGCCATCCACCTGATCTGCACAGCGTCTTCTGCCTTACTGAGATGAAGCAGCTGCCACCTGCCATCGTGGAGGGGAAAGGGACAGGCAGAATCATGGAGCCTGGGCTCTTTCATTAGCTCTCACTCAGGCCCAACTGAGGGCAGACCTAGACGGGAAGCCCTGAGTTTATCTGTTGATAGATTCTGGCAGAGCTCAAATGTGAGCAGGCATTCCTCTTTATCAATGACTCTAAAAATAATAATAGCTAACATTTGTTGAGCACTTATTAAGTGCTAGGCATCATCCCAAGCACCTTATATGTATTTAATCTTCAAGCCCCTCAACAATCCTGTGAGATACTAACCCATCCCTCCTGACAGACATTTAGATTGTTTCCAATTTTTCTCTTAATAAAAGTGTTACAATGAAAGAGAAGGGTGAACTGAAAGGTTTGGGTGTCATGAACCAACACCCCATTCACTCATCACCTCTCACCTAAGGACATAGTAGAATGGCAGTTACCTTTGTAATACTGGCCATGAGATAGCATTAAAGACTCTCTGCTTTGGCATTGCTAACGACGCTGCGCAAGAAGCATCTTGGGTCTTGTGTTTCTGCGCAGCGCAAGGGCTCAAACCCTGGTCAGGGAGCCGTCCCTCCCTACAAAATACAAGGTGGAAGATAAACCTTCCCAATACCACAGAACAACAGAGAACACAGAAACAAAACACCCACGCAGCTGCCAAAACACAGAACATTTAACTGGAGTAAAGCCTAAGACCTCACCTGGGCCTCAGGCAAAGGGAGCAGCATCATGCAGGGAGGAGGGGGACTCCAGAGTCAAGAGCTGTGTGCAGCTCTGCCTTTTACAGCAATGTGACGTGAGCAAGAGCTTCCATTTCCCAATGTGCAAAAGGCAGGCAGGTGTCATAGTTTGGGACACACAAAGGAAGAATCCATCTGAAAATATTTCATAAAAATACTATGAAATACCAGCTGGTTATATTTTCCAAATATTCCTTCTGAGATGCCCAAGTATCCGGAGACGTTTCATATCATCTTGTCTATGCAATACTTCATTCAGGCACTTCACGTTTGCAATCTGGTTCATCCTGTGATAGAGTATGAGGTTTAGGCAAAATCATCCCCATTTTGTATATGGGGAAAGGAAGGCAAAGTAGAGAAATGTGTAAGGGACAAAGGTATATGGTTATAGCTGAAGGCCCTTGGCAAGGGGAACCAGAATACTGCTGACCGCCAGCTCAGGGCTCTTTCCAGCCATTTACATAATTGTTTTTAAGGTGTTATGGGCATCAGAACATAATATAATGCTATGTTCTATCATCTCTGGTCTGGAGTAAAAGATGTAACAAAATATATCATCATCATTATCATGTACTCATTATTAGTAAATCCATTTTCCCCTTTTGCCTGTAGTGGCTTAATTTTGTTTTTGTTCTGCAATCATTAGCTGCAAACACAAGGTCCATGCAGTACAGGGCCACAGTCAAGCTGCATGGTAAATGATTCTTGCCTCTCCTGGCCGGGGCAGCTCATGGTTTGCCAGGAACCATACCCAGCAGCAAGCTTCACATCAGAACAAATGAACCCCATTTCTGCAGCGCAGAGCATGCCCAGTGTTAGTCGGGCTGGACACCCTCTCTGAAGAGCCCAAAGACCATGATCAGCAGGTGAAGGGACAGTCATCCTGAGCAGCTCTAAGGCACTTGGTGTGATGATTTACCAGCCTTATAAAGCTCTTGGTGGGACCCTTGCATTGTGACAGTACACACTTCCAAGTCAGAATGGCACCACAGCACAAGGACAGACAGATTTCAAGAGCAGGTTTCCAGCCCAAGATATGACACTTTCTAGTTATGAGAACTCAAGCAAGTCTCAACCTCTTTGGGTCACAGTTTGCTTATCCGCAAAATGAGGGAAAATGATGACCTACCTTATCTATCTCTGAGACTGTCAGGAAAATCAAACAAGATCACTCCAGTGATAGTGTTTTGCGAACTCTGAGATAAGACGTAAGGTGGTTTCAATGACATGATGATGACTGACTGAAGGTGTCCTTCACAGACCGAGCACAAGTCTCACATCATATTCATTTTTGGTGAGCAGAATGGTGATGATTAGAACTCTGTGAAACAGATTTGGTTCGCACAGGATTTTCTTTCTTATGAGAGAGTTCGCAGCAATATGCACATAGTGAGCCCTCGCAGTGGGAAGAGGCTGATTTCCCACTTCTTCAAGATCCCATCAAAAGACAGTAACAATTTAATGCTATGTTCTGTTTGCTAAAGGTTTATGTCCACGATTACCTAGTAAAGTTCAGGTGTATGTGTGTACCTCTCTTGCCCAAGCTAAATTTTCAACTAAAAGGGCTTATCATTAGGACTGTTAACTTTGAAAGCAGGTTTACTGAACCCAACTCCCTGGCTTGATATGCCAAACCCTGGAAACCAAAATGTAACTTGCAGCACTGTAAGTATAACTTTATTTCCTAAAGTCTATAAAGATGAATGCCCTTGTTTTAGGGAACAGTCATAGGCATTATGAATTTTCTAATTATTGTTCCCTTAATAGAGATATTAACCCCAAGAGATTAACTCAACTCTTTCTTAGGACAGAGTAGAGCTTTACAGGACAACGTTCCAGATTGTCTCCATCTTTCAGTCCCTTGGCCCAGATGGGGCTACAGAGGACAGAGAAAGTCACAGCGGTGAGGCCAGCGAGGAGATCTGTGTACTGCGTCCTCCAGGGGTGCCAGGGCCAAGCCAGAAATGGATGTTAAACCGGCTGTCAATCCGGAGGCTTCAGCCAGCAATGGAACAAAGATACTGGGCCAAAAAGGGGATGTCACTCAACCAGGATAAATCCCCCGGTTTCTGTGCCTGTGGGAGCACCTTGTCAATTGCCAGCGCGAATTTGCCAATATGAGCCAGGGTTACTTAAGTGGATTAGGGCACTGTAAGTACGTTGCTAGTTGCATGGCTCCAGAAATACACTTATCTAAGTGTTTCTAAATCCTTTGTTTAAAACGTGCAGCTCTACTCTTTAATATGGACTCGACAGGGTACGGGGCGGGACTAGCAGTCACCTAACCAATCCCCCTGCCCACGGGCAGCTTCTTGCCTTCATTCCATGCAGATGAAGCTCTATCCTCAGAAAGTCCAAAGAAGACGAGCCCACAGCTTTCCCAGGTGATATTTCCGGAAATTTAACTGTTTACTGAAGGAAAAAAATTTAAAACTTCTCCTCCTGGAGATTGTGCTTCCGGTTCTAAAATCACCAAGCCAACATCCACCTTATCCCCTTCATTGTGCCTTGATGCTGATCCCTGCTGTATTACCCTAACGACACTTTCTCATGAAGCTTTTCTAATGCATCAAGTTTTCTTATTTCCGGGGGCATCAAAACAGGGATTATACGCTTAAAAATGTATTTGCTAGAGGCTGTGCAGTCAAGTCTAAACATCACTTGATTTGTTTACCAGGCAGGGAGATGGAAGGCCCCTGGCAGCTCCTCAGGACAGCGGCAGGACTGGAACCGAAAGCCCCGCCGTGCGCAGTCCCGCTGGACACATGCTGCGGCTAAAACCAGGAAGATGAACGGTGGATCCCCACTCAAGACTGTAACATACGGGCCCTTTCGAGGAGGACCAACACCTTATCTCCCTTCCGGCAGCTCACAGCCCTTACGCCAACCATTCAGATTCCACTCCTTCCCCGAGCCCTTCCTCAAAGAAAGAGCTGGGGATGCTGCCAATGAGCCACTATCTTCCCTCTGAACAATGCATCTGTGGCATCTGTGCCCTGTTACTAAGGCTGGGTTATTTCCCTAAGTCAGTTTGAGAAAAGTCCTATGGTGCTAGACTTCCAGACTGTGTTTCTAGAGGAAGGAAGCCACTCTCGGCCTCTCAGTCACCTCCCCGTCTCCCCAAGACCCTGTCCACACAAACACGCACATAAAAGCTTACTGACAAATGTCCTTCACACATAATCCCGGAGGAAGAATGGCCCTGTCCACAGCACTGCAGAGGCACCATTTGCATTTTGAATTATTTTTTAAGGCAAGAATTTACTGAGTGCAACACACACATATGACACATCCCGGGCAGGCACTGTGCATATTCATCTACAGAACAGAGCTGTTAACAGTATCGCAGTAGTAGTGGCGGCAGCTAATGGCTGCCATTTATTGGGTGCCTCCCATGTATTAGATATTATTCTAAGCACTTTACATACATAATTTCCAATCTTCACATCCACGCTTCACCTTAAGTTTTTGCTTTTTCTTCTACCGAAGCTGAAATGGAGGCTCAAAGTAGCTTGAACTCATGCTCAAGGTCGCACTGCCCACCAACAGCAGGACACAGCCGGAATGTGGGCTCAGATCCATCCTGATCCAAAGCCCGAGCTCCTCACACTGCACCACCTCCCGCCCCTTCGCACCGTGAGAGCAAGCTGGGAAAGGGAGCTCAGCTTCCAAGTCCAGCGTGCCAGTTAGCTAAACCTCCCTGGAAATAATTTATGACCCAGGATACTTGGTTGAAATAGAGTTGGCCTTTTTTATGACATTCTTGTTTCTCTGCAGACATTTTGGCTCTCTTCTGTGAGTGCTTTTCTTTCCTCACCCACACTGAGCATGTGGGCATTTGCACACATTAATAATGCCCCTCATCTACATCTCGTCACGGCGCAAGTCAAAGTGCTCTTGGGTATATTGCCCATCTTCCATTGTTTGTTCTCCTCTGCTTTGCCAGCCCATGTCTCCTTTGTTGTTCAATTCAGCCATATAGAATAAAAATGCACTTGTTCTATAATTGAAAATGAATCTGGAGAGAGAAGGCTAAGTCGTGCAGTAGGTGAGGAAGACAGATCCTGGGAACACGTCCTCTCCTTCCCACACCAAATGGTTTCACAATTTATGTTGAATGTGAGCGTGTGAATCGCAGCCCCCAGAAGCCTGTGCTAACAAAAAAAAAGTTTTTAAAATTAAAAACAACAAAATAGGGGCTACTATAAGTGGAGAGGATTACCAAGCTACAGACTATGTTATGTAATAATAGACTCTGCACCTCCAGTTAACTTTCACTTAATGAATTTTATAAAACATTGACCTATTTAACATTGTACTTCCCTCTACCTGGAACAATTCTCCTCTCTCCTTACTCTCTTCGCTGCTTTGCTTCTCCCTCCTCTGGCTAACCTCACTCATCTTTGGGGCTCATGTTAGCTATCACTTCCCCAGAAGTCTGACCTTATTCCCCAGGTCTGGTTTAGGAGACCCACCTGTCAGCCCCCAAAGCACTGGATGCTCCCCCATCACAGTCCTCTGAAACCTTGCTCAAAATCCTTCTTTCCACTCCTAATCCTGACCAAAGCCTAAGAAATAGCCTTGTCCACAAAGATAAGTCACTCATGCGATGACCCTTCCAACAGTGAGACCTTGCAGTTCACAGGTGTCCCGAACTCTATGCACAGTTCCTCCACTGTGCTTGGACCAACCATCCTCATGACCACAATCTGGATTTTGTCACCGCCCCAAAATCCTGAACCCTGATATTCTGTTCTTTGGCCATATTCTCCCATCTTCTGAGTTCTCTCATTTTCCTGTTCCTACTACGATGCAATCGCTCCCCAGCCTCACAGAGTCTTCCAGTTTCTTGCCTCCTCCATTTTCTCAGCCAGCAGCTCTTTTCCTTCCCTGCCAATCCTAATCCTCATATGGGTTATTTGAACTCTCCTCTGTCTGCTAACCTGGATCACCTTGCACCCCTATCTTTCTACCATCTTTCTCAGGAAAATTCCAATCCTGAGTCAATGCTCCAATCCCCTTTCTCCATCCCTATACCCGCCAGCTACACACTGCCAAAAAAGAGCCGGCAGCTCACAAGATTGACTCCACCACTTATCCACGGCCTCCAAGTTCATCGAGCCTCTGGCACTACCCCGCAAACCCTTGGCTTGTCCTTTGGCAGTACCTTCTCCCATCCCCCACAGTAATCATTCCAAATGTTTATCATCTGTTTCCTACCCAGCCCTTAGCTTCCTCTCTTTCAGCAGGTGGTCTTGCCTTACCTTTTACCAGCAAAACTGAGGTTATAGTGTGCTCTCCCTCATCTTTTCTCATAGTCTGTTAACTTATGGGTGAAGTCTTAGTCAGCTGGGGCTGCCATAACAAAATACCACAGACTGTGTGGCTTAAACAACAGAAATTTATTCTCTCATAGTTCCGAAGGCTGGAAAGTCCAAGATCAAGGTTCTGGCAGGATTCAGTTTCTGGTGAGGGCTTGCTTCTTGGCTTGCCGATAGCTACCTTCTCAGAACTATGTCCTTGCATGGCCTTTCCTCAACACATGTGCAGACAGAAAGAGAGAAAGAGCAAAGTCTCTCTTATAAGGACACTAATTCTATTGGATCAGAGCCCCACCCTTATGACCTCATTTAACCTTAATTACATCCTTACTCCAAATACTGCCACACTGGGGTTTAGGGCCTCAGCATATGAATTTGGGGTGGGAAGAATACATACATTCAGTCCATAACATACAGCCAAAGCTATTTTGATTCCTCCCCTCCAAACTCAGAAAATATGATGTCTTTTCCCCAACGAATAGTGGACCTTTCACCTGGGACTTGCTCCCATCTCCCTGGACACCCTATCCTCAAGAACCCTGCTCCTGAAGGTATTCCCACCCTCTCTTCCATGGAGAACATGAAAGAAGCACACGGCAGCATCCCAGACTTGAAAGAATTTAAAATCAGCTTAGAGAGACAAAATTAAGAGACACTCGTCCAAATATTAAAGCAGACAGGCAGGACAGGTAAAATCCTCAGCCTATTATAGCCTCCTGAGCCACTACCCAATCATAAAAAGTCAGTACTGAAAGGAACTACAAGGTCATCTGATACTTCTGTCCCAGGCAGGTATCCAACTAAATGGACCAAGAAAGGTAGTTGTCTAGCCTTACATTTCAAACCTTCAGAGAGAGAAGTTCCAAAAAGTTTCCATCCCAAATTGGTAGTCGCATTGACCTTAGGAGCATTCAGAAGGGATATGTTTTGATGGTGAGCCAATCCTTTCAATTTTCTCCTATTTCTTAAAATGCCTCATTCAAAAAGACCACAAGGCAATCAACGAAAATTACTTTCTGGGAATGAATAATAGGAAACTCTGGGAAAGTACAGTCAGCCCCAGGATTATCAGAATCGTGATAGCTCAATTTCTTTTAGGAGGACTTGATGGCCTCTGGGATATAACCAACTGGGATACAGACTCTTTAAGAGCAGGGTGGCCTTTGCTTGGTAGCCAAGGGTAACCTGAGCATTTCTTGTGAGTTACACACACACACACACACACACACACACACACACACACACACACATCCCTATTGCCCCTACAAGAATCTCTAACATCCTTCACTCTACTTTTTCATTTCCCCCTGGAAGGCTCAGTCCGGAGCTTTGAAATTTGCCTGCCCTGCTTGCTGAAGTCATCCAACCCTGTCCCAGTGACTGACAGAGGCTTTGCAACAAGGTCATTAACCCTGGACAGGCAGCCAAGCCCAATTCAGGAATCACCAGGCTGATGCTCTCTGTTTGCCATGAAGCGAATCCACTTTTCCTCTAGCCTACAGCATCCCAGATAGATGCTAGAGCCTAAGAGTGAGGGCCACTGCACCCGGGCAGCCAGAATCCCCCAAAGAAATCTCCTGCCCAGAAATATGAGGTCTTCTGTAATAGTCATTAGTAAAGTTCCTATTTATAAATATTTCTCTAGTATATAGCCAAACTTTATGTCCAAGATATATAGCCCCTGTATTTTCCACTCCTAAAACAGCTTATCTTCTTGCAAGGATTTAGTCACTAAAATGCATGAAGAAGGCTTGAAAGTATTAGAAAACAGGGTGATGGTGTATTTTAAAGAACAGGAACCAAATTAAGGATAGGACTGAGAACCTAGATCTGTCTCTACCACTCATGATACAACAATGAGCAAATTGGAGTCCTCTAGATCCATGACCACAAAATCGGGGAAAATGAGAGAAGAACTGTAATAGAAACACAACACAGTTCATTTGAAGTAAAGATGATGCATATATTTATGACATTATTACCATTGCATATTTATAAAAATGGACTGTACTTTTAATAAAAGAATCTAAAATAATTTAATGTCTTCATTTACTCATTTCAAATCATCAGCTTCTCTCCTCAACTTCAAGAGACATCATGGCATGGAAGAAAAGAATACTATATGGGGAGTCATTTTACCTGATTTCACTAAATGAGAAATCTAAGACACAGAGAGGTTAAGTGACTTACCCAAGATCTCTCAGCTTTTAAATGGCTGAGGACCAACTCCAACCCAGGCCCTCTGATTCCAAAATATAACTAATTCTCCATAAAAAGGAGGCACTAAATGTTCTGCATAGCTTATCCATGACTCACCAGCTTATTGCTCATAGTAGAATATGCTTCAAAATTATAATACGACATGCCTCTCCTTAAGCATACTCTATCTACCTCAAATTTAAAACCTCCCTGAATTTTTCAAAAAACTAAAAATAGAACTACCATATGATCCGGTAATCCCACTACCAGGTATTTATCCAGAAGAAAGGAAACCAATACCTCAAAGGAAGATGTGCACCCCCATGTTTAACTGCAACACTATTCACAACAGCCGAGACATAGAATCAACCTAAGCATCCATCAACAGATGAATGGATAAAGAAAATGCAGTGTATATACACAATAGAATACTGTTCAGCCATAAAAAAGAATGAAATCCTGTCATTTGCAGCAAAATGGGTGGAACTAGAGGTTGTTATGTTAAGTGAAATAAGCCAGGCACAGAAAGACAAGTATGTTGCATGTTCTTACTCACATGTGGGAGCTAGAAAGGTGGATCTCATTGAGGTGGAGAGTAGAATGATGGTTACCAGAGACGAAGAAGGGTAGGGGCAGGGAGGGAAATGGAGAGAAATTGGTTAATGAGTACAAATATACAACTAGGTGGAAGAAATAAGCTTTCGTGTTTGATAGCACAGTACGGTGACTGCCGTTAACAATAATTTATTGTATATTTCAAAGCAACTAGAAGAGAAGATTTGAGATATTCCCTACACAAAGAAATGATAAATATTTGAGGTGATGGATATTCTAAATATTCTGATTTGATCATTGCACATTCTATGTATGTACCAAAATATCACATGTACCCCATAAATATGTAAAATTATTAAAATATCAATTAAATTTAAAAAAACCTCCCTGAAACCTTCCAGCCAGGTTCTGTACCTCCAGCCTCAGCGCTGAATACACGTAACTCTGCAAAGTCATTTCCATACGTGGCAGCTACTCAAAAACACGGGACCTGGAATAATCGCCAGCGCAGCACGTGGCCTTCAGTGCTTTGGCCGGCAGCTCAGTGTCCAGTCGGGAATGTGCACTGTGCATTAGCAACGACTGCTTTGCTGTGGTCTTCAGGAAAAATAGCCACTTTTCTAGACCATAGTAGTCAGATAAAGAATTTTTCATGGAAAGAATTTCAAATAAAATACTTTTGCTACAGAAACAGATCACCAAAGCTGGGTTCAGTAGCCTATGCCTGTAGACTCAGCTACTCAGGAGACTGAGGCGGGAGGATCGCTTGAGGCTGGAGTTCAAAACCAGCTTGGGCCATACAGTGAGAGTCTGTCTTTAAAAAAAAAAAGAAACAAAAAGAAAAGAAAAAAGATCCCCAACTTACTAACGTTTATGTGAAGTTGTTTGGAATATAATGTACCTATTGAAAAGAATGGGTTAGAGCAGTGTCGTCCCATAAAAATACAATGCAAGTAACTTTAAATCTTCTAGTAGCCACATTTTTTAAAAGGAAATAGGTAAAATCTGGTTTAACAATGCATTGTATTTAATTCAATATATGCATAACATTATTTCCACCTATAATCAACATAAAGATTATTAATGAGATACGGTACATGCTTTTTATTTTCACACTAAGTCCTAGAAATCGGGATTAGCCACATTTCAAGGGCTCAACAGCCACCTGTGGCTGGGGGCTACTATATTGGACATAGCAGAGTTAGAAACATACCCTTATCTGGAGGGTCGCCCCTGGTCTATTTTTGGGGAGGGGAAAAGCAAGGTGGAGGATTTTATACAGTAAGAGCCCATGTTTAGGGAGGAAAAACCTACACATATCATGTATGACTGTGTGGGCTTGTATGAGCATGAGCAGGAAGAAAGACGTTAAAGAATATAAGTACACATCAAGCTTTTAACACTGGTTAGTACACAGTGATAGGGTTTGAGGAGACTGCGCAGTAAATAGAATATTCCTAGCTTTTTTAATAAACATCTGTGTATTGTTTCACATATTACAATGAGCCTGTATTAATTTTGTAATTTGCCTTTAATCTACTAAATAAATTAGCAAATATGGGTTCTCTTTAACTTATTTAAGAAGAGAAATTTAATTGACCTAACAATCAGGTAGGATACAAGCTTTCAGGAAGAAGGGAAATTGAAGACATTTTTATTATATTCAACACACATAATGACAACGAATTTGGAAATTATGTAGAAAGACAATAAGTTGTCATTTGAATCTTTGAATTGAAGAGTGTTAGAGACTCAGCAGCGCCCCCCGCTTCCCCAGCCAAGGAACCGCTCTGCCTCACCGCGACTGCTGTCTTACCAGATATAGCCAGTGCTGAAAGTCACTCCTTTTCCAAGAATCCCTTCCCACCCCAACTGCATGCCTTCCTGACTCAAGTTCTACTATACATTTTAAATAAAACATCAGAACTTAAAAGAGTGGATTGATAACAGGGCCGAGATAGGCTACTTTGAGGAATGGGCAGCAGAGAGCAGGGTTTGATACAATTCTCCTGAAGGCAGGTGAAGATCACTGGGCCACACCCACCCAAGGCAGAGAGCAGCCAGGAGCAGGGGAGGGAAAAGAGTTCTGGGAGGTCTCAGGAGATACTCAAGGTCACCTTCACCACCACTCCTTGACAGTTCTGCTACCTACCCTGCAAGCCACCAAATTATGGCATAATCTTTGCACAGTGCAAGGTGATGTAGAAAACTGTCAACAACCCTGAAACTGCTGCCCAAAACTTCCCCTAAAACATACAAATGATCACCTGGGTGATTTAGGAAAATTAATGGGAAAGAAGAGTTGGTTGAATAGCTGGTTCTCCTCTATTCCAGTAGGTTAGGAAAACTGTTTCCTAAAAAACAAGATGGCATAAGACAGACCTTTTCCCACTCAATCAGAGTCCTTTTCCATAGGTTTTTTTTTTTAGACAACTATTCTCTGTGTCCTGATGCATAAGAGACTTCCATGGACAAATCAATCCATCCAAAGGCCGTATCAAATGATGAGCTAGTGTCTTTCACTCTAGCTGACTCTCACGCTAACGTATGTGAAAGAAACTCCTACCAGGATGAACTCAACACTCAAGTTTAGAGTTCTAAAAGGAATAAATCAGCAGGCACTGGCGATTTTTTTTTTAGAGACAGCTGTATGGAATCAAGGTCTAAGAAAAGAAAGCAAGAAAAGAAGACCGAGGATGTATGGGTAAGTCTGGCAGGTGAAGTGGGTAGTGAGACAGGTGACATACCTGCTGTTCGCTGTGTATAGGTCGTCAGAGCTCTCTGCTGCTATATGCCTTCCATCAGGAAGGAAAGAGAGAAAGAGAGAAAGAGAGAGAGAGGAGAGAGAGTGTTTGCACAAATGAAAACACAAGTTGATAAGAACACCCACTAAGAGAATGACCATTATCATCATCATTTAGGGTCCCCTGGTACATCTCCTCCAGGGTCTCCTTCTGACAGTGTCTTGCATTTTACATCCTCCATGATGTCAAAACTTAATGATAATGTGATTTATTCTAAATAGCTCTAGATTCCCTTAATAGCCCATTATGAATCCATCATACATTTATTTGTCCAAGGTCTTGAACTTCTCTATAATTTCAGTCTGTGCTACATTTTAGAGAATTAAAGTTCCGTAAAATAGATTCTGTGAAGGCTTTCCTTGTATTTGTTCTTAAACGTCTATCTCAGGCTTTAAAGGTTACCTTTGAATTCTATTACTGTGAGGTTTGACCTCGAGTCCATGCTTGTGCCATCCAAGTCCTTCATCATTTTCTTAACTTCTAACGCTCTGCCCTTAACCTATCTGTACGAGATGACCAGAAAGCCAGCCATACTGGATTGTTCTCATTGTTTCTGCCTGGGAGATTGTCTTAGTCCATGTGTGTCCATGTGCTATGACAAAATACCATAAACTGGGTGGCTAACAAACAACAGAAATTCATTTCTCACAGTTCTAGAAGCTGGGAAGTCCAAGATCAAGGTGTCAGCAAATACGGTGTCTGGGGAGGGCCTCCTGCTCGCTGGTTCATGGAGGGCCATCTTCTCACAGTGTGCTCATGCGTAGGGTCAAGCAGGCTCCCTCGGGTCTCTTTTATAAGGGCACTAATCCCATTCATGAGGGCGCTGCAACACATGACCTAATCACCTCCCAAAGGCCCCACCTCCTAATATCATTACCTTGGGCATTAGATATTAACATACGAATTTTGGGGTGACACAAACGTTCAGACCACATCAGAGGTTTTCACAGGGAATGATTTTCCACCAGAAATGACTTTAAAGGCCTTAGCCACATGTAAAATCCCCACTTCATGTCAAGGTACAGGGTCCATACAGAACTTCCACCAAGAGAAACAACCAAACTGAAGAGTGGGTAAGGAGTCCCTAGAAACATAGCATCCATTCAATAAATTGCTCACTAGGCTAAGGAAATTAGCCACCTGTCTCTTTAGCTTCTTGCCTCCTACTCATCCTTGGTTTACAACGAGGTGTGGCTTCCCCCACAAAGCTCCGTGACCGCAGGTCCAGGCTGTTTGCCCTCAGGGCTCCCACAGCACCCAAGATCTTACTTGCCTTTTCATTGCCTCACATTATGTTATAATCGCTTTTTACTTATCTCTGTCATGTTTCCCAAACCAGATCATAATTCACATGGCAGTCTTATTCTCAGACATACACCGGTACCTAGCACAGAGCCAGCATAAGAAATATACAAGGAATGCAGGGATGAGCTACTTTATCATAAATAAACATTTGTAACGGCTGCACCCAAACTATGCAATGTGCCCCCCTTAATGCTTTCATAGGCCACACGTGCCGGGCTCCACAGGAAGCCTCGATTATACCGTGTGCACTTGCCTTGCAGCAGGGCTCTGCACTTTAATACACCAGAAATGGACCAAACTTCATAATTCATTAATAAAAATGAATACTTTATCAAAGATTACACGGACGGTGGGGAAGAAGGTTCACATTCTCATACTGCCAGCAAGACTCCCTTTAAAATGCCTCGTGCACTTCTCTACTCCTTCCCACGAAATCCTCCGGGCACAGCCCTTCCCTCTCCCCTCCCAGGCCCTCTCTGCAGGCCCCGAGCAAGCCTCCTTCCCCCAGCCCTTCCGTGGCGTCTCTCCGCCTCCACTGGTCAGGTGCAGTAGATTTGCTCTAACTCTCTGCAACCCTCACCACCCAGCCCCACAAACACAGGAAATGCCTCACCTTGGGGTCTGCCCTCATTAGAGAGCAGAACTACACATCCGAAATCCGTGAGGTGTCCCTGACATATATTTTTAGGTGTGCAGTTTATAGAGGGTAGGGTCATGTCCACTTAACCAGCAGACCAAGCTACCTTCTGGGCCTCAAATCCTGAAAGACTGACTAAGAGAGATTTCACTTAATTCAGAGGGGCTTTGACAGGCACTTTTTTCCTCAGAAGTGGGAAGGGACAGAGGTTTGAGCAGAAACTGTTTATAAACATGTTTTGAGCACCTCAAAATATCTCCTACCATGCAGACCAAAACACCAGGGACGCTAACTATCTCCGGCAAGTTTCGGCCAGAGGAACGGAACCAGTAGGAGGTGCGTCCTTGTGGAGATTCATTACAAGGAATTGCTGACGCAGTCACAGAGGCTGGCGGGTAGTCAGAAAGGAAGGACCTCAGTCCCGCTGGGCCCACAGGCATGGGCCGCAGTTGTCACGCCAGGGCAGAATTCCTCCTTGCACTTGGGGAAGACTCGGCCCGGCATTTAAGGCCTCCCACCTGATTCAGTCAGGCTCACTCAGGTTACCCACGATAATCTTCCTTACTTGAAGTCACCTCTTCTGGGACACTAGTTGTATCTGCAAAACACCTTCACAGCAAGTCCTAGATCAGTGTTTGATTGGCTGACCAGAGACTGCGGCATGGCCGAGTTGGCACATCCAAGAAGTCACCATGTCCAAGGAGAGGAGCACTTAAGAAGCAGCCCGTGCTGAGCACTTCGCATGCGTTAGGTCCTTGACTCCTCACAGTCGCCCAACACAACATCATCATCTCCGCTTGACCCAAACACTTCAGGCTGGTTATTGGTTCCAAGGCCACTGGAAGGCCACAGCTTTTATCTGGATCCATTTTAGTTATTAGCCAACTGCTCTGTAACATTAACAGCAGCTAGAGGAACATGAACTGAGGAGAGAAAATCTCTTCTCCAACATCCGGCGTGGGGACCTGAGAAGGGGCTCTGAATGGGTGTCTGGACTTCCCATCCACCCTCCCGAGTCTGGGAAAGGTGCTCCTCGTCCACGTCCTCCCCTGAGGTCTTCCTCGCGTGATTTCCTGCCTGTCACCCTCGCTAGGCCTAAGTCCCTCCAGCACTTGCTGTGTCCTATCCTCAGGACTCCTGTGCCTATCACAGTGCCTAAAACTCTTGTTCAATTCATGCTTTTTAAAATAATGAAAACTACATTTTATTGACTGCATACCATGTGTGGCACTATGCTGAGAAAGAATGTGATAAATGATGAATGTTGAAGGATAATGTAAAATAAGCTACATAGTATCCATTATGGCCAGATTTGTACTAATTATCTCAATATTGAGAGTATTCCGAAATACACAACACGAAGACTAACAATATTCAAAGACCCGGTACCCTATGAAATGCATTTTACATTAAAACTTCAATGAACACAACTTATCCATCTGTGATGACACGTGGAGACCGTTTAAGACACTTCTGGCTTTAGGAGCCATTATTAGGAATGTCGATTACCACATTTCATGGGTAGGAGAAAGAGTCACTCAGTTTTCAGCTCTTATTGATAGAATATCAGATACACAGTCTTTTCTGCATCATAGACATGGCTTTAACTTAAACTACCCACTTTTGAACCTCTGAACCACGGTGAGAGGGTCGCTAAGTTTTCCCTCCCTCGAGAGGCAAATCCAGTGGGCCCAAAAGACATTTCTGTTTGGTACTTAGCCTGGATTTTACACAAGAGCCTAAAATGTCATATTATTTGAGCCAGATCCATCAAAACTAATGAGCGCTCTGCACTTTATGGTTCTTTCTCTCTGCCGCACTCTCATCAGCAACCCGAGAGTCCTCCCCTTCCGAGAGCGGCCCAGTGGCTTTGCCGCACAGCTCGGGCATGGCAGTCCCCTGCACGTCTGCGCAGATGGCCACCTGGGAATCAGATGGCTCCCAAGAGCCTTATACAATTAAGGATATGCAATCTGGAAAAGTCCCAAGCCCGGACGACTGATCCAGCTCTGACCCAGCCCTCTGTGCAGGCTCAGCCCTGGTCCCCCGGTGATCGAGGAGTGACCTAGAAGGGGAGGGACAAGCTCGCTCCTGTTCAGGACTGAGTGGCCGTTTCGAAATCACAGAAGGAGAACAGATGGAGAAGTAACCTTAAATGAATATTCATAAAAAGAAAATCAATTTTCCACCTTCTGTGCCACCTGCCCTCTCAACTCAGCCCACAGCTGTGAAAGGCAGGGGGGCGCGTCCCCAAACCCCGGGCTTCACCTCGAAGGCATCCACAGAGGCCAAGAGTCCGATGCCAAGCCTGGAATGTTGGCACACCTGACCTGAAAAGATGGAAATTTTTGTGTTTGTGACCTTTAAAACAAGAACCAAAGCCATAGAAAGACAGCATGGTGGGGTGGAAAGAGCAAAGCCTTCCAAGTAAGGCTGATCTGGGCTCAGATCCCAGCACCGACCCTTCTCAACTGCTGCCCCTTCACTCGGGTTAAGCTGGTGCCCACACCCGGAGCCTCACTGTCTCACCTGTGCCACAGGGACCACACGCCATACCCGCCTGTCCTGGGGACCAGGGTGCAAACTGGGCAGAGGGACTAAGTACGATCATGAATATATGATAATGAATATGAAGATATGAAGCACCAGGCAATGTAGGAAAGAACACGGGCTAGTCCCTCCTGCTCCCAAGGAGGCCACGTCACCGGGGAAAGACCAGATTTGCCAGCATCAGAACCATTTCAACTGACTGCCTAGTGATGGACAAAGATATGTAATTCCTAGATGTTGTATGGCTCCAACCTAGGACTTTTCCAGGAGCTGAGATGTAGTTAAAGGATTTGATATTAATATAAAATGCTTCTTGAATATTTTTCAGTTGTTATCTTAAATATTAATAATCTAGCTCCCCTGCATAGATCCTTTATTCCTACATGCAAGGCTACAACAAGGACAAGCCCACCAGGCCTTGCCTGGCACGAAACTATTTAGAGGGCCCCAAAATTATAAACTGTGCTTTTAAAAGGGTTTTACAAAACAGCAGAAATGAATGGAACAGGAAAGTCAAGGTCAAGGGCAGGGACCCCCATTGCCCGAGGGCCTCATTCTGAGCTCAGGGACTGCAGCCACACACCGGGGTATTACTGCTGCCTTTCCTGCCCCCACCCCATCGCCCCATTCCCAGTGGGAGGTGAAGGAACCGTTTCTGTCTCTGCTGCCCCCAAGCTGCTATTCCCAACCTGCTTTCCAACCCATGACAAAAGTGGGACCCTGGCTTCCTGCAGTGAAAATCCCAGCTTTCAACGTCATTCCCTGCCCGTGCAGAGTGGGCGGCGTGGACAGGCATGGCAGTCAAAACAGAGGGGTCCTATGGAATAAAACTCTCAAGCGCTTACAATGTGCATCTCCTTTTTTGTTCGTCTTTTGCTGGTTTTCCCGGTTTGTGTTTCTGAGTGTGTGTTTGAAAAAGCAGACAGTGGAAGAAGGAAGAGAAAGAATTTGTGTGATCGATCACCCCACCAGATAAACAAGCTGGCCTCCTGATTCAATCGTGCAGAGAGAAAATTGAATTATTCTAATCAAGGGCTGCAGCACAGCTTTCCTTGGCCAAACCATAATAGGGAGCAAGTCGTTGCAGGCACCTGGGCCCTTCCTGCCTTCCAGACGGCCAGGTGGCCACCGGCACCATCATCCCTCCAAGCGGGGACAGCTTGTAAACAACCCAGAGCCCTCTGGAGGCTGGGATTCTGCTTCACATCACAACTCCTCACCCTCTTCCCACGGAGTGGGACAAAGCCTGGCTCAGTGTTGCATGAGACACAGCTGCCCTCTCTCCCACCCAGGCTATGACCTTCACACACATACCCTCAATGCCTGTGGCCACCCCTCAGCGCCCAGACTCACCTAGCCCCCCATAAATCTCTATTGAGAACCTGGAAGGGAAAGGGAGGAAAAGAGAACCTCTAACCCCTTCTCACGGCCTCTCCCAGCCAGAGGGGAGAGGCGCACACGCCAGCCTCTCACCAGAAACCTCAAGTTGCCTGCATCAGAAGCTCAGCTCCGAAACCACAGAATTCACGTTTGCGGGTGGGAGCACGGTGCAGACTTCTCACTCGAACCTGGAGTTACGCTGGGGCGCCAGGGAGGGTGGGGCGGCCTGGAAGTGGAGGGGGAGGGAAGGAGGAGAAAAGGAAAGCATTGGTTCATGGGCCCAGCTGACTGGGTTGAGCCCCAGGCCGGTCTGTCCACAAGTTCGGGGCGCACTCCTCCACCGCAGCCTGCCTTCCGCTAGGGGCTTGGAAAAAGAGCCCTGTGGGCAAAACGAACCTCTCTCCCTGCCATGGCTCTCTGGAAGGCTTTTTTTTTCTTTGAGACAGAGTCTCACTCTGTCACCCTCGGGTAGAGTGCCGTGGCATCATCAGAGCTCACAGCAACCTCAAGCTCCTGGACTCAAGTGATCCTCCTGCCTCAGCCTCCCAAGTAGCTGGGACTACAGGCGTGTGCCATCACGCCCCTCTAATTTCTTCTATTTTTAGTAGAGACGGGGTCTCGCTCTTGCTCAGGCTGGTCTCAAACTCCTGAGCTCAAACAATCCTCCTGCCTCCCCTTCCAGAGTGCTAGGATTACAGGCGTGAGCCACCACACCCAGCCTGTACAGCCTGGCCTCCAGGCCTCACCTGTGGCCTAGATTCCCACTTTGCCACCTCCTTTCTGCAAGGCCACGTGGTACCAGGACCCTTCCTCCCTCCCGCCTTTTGCTCGCAGGCCCATGTGCCCATTGGCTCTGCTCACCCGCTCAGTCCCCGTCTGTCGCAGTCCCCAGCCCTGCCCCTCAGAAGCACCTGCTCCACCCAACTGGTTCAAACTCCCTCCTCGGAGGCCTTGATGAACGGCCTCTACTCAAGGCATGAGGAATCCATGAGGCCACAGAGCTGGTATTTGTCATCACCGTCCCCTGACTCTCTTCTATAACATTTTCCTACTATTATTATTCCATAAAAGGCCTGATGAAAGTCACTGGGGGTGATTAAGACAAATAGGAAAAAGCAAACAAAGTCGCCGTGCATCCTGCTCCGGACACGAAGGCCTCGTGTGGTGGGCAGAGCTGCTCGTGCGACCCGCAGTCTCTGGCCGGCGTTTGTCAGCAGAGCCTGGCCCAGCTGGAATGTCAATGAGAGACTGGAGGATTATGTAAGGGGAAGACGGATGTGCCCCCGGTGAGTAGTGTGGAGGTCAGAGAGTCACTTTGTCCAGCATTAAATCCATGAGGTGTGACATCTGGGCAGATGCAGACATCTCCCTTATTTTTCCTTTGATAGCAACTCTAGACATATTGCAGCCCGGGTCACTGTATATATTCCGGCCCTGACAACGCCACAGAAGGCCTTTCCTACACAACAGGGGCATTCTCCACCGCAGCCGCAGCTGGGACAGAGTGGCATCCAGGCCCCAGCAGGAAGGCCTCAACCACAGCCGAGCAAAGGGCTCACTTGTCTGCCCCAAAGGTCCAGGGAAAAGTAAGGGTCCTGCCACTCCCTGCCATGCTGCCGGTTGGGATGGTGAGCAACCACGTTAACACTCAGCTCCAGGGGCCGGCGCCTGGTGCTGTGAAAGGCTGACCAGAGACCCCATCATTGCCCCTGCCCAGCTGTCATTCCAAGAAAAGAGATTGAGGAGGAAGTTTTAAATCCCCTACCCCACACCCAAAACCAGGCCCAGGACTCCTTCCCGAAGATAACTTGGTTCTCTGCAGAGTGACTCCAGATGACATCTGCTGTACTAAAGGCATTTGGATGTCCGGAGGTGTTCCTTCCTACCTCTCGGGCCCTTAACCCGCGATCTTCCTTCCTCCTTTCCAGGTCCCCGCAGCCAGCCTGCATCCAGGCGCTGGAGTTTGCCATCTAGGGACGCTCCCCTCCACTTCTCACTAGCCATAGCGGTCCCATAATTGCTTTTGCACGCACCGTTACCTCTGCCCGGATGCCCTTCTCTCCCTCCCTGCCTTTTTGTCCAACAAGAAGTCCCCACCCCCCAGGCTCAGCTGTAAGGCCTTGTCGGGCCCCCAGAGAAGTCCCCTCAAGTCTCACTGACCACCCTCTGGCTCCCCACTTTGCAAGTCCCTCTCCTAAAGCAGCTGCTGCGCTGCTGTCCAGTGACGTGCACACATGTGTCCTCTCAGGAGATGAAACTCCTTGAAGGCAGGAGTACTTTACTTTTTTCATCTTTATTTCATTTGTCTCCAAGCCCCAGCCAGTACAACAAGCATGTTAGATGAATGACGTATGTTGGCCAAGGCCATGGTCTCGCTACTGAATTCTTCAAGTTTCTCCCAAGACCAGCATCATCCAGATGGAGGTATGGTCCTCCCCTGCTTTTCAGAGCAGAGAGGGAAGTCCCAAAGGATGCTCATCACCCCCAAGTGGTTTCTGTGAAATGTCTCCTTTTAGATAAGTTTCTAGGACAGGCCACATAAAGTAACCTTTTTAAACTACACTGTGAACCCCTCTGTAATGCTAGGAGCATCAGCACCATGCTAGGAGAGAGCGAGAAGGGTGGAACTCTCCCTGTGCTGTAGGAGGGCTTCAGATCCTGACTTCTTGTTCGCGGTGACGTCCTCATCCTGGCCACCAGTCTAAGGACCCCAGTCCTGCAGCAGGCTCCACGAACCCTAGCCCAGCCCCCTCCCGCTGAGGCCCTTAGGCAGAAGCACCTCTCCCATGGGATGCCTGAGAGTGGGAGACCACAGACCTGGGGCAGCGTGAGGAACTGGATGCTTCCTCAGACATTTGCACCCTGCTGGCTTCCGGCAAACTATTCTTTAACAGAACTTGGGGAGACATTTCCTAAGCCACCGGAGCTTCAACAGATGGAAAGGGGAACACTTTGATGAAAGAATTACTTAAAGTGGGAGGATCACAATAAAGGCTGTGGGCTCTGCCACTCCATCTGAATATCACTGTGCTCCCGGCCCAAGGGCAGCTGACTCTTCACCACAATCATCCTTGAATTTATGGGGCCTGGACACCGCCCACGCACTTCTCTTGGCAGAGGAAGATTCCTGCAAGGTGGATGATCTTGACCGTATTCATAGGGAAGAAAAAATATGAATATATAAAACTTGCACCTGTCTGGCCCTAAAACTAAGTCCATTAGTGTTTCCCACCCACCCCTTCCTGCCTCCTTGGTTAAAAATGGGAGAGGCATTATGCAGTGTGGCAGGGTTAAAGACAATGAAGTTTGGAGTTACACAGACCAAGGTTCAAGGTTCAAATCTCAGCACTCCCATTTACCAGCTGTGTAACCTTGAACAACTTCCTTGACCTTACTAAACCTCAGTCTCTTCATCTGTAAAATGGAAATGAAAATACATAGCTCAGAAAGCTAATATAAGAAAGGAAGAAGAAAACATCTATAAAGCATATAGCAGGGTCCTGCAATGAAGGAAGGTCAGTGAATGCTACTGTCTTCATTTTAGTCCAAGTTCCCAAAGTGTAGCTGTTATATGCATTAAAATGGCTTCATAGTCAAATAAATTTGGGAAGTATTTGGTTAAACAAATTTAAATTCATTTCTTCTCTGCAGGACTTCCCAGAGTCCTTAACCTATGAACACGAACTGTAAATTTCCAAGACATAAGACAGTTTTCAGCCTTCCCAGGCCTAGAACTATGACCACAAAAGCCTAATCATAGAACGCCACTCAGGAGTAGTGTTCCTTGGCTTATTGTCTAGGAAATGATGCTTTCAAGTAAACAAAATATAGCAATTAAATGTCACAGCTACTCATATCATCCCTTCTTCTAAAGTCTGTAAATGGCCATTGTTTTCCTTTAGGGAAATCAACACTAAAGAAGAGAATCCAAACCAACTTTCTTCCCCAAAACTGCTGCATAAAAGGACTGCTTATCCCCGCTCCCGCTTCTTCCTAGACATGGCCCGTCCGGCACTGCCACTGCCTCAGCCTTCGCTGCCCAAAACCCTGTCGACGTTTCCCAGCACTTGCGTCTCTGCGAGGGATTGAAGCAAAAAATAAGAGTATAGTGGTGAATGCTTAAGCATTTTTTAGGTTTTTGTCTGATTTTACATCCCACATGTGAATTTACACTAAGTAGAGATTCCTCGGGCAACTTGTAGCTGCAGAGAAATTTTCAGTAAAGTAAGGAACAGAACCAGAGCAGTTATGCCAGAGAGCAGGGCACAGCCTCCCCCAGGCTGTAGTTTAACCCAAAAAATGAATTCTATGATCACCACTTCTGTTCAGCAGTTTTGGATCCTGGCACGTTGTGCAACAAGCCAGTAATTCTTGCAAGTGGATTTCATCCCGAGGAGGAAAGGAATTAATATGCACACTCAGTCTTTCTAAAACTATTGACCAGGTAGGAAGAGCCACTATAGACACTTTTGTCCAATAAAATCCTGCCTAGAATCGGTCTAATAGCTTTACACTTGAGTTAGTGGATTAGATTCAAGGGCAGTTTATCCCTTCATGCAGATGAGAATGGCAGACGGCTCACCTTAAGCACTGTCCGCTGAACCCGGTGGCACACTGAGTCCTGTGCGAAGTCAGAAGCAGAGCACCTTGGCCGGGAGAGGTGATGCCTGGAGGAAAGAAGCCTTGAAAATAAGGGGCAATGTTGCCAAGGCTCAGCCTCAAAATCCCCCTGTTCTCACTCCTACTTCTTCGTTCCCCCGGACCCCCCAGCTCTGCCCGTCTGTGTCCCTCTACTCTTGGTAATATCCCAGTGCCCAGAACAGTGCCAATCCCACTAGATTCAAGAGGCCAGGATGGAGACAGCCAGGTCCTCTCTAGGGAACCCCTCACCAAGAGCCGCTCCAGGGCAGTGGGAACCAAGCTCTAGGCAAGACTCTAGACACGAGTACCACCTTCCCTGAGGCGCTCATGCCTGAGTCCAGCCACCCGCACCACAGAAGGAGGAATCAAACCACTGAGACCAACTGACACTCAGTCCTTGGAGGTTGGGGAGGGAGCAAGTGACAAGTGTCACGAGGGAACTGTGGCATGGTTCAGACAACAGGAATTGTGATAGACCTTTGTATAAATATCCATATTTCACCCAGTCACTTCATATGCAGAGCATCATGCTATCTCCAAGCAGACCCTTCAAACCAAGTAGTACGGCCACTAACACAAGATCAGTCACAGTTCCCCGTCCTTCAACTGCCAGCTCCTCTCCATGGCCACCTCCTCTGCATTCCTGAGCACTCGGTACCCATGGAACAGCCATGCACACAGCCACACATCTTTGGTCCTCACATTGGCGATCGTTGCTAAGTCCAAACACAAAGCCAAATCAAGCAGCATCACCAGGCCTTAATATCAGAAGGTGCTTGTACTTTACACAGGTTCAGCATAAGCTGTTATCACACACATCGAAATACGTGAGACCCTCTCAGGGCCCCTCTCCTTCCCCAGCACAAGTCCTCTGATGAGCCTAGTGCTGCTGCTGCCACTCCAGCACGCGTTCTCAAGTTCTGAGCTGCGGAGGTGTGATGAAGCATTCTCATCGCTGTGTGGCTCTTGTTAATACAGACGCACAGATTGGCCTATTCATCAGCGCACATGAAAAACTAGACACAGAAAAGAAAAAACTTGGTCGCAGGCCAAGGAGTTTGCAGGGCTTGCATTTATCCAAATTATTTTGGCATTGATACCATGCTGCACAGTCTACAAAAGCAAAATGCAGAACTCTGGAAATGAGCAAGGCTAACTCAGCCCTGTTGCTGTGGTTATTTGCCTGCGTCTGCCTCAGGCAGAAGGAGAGAGAGAGTAGGAGTCGGGGGCATGAGTCAGGGCGAGAGCACCTGTAATAATGAGATGAAAATGGAGGTGAGGGCTTGTGTGCTGGGGTCCATGTGATCGGGCCGATGGTGGCAGGTAGAAGCATGAGCAGGACCCTGACTGCTTTGCCTGGCACTCAGTCTTCCAGCAAAACAGCCTGGAGTCGAACCCCAGCTCACCACCTGCAAGCTGTGAAAGTTTGAGTTAGTCGTTCTTCTTCTCTGGGCCCTCATCTGCGAACATGGAAATGGTAGCCCTGTGTCACACGGCTGCCGTGAGGATGAGTGTGTTGGAACAGTACCTGGGAGGTGATACGTGCTATAAGTTTGTTACTATCATTATCTGGACTTCGGTCCTCCTTTCTGATCACCTTACTAGGTGACATCATACTCCTTTAGCCCTAGTCCATTCAACTTTCGTTCATTCATTCATTCAACAAATACCTACTGAGTGTACCTAGACCTAGTCTCCTCTGCACGGCCAAACCCAAAGTCTTTCAAGGCTCAGCCACCTCCTTCCTGAAGCCTTCCTGGTTATCCCCAGTGGACGTGGTCCCCTCCTCCTAGATTCATGTTCTCTCCTTTAGCATTTAATAGTTTTTAATTCAAATCATAGCTTAAAGCTCCCTGAGGACAGAACCAGTGTTTGATTCGTCTTTACATGTCCCACAGCATAATCTCTCACATAGAGTATGAAGCAATGAATAGTGTAGCGTGAACAAAGGACGACTTAGGATGGAAACTAGAAGAATGTGGCTCCCTGGGCCCCTCGTCAGAGCCTGCTTTTAAAAGGTAGGCAGGAGACCATCAATTCAATTCCCTAAAAAAATTATTTTGTACCTATTATGCACAAAGCATTGTACAAAGCAACATAGAAATTAAAAAAAAAAAATGTGAAAGACCAAATTCCTTCACTGCAGAATCTAATGATCAAGAAAAATGAAAGGACCCAGTGCCCATCTGCGTCCCTGAATGCCTGCTCCCCCATCCTGCTCCAGGGTTGGGGGTGAGGCTGCAGAAGTCACTAAGCCTCCCGAGAACCCAAGCACCCAACTGCAACCAGAGCCCCCCTGCAGCTCTGCCGGGGCCTTCCCACATGCCCACAACTCCACGCTCTGTCCTGGTGCTCCTAGCCCTCACCACGCCCAAGTCCCCAAGTGCAGGCCTCAGCTGCCGATCTCCTTGGTCTTGAGGGCTCACGTGCACTCTGGCTTCAGCATCACCCGACGAGGACACACATCGCCAACTCAGCCTCTCCCAGCCTTTCCAGCAGCATCCTGAATACCTGGGTGTCCTGCCGCTCAACAGCTCTACAGTTGAGCTGGTCATCGGCTTCCCAAACCAGCTTCTCCCCTGAGGCGTGAGTGCCTTGTCTCCAAGTGCCGACTCAGCGGCCCCCCGGGCAGCCACTGCTGGGGGCGGGGCATCTGCAGTGAGTGGGACAAAGCCCCTGCCCTCGTGGATCGCGGAGCTCAGATGATAAGCCAAAAATGAGTATAACATATAACATCAAGTGCGAATCGGTGCTATACACGAAAACACAACAGGCTAAAGAGACAGTGGCTGGGAGGGACTTTGTTTCCCACAGACCTATAACGCTCTGGGCAGCAGTGACCTCGAGAGAAAAGAGAAGTGCACCAGGTCTTCCTGCAGTGGCTGAGCGTTTGGGGATCAGGAAGAGGATGAAAAGACAGCCCTGGAGATGGGAAGGAGCTGCAGGGATGTGAGGGGACAATCAGGAGTGAGCATTCCTGGAAGCAAAGCAGAGAAAGCCTACGGGGAGGAAGAGCCAGCCGTGGCCCTGCCCGCGGGGTAAGCCTGAGAATTGACCATTGGGTTCGGCTACACGGAGATCGCAGGAGATGAGGCGAGGACAGTGTTCGTGGCGTGTGGGGAAGGGTCCGGGGAGAGAATGAGAGGTGAGGACGGAGCAGACAGCCCTTCCCAGGAGCTTAGGCAGACAGAGGGGCAGAGAGACCGAGCCAGAGTCTAACAGGGTTTACGTTAGGGGAGCACACAGCCGTGTGCCGGCGAGTGCAGCCCAGCGGAGCAGGACAATTCGAGGTGTGGGGGGATCAAGGAGGCGACCGCAGAGCAAAGCGCTTGGTTGGAGGGAGGGTTTAGGGACCAGAGCACACGTGGGAGTTTGGCTTGAGGCGGGGTGGAGATGGTTCTCTTGCACCCCTTCTCCCTCAGACCCCTGATCTCTCCTCTCTAATTTGTACCCTTGATATCGTAAATCTTGACTCGATCACCAGATGTGGTTGTTCCCTCACCTCGTAACATTGATCACTTTTACCACCTGATTTCCATCCTCCTGCCACCACTGACAACTGGATTATCACGAATCTTCTTAGCTATAAAATATGACAAAGTTTACTTTAATGCTCAAACCACAGTCGTGCTGAGCCCCACCTACCCCTATGAGCAGGACGACCAACCATTTTCCCTGATCCCCCCGCCAAATGCATCAGCACAGATGAGGTGGCACACATGGTCCACAGGCAGACTGTGAGAGCCCTGCTGCTCCCTCAGGCCTGTCCCCACAATTGCCGATGTGCAGATACTGGTCCCTGCTGCCTCTTGTCCCTTCTCTGTCTTGGTAAGGCAGAGGCTGGGGGCTCCTGCTGGAGCCCAGTGGATGAGGCAGCGCAAAGACGAAACAGTCCCCTTGCTCATCAGCACCCAGCTGGCTGACGGGGCAGAGGGGACATTGTCTGGGGAGATTTCATAAGCCAGGCCTGGGAGTGAGGTCCATGGCCACACCTAGAGAACCTGGAATATGTGATCTAGCAGAATTCCCAGAATGAAGAGAGGACAGATTTTTGGGACGGTAATGACACGTGAACATCATCTGAACCCGTGGTAGTGATAGTTGTCTTACAGGGACAGGCTGAGGATGAGGGATTATAGATGACACGAAGTTCTTAGCATATTGCTTGACACGCACACGATGGGCGAATGATCAGCCTCTGACTCTTCTGCCTTCTTCTCTCCCTCCTAGTCTCTCTTCCCACCAACCCTTTCTGCCCTTTGTTTCCACTTCAATATTTCTAAAAATTCTACTTTTCTCAATAATTGCCCACTCCCCACCTCATCTAGAAAACGCTATCCCTTCCCCTATGGCCTTCAGGACAATGTCCAAATTCCAGAACCTGGCATTGAGGCTCCCACCCCAATTAGAATGCTCTCCTGGCCCTAATCCCATCGGGAATCAGTTCTCTTCTCAGAAGGCACCATGTGAGCACACTGTTCTCGTGATCTGGCCCGTCTCTGGCCCCACACATGTCTTACTCATGTTTCAAGACGAAATTCACTTCCCAGGTTTTGCTATGAGCCTCCGCTGACCACCCCGGCGTCCCTTCCTCAACTGAAGTCCAGTAGCACGTATCATCTCTTCTTACAGGACATTTGTGACCCTTCTCCGTGGTATTCATTAACTCCATCTGTGGGCGTCTTCCTCCCGCAGCTGCATTCCAGCTCCCTCAGGGCAAGAACTGTGGGCTGCCCTTCCTCCTGCAGCTCCAGGTCATCCAGGACAGCACGTACTGCAGAAAAGATGACTAGACAAATATGTGTTGATTAAGGCAATACATTGTCCTTCCATAGTGAGACGCACGAGGAACAGCTCGGGTCTGAGCTCAAAACCCAGGGACAATATTCTCAACATTTTCAAGCTGCATAATTAGGAACAAGGTCATCCTAGAAAACACCTCTGAGTCAGAGCTAATTACAGCTACCTGGCAAGGTGGCTTGAGTGTTAAGATAGATAATGTACGTAAGCCACCCAACAAGTACCCGAAACATAGTGTGGCCTCAACAAATATTAGCTCCCTTCCCCAGCCACCCTGCCTGAAATTGATGGCACAGAGTGACAAGGAACAGACCTGTTCAGAGACAAAGTTGACAAAGGAACTTTACATCTCAAAGCTCAGAGATCTGGTTTCAGGAAGCTTCTCTCTTTTGACAAGGGACGCTGACTCTACGTGAAATGAAGTTTGGGAGATGGTGAGATGCTACTGAGTTGGAAATCAGAGTTATTTCAAGAATCATTTCCACCCCAAAGTTTTGACCCCATTAGGGCGCCAGAGACTCCCCACCTCTTTGTCACTGCAGGAAGGTGAGTATCCGACCCTAAAGGGTGGCTGGTCCAGAAAGCCCTGGTTCCGTAGCCCAGCGGTTAGGCATCTGGCCTGTTCTAAACCAAAGGCAGGAAGATGGAAGATCTCCCAGGCCTGGAGCATCAGGCTCACGACCCCCTCACATGTTGGCAAATTTCATAACTGATCATTAGGGGAACCACCCTGGGGGACACCCAGTTGAGTCCATGGTATTAATAACATGATGAATGCAGGCCGTGTGGGATACAATAGCTCTGCCCCTACATGGAGGAGTGTGTGTGTGCCTGTGTGTTCTTCGAAGTATCGTCAATGACTACACAAGATGCATGGCACATGCTTTCCAAAGCAGCCTCTGGACACTTTATAATCTGAAACAAAAAGGCAGAACCTCTGCTTCTCGTGTGGGGCAGCTGAGTTCCCTGCCCACCCGCTCTCAGACAGACCTCGGTCAGCCTCCCCGCTCTCCCGCCCGCCCGCCCGGGACTGAAGGCGGGGATTTGCCTCTGCTCCCTCAGATGTCTCGTGGTGTGAGAACACCTGCCTGGTGGGCAGTTGTGAGCATCAAACAGAAGAAGCGAATGTTCACGGAGTGCCAGTACTGCTTACTGCTCCATCTCTGATGGCCCTCCTTACACTATTACAGACAACCTGAGGAGCCGGGGAATAAATCGTAACAGTTTATTAAGCACTGGCAGGAACCAAGTCTGGGCAGCGGCAAGAAAAACAAGGAAGGGATTGAGTGGCGGGAGCGGCATCTGCCCACCTCCGTTCTCCAGGCCTCTGTCAGGTTCAACAGTGCCTCGGAAATCACGTGTGGCAGGCTGGCCTGCCACGTTATTTGCAAGCTTCCTCCGTTTCCAAGAGATGGGAACACATTTGGAGCAGTTCATTTGCAAGCCTCCTGCCCATTTTATGCATATCTTACAAAGGAGAGCACTGAGGTGTACATGCAGTGGCATTTCCAAGGTCACAGAGCTCGGTGGTAGTAGAGCTGGGAGGCAGGGCTGCTGGATCCCCAGGCCCCCCCCCCGGCCCCCACCTCCCTGCCCTTCCCAAAGCAGTGGCCACGGCCCTGCACAGTGGGGCCTGCAGAGCGTGGCGGCAAGTGGAAGATGGCGGTGAACGTGCATCCCATCCAGAGATTCCAAATCCCTTTATAAGTGGGGCAGACGGTCCCCAAAGGGACTGGTGAGCCACATGACTGTCCCCATCACCATGACAATGCTCCTGTCCCTTGTGTCCACGGCCTCAGGTGATCGCCATGCTGCTACCTTCCCATGTAGGTAAGAAAAGTGATCCCTATCTTAACTGACAAAAAACTGAGGTTTGGAAAGGTGGTGTCATCACCTGGGTGTGCGGCCCGGGTGACATGCTGTTCTCCGGACGTGTCAATACCGAGGAACGTCAGCACCAGATTGCAGATGAGCAGCTGAGCCCAGCTGGCTCCCGTTCTCTTCTGAGGCCAGGCCTGCCATTTGGTTTCATTTAATTGTGTATTTTGATTGATTTCTGTAGCCAGAAGTCTGTAGGCAGTAGCTGCCCTTTTCCGTCAGCTCAAGAAAGAAAATGTACCTGCCTTGGTAGTATTTGCTTCACTGAGCTGCTGACTTATTTTAAGAACTAAATCTTCCCTGTTACTATATTTTTCACTCTGGGGCTTGCATACACCACCACTGACGTTAGTAACTTTCCTCCAGGGCGGGAGCGTCTTCTTGTGTGATGACGTAGCGTCACCTAGTGACCACTCTCTCAACAGCAGCCAAATTAAATAATCCTGGTCCTCGTTACAGACTTGAAAATGCTTTGTGCTCTCAACGAGAGTTACGTGCGTTCTTCTGTCCCCACATAGCAGAGCTTGCCTCGCAGTGTTATGCTCATTTCATTTTTTAATATAAATAAGTTAAGACATACGGCTCCAGCAGAAATGCTGAGTAAGTTTTCCACTCACCAAGTCGGGGTCATACGTCCCAGCTCGGATGGCTGTCATTTATAAATGATGAGCTCCTGAGGGCAGAGGCTAATGTAACCCCTAGGAGCTCAGTGCACACGCGTGGAGAAAGACAGCCCTCCTGTGGGATCTGATGAAGTTGTCTCGTCTATTTAGCCTTGCATACCTGCGTCTATAAACTTTCGGTGTAAGATTACCCTCAGGGCACCTCTAAGGAGGATAAATCCCAGTGTTGTTATTACCTGTAGATTACCCCAGCAATTCACATGCAAAAGAGGCGAAAAGAATTCCTTGCCTAGGCCAATGTCTGAAAGGGTCTTCCCAACATCTTCTTTTAGAGTTCTTAAGGTTTCATGCCTTAGGTTTAAGTCTGTTATCCAACTTGAATTAATTTTTGTGAGAGGTGAGAGGTGGGGGTCTAGTTTCAGTCTTCTGCATGTAGCTATCCAGTTTTCCCAGCACCATTTATTGAAAAGAGATTCTTTTCCCCAGTGTATGTTTTTGTCAGCTTTGTCAAAGATTAGATTGCCATATGCAGATGGCTTCATCTCTGGATTCTCAGTCCTGTTCCAGAGGTCAATGTCTCTGTTCTTGTGCCAGTACCATGCTGTTTTAGTTACTATAGCCTGGTAGTACAGCTTAAAGTCTGGTAAACTGATACTTCCCAGTTTGTTCTTTTTACTTAAGATTGCTTTGGCTATATGAGGTCTTTTCTGGTTTCATACAAAGCGTAGAATTATTTTTTCCAGATCTGTGAAGAATGGTAATGGGATTTTGATAGGGATTGCATTAATTCTGTAGATCACTTTAGGTAGTTTGGTGTATGTTTACAATGGAATATTACTCAATTATAAGAAACGACAGTGATCTAGCACCTCTTATACTTTCCTGGATTAAACTTAAGCCCATTATCCAAAGTGGGGCACCAAAAGAGCAGAAGAACGGGAGCCATTTGTACTCACCATCAAATTGGTACTAACTGATCAACACTAGGTTGATCACATGGCAGAAATACTCTTTAGGGATTAGGAGGATGGGGGGAAAATCTACAACTAAAGGACACAGGGAGCACTAAAGGGAGGGAAGGGCATGCCTTTAACCCGCATTTGGGTGAGGCAAAGACATAAAGTGTAACTATAATGTTTGTACCCTCACAAAACCCTGGAATAATAAATAAAAATAAAAAATAAAAAAAAGAGGAGGCAAAAAGTCCCCCCTCTGTGGCCGCTGAGAGTAGAGGTGGGGCTGTGAATTGCCACCTTGTCTCACCAAGTTGAGAATCCTGTCATCCTGTTACCGCCCTACAGCTCTGGCCTTTGAGCTCCCAATTCCTTGCAGGTATCTAGAACAGAGTTTCTTGACCTTGGCACCACTGGGTCAGATAAGTCTCTGTTGTTGGGGAGGCTGTCTGTGCACTGAGAACATTTAGTAGCATCCCTGGCCTCTACCCATTACATGCCGGAGCACCCCCTACTCCTCCCAAACCCCCACCCCTGTTATAACAATCAAAATATCTCTAGACATTGCCAAATGCTCCCTGGGGCCATGAAATCACCCTCTGATTAAGAACCACTTATGTAGACAGCAAATACACAAGAACATAAGAACAACAACAGCAATGATTACAATTGCTACTATCATTTAAAAGGCACAAATTGCCCCCGTAGCCTAATGGATAAGGCACTGACCTCCTATTACAAAAGGTACAAACTGTGTGCTGAGACTTTTATGGCCTGATCTTATTTAATCTTCTCAACCAAGAAACTATTGACTCTCTAAGGAAGCATTCATTACAGACTAAGAAACTGAAGCTCAGAGATGTTAAGTGACTTGGCGACGGGGCACACAGATGGCAGGAGCAGAACTACCATTTGCAACAAGGCTTTCCTGACTACAAAACCTGAGCTCATCACCACCTCCAGCTCCTGAGACCACAGGTCACAGATAGCTCTGGGACAATTATAATTCTTTTTTTTTTCTTTTTTTTTTTTATTTCAGCATATTATGGGGGTACAGATGTTCGGCTACATACATTGCCCTTACCCCCCTCCCCCGCAAGTCCAAGCTTCAAGCGTGTCCATCCCCCGGATGGTGCGCATCGCACTCATTGTGTATGCATATGCCCGTGCCCTCCTCCCCCTCCCCCTCCCCCTTCCCCCTGCCCGACATCCAATAGATGTTATTCTTATATGTGCACTTAAGTGTTGATCAGTTAATACCAACCAATTTGATGGTGAGTACATGTGGTGCTTGTTTTTCCATTCTTGGGATACTTCACTTAGTAGAATGAGCTCCAGCTCTATCCAGTAGAATACAAGAGGTGCTAGATCACCATTGTTTCTTAAAACTGAATAGTACTGCATGGTATACATATACCCCGTTTTATTAATCCGCTCATGTATTGATGGACACGGGTTGTTTCCACATCTTTGCAATTGTGAATTGTGCTGCTATGAACATTTGGGTGCAGGTGTCTTTTTTGTAGAGTGTCTTCTGTTCTTTTGGGTAGATGCCCAGTAATGGGATTGCTGGATCCAATGATACTTCTACTTTTATCTCTTTAAGGTATCTCCATATTGCATTCCACAGAGGTTGCACTAGTTTGCAGTCCCACCAGCAGTGTATGAATGTTCCTATCTGTCTGCATCCACGCCAACATTTATTGTTTTGGGACTTTTTGATAAAAGCCAGTCTCACTGGAGATAAGTGATATCTCATACAATTATAATTCTTGACAGTCCAGCTAGAGTATGCTAGCACTATTCAAGTTATATTAATAAATATACCTAGATTTGGATTTAAAGACATAAGAACCAGCTGGGCGCGGTGGCTCACGCCTGTAATCCTAGCACTCTGAGAGGCCAACGCCGGCAGATTGTTTGAGCTCAGGAGTTCGAGACCAGCCTGAGCAAGAGCGAGACCCCCGTCTCTACTAAAAATAGAAAGAAATTAATTGGACAACTAAAAATATATAGAAAAAACTAGCTGGGCATGGCGGTGCATGCCTGTAGTCCCAGCTACTCGGGAGGCTGAGGCAGAAGGATCGCTGAAGCCCAAGAGTTTGAGGTTGCTGTGAGCTGGGCTGATGCCACAGCACTCTAGCCCAGGCAAGAGAGTGAGACTCTGTCTCAAAAAAAAAAAAAAAAAAATACATAAGGACTATAGCTATTCTCTATAAGAAAATCAATCCAAAGTGTGAATGCCAAGGAGGCTTCACTGTGGGGTAAAGGAGATCTGAGTTCAGACCCTGCAGCCAACTGTTGCCTGTATGGCCTTTATTTGGGGTCAATTATTTAAGGTCTTGAAGTCTCTGTTTATCCACCTACGATATAAGCGTGCCTGTCAGAGCAGTGGTTCTCAACCATGGCGGCACATTCAAACCACCTGGGTACCTTTTAAAAAGGAATGCCTAGGCCCTGCCTCAAATCAATTAAACCAGAATCTCTGGGGCCCAGGCAATGACATCTTTTAAACCCTCAGGTAAGGCCAGTGTACAGCCGGAACTGAGACCCGTGAGGCTGATGAGCGGTAAGACTCTTGAGTTCTGTGTTTCTGAGTGAGGTTCCGGCTCCCCTGAGATGGGAGGCCGTCTCTTCTCCCGTCCAGGGCTCTCTGGGATCTACTCTGGGGGTTGGCTCGTTTCTCTGTCTCATAGGATGGTCCCAAAAGCCTTGGAGAATTTCCTAGAAATCCCTCACTGTCTCACTGTCCTCCAGTCCCTGAACTAACCATTTCCAGCATTTCATTCTACCCCCAAAAAGTACTGAGCCCCAACACCACCCTCCTATGGTACGTGGGAGCTGGAAACCAAAAGCTGCCAAGGGTGGGAAAGGACAGAAGACACCGCAGCGACTGAAAGGCTATCTTCTTCTTGGCCTCACTGAACGCTGGCCCCGTCTGATGTATTAATAATAAGGTTGGTCCTAATCCGTGGGTTTCAGGAGGTGAGAGAATGTCCCCTTTCTGAACATGACTCACTGACTCCTATCTCAGCTCCCGAAAGAGTGAGACCGTCTCACTCAGCAGGTGCACGAGAGAAGCTCTGGAAACAGAAAAGGAGCTTTTGGACCCACGGGCCCCACGTTGTTCGCCCCTCCCTGCGTCTGCGCCGCCTCTATTTCTGGGGGCTCCTCCTGCAGCAGGAGCTTCACCCGGCCCGCGAACGCACAACGGACAACGGAAGTCGTTCGTGGCCGTTTCCTGCTCTCCAGACGCCAGGCTCTGTGCACGTGCTCCGGCGCATCGTGCCGTTCCTCCTTCCCAGGTCTGCCCGCGACACGGGGTCACGTCGTCATCATCCCCGTCGTGTCCTTCCCATTGCACACATAGGGAGACTGAGTAGTCTGCAGTCGCTGTCCCCCTTCCTCGGCTTTGGGCCCCGCGATTCCACCCGTGACCCGAATAACGTCCGCTCGCCGCCGAGCGTGCAGGGCAGGGGCGGCGGGCGCACCGGCGGGCAGGGCCCGCGCCGAGACGCCGTCTGGGCCCGCGCGCAGCCTCTGCGCCCCGCGGAGCAAGGGTCCGCGAGGGAACAGGTGCGTTCCGGGCGGCGGGCTGCAGAAGGGAGTCTGGGGAGGAAGAGTGGCGGCGGCGTCGAGTGCTGCCGCGACACCAGGCTGCAGCCGCGCAGAGGCCGCGCGTCGCGGGGCAGCAGACAGGGCAGGCGGAACGGGCGGGCAGTAGGGGGCAGAGAGGATGCGTGGGGACAACTGGCCGGAGCCGAGGGGGCGGTTCCGTCGTGTTTCTGTGAGAGCCTTGAGCGTGGCCGGAGGCCAGGGCAGAGCCCCGCTGAGCGAGGAGGCGAAGCCGAGGGCCGGCGGGCACAGCGCGCTTCGCAATGCGCGGCGCCGGGAGGCTGAGCGCTGCCTTGGGGACAGGAAGGGCTCCTCTCCCATAGTCGGAGGGAAGGCCAGGGAGTGGGCCCAACCACGCGGTCCAGGTGGGCAGTCCCTCCACAGGGCGACCTCACACCCGGCGCACGCCAGCTGAGCCCCACTGCCAAGGCAAACGACAGAGGCGTCAACGGGCAGGTAACTTCCAGAGGCTGAGAAGAGGGGAGAAGAGAGGTTGGTTGATGGGCACGAACATGCAGTTAGATAAAGGGAATACGTTCTAGCGTTCGACAGCACAGTAGGGCAGCTGCAGTTACCAGTAATTTATTGTGCATTTCAAAATAGCGAGAAGAGAAGAAAAACATTTTTATCACAAAAAAATGATAAATGTTTGAGGTGGTAGGCATCCTAATTTCTCTGATTTGATCATTACACATTGTATTCGTGCATCAGAATATCACATGTACCCCATAAATATGTACAATTATTATGAATCAATAAAAAATAAATAATATAAATAAATTAAAAGTTAGGTAACTTCCACACAGCCAACAAGAGGCAGAGCTGGGCTGGGACCCAGGCCCCCAGCTCTGACCGTCAATTGTGCAGCCTCTGCGTCTCGGGGACACGTGTCCCCACAGTCGGGATTCAAACCGAGGTCTGCCAGACTCCAAGGCCCATGATCTTTCCACTGCCCTGTCCAGTCCCCTGTATTTTGACCTGGGAGTAATGAGCCCTCACCTGCCCTCAGTGAACTAGTCTTCGGTGGCCCAGCAGCTCATGACAAGACACAAGGCTCAAGGGAACCCACCGAGCAAGACGTCTGAGCTACGAAGTTAGTTCTGCAAGCCAAGTGTCAAGGTGATGGGGCTAGAGGTGCATTTTCTAGCTCCTTCCCCCCTCTAGACTCCCCGCTCCCAGAACAACCTCAACGCCAACAGCGCCGGCTCCTCTGCTACCTGGCCCCGCACCCTGACCCAGTGGCATCCCTGCGCAGCTGTCGCACAGCTATCCCCAGACTCAAAAGTGAAGTCTATCCATCAATTCCATCTACAAGTCCAGACATCTCATTAAAAACATCCAAGAGAGGTTTGTTTGGTGCAGAGTAGGACCGAAATCCAGGCGGTCGTATTCATTACAATGACTTGAGTAAGTGGGATTGTTCGGCTGGCCCACACAGGCAGGGAGGCACTCACTTTGGAGCTGCCCCAGGAGGCCAGACGCCGCCCGCTCACCTCCCAGGAGGCACATCTGCCCCGAGGCTCGTCCCTCCGAGCGGTGAGCAGGACTGTGCGCCAAGTCATTCTGGAGGGCACGACAGCCCCCTCTTCAGGGATCCAGGCAAACCGGAGGGCAGGATCACTTGGGACCAGAGTGTCTGACCCCAGGATCCGAGGTTCTGAGCTCGCTCCTGTGTCCCGGGTTCCTGCTGCCCCCTCACCCCTGCTGGGGCAATGGGAAGAGCCCAGACACCCGGCCAGGCAGCCGATGTCCCTGGACACTACGAACTGCATTCAGGACAAACAA
The DNA here is from genome assembly GCF_000956105.1 of Propithecus coquereli. Lineage (NCBI taxonomy): Eukaryota > Metazoa > Chordata > Mammalia > Primates > Indriidae > Propithecus > Propithecus coquereli. Next base: position 1,191,396 of record NW_012153685.1, read on the forward strand.
GCACCACATCTCTCACTAATAAGTGGGAGCCAAATGATGGGTACACAAGGGCACAAAGAGATGTAAAGGACATTGGAAACTAAGAAGTGGGGAGTCTGGGAGAGGGTGAGGGAAAAAACTAACCTGTTGGGTACAGTGAACACTGTCCGGGTGACGGGCACACAGAAAGCCTGACTTCAGCATTACACAGTTTATCCACGTAGAAACATTTGATTGCCCTTAACATTTTGAAATTTTTAAAAAAGAAAAATATTGAAAGAGTATATATTAAATCCTGATGGCACAAAACATTTTTGACATCTGGTATTATGGACCTGCCCTGTGATGACACGGTGGCATGTCTAATGGAACTGTCCAGTATTCTCTCCAGTAAACCAACATCAATGACATTTTGGAAATACATTGACTGTTGTACAATAAAAGACAAATGGGTTAAAAAAAAAAACTAAAAAGGAGCATTGCACTCAAGTGTTTATCCCTCTTCAATGCTAAATGGAAACGTGAAGGCAGGGATTGCGCATCTGTTCATTCTGAGTCTCCTGTACCTAGACAGCTGTATGCTCTGTTTCCTGAAGTTCGGAGCCCCATTCCCTAATTTCTGCCACGTCCCCTCCTGCCCTCTTGCCTCCTGGGCATTGTCCTTCCTTCCCTCTGTACCATCGCTCTGGGCACACCCTGCCCCCACCCCCAGGCTGCTGTGACCCCAACTCCCCCAGCTCAGTTGTGGGTGGGTTTGGGGAAGTTTCCAGATCCAAGGGAGGATTCCCCACCTCACTCTCTTCCTATCCTGGCCCAAGCTCCTCACTAATGATCCTGCATTTCATGCTGGACAAATTCAGAAAGCACCTTGTTTTTGTTTGGTTGATTGGTTAGCTTTTGTGTGTGTTTGTGGCTTATTTGGTTTGTTTTGCTGGGGTTTTTTTGTTTGTTTGTTTTTTTGTTTTTTTTTTTTTTTTACTTTCTTTGACCAACTCCCAAAATAGGAAACAAAAACCATGGGGAAGTGCAGAAACCCAGGTCCCCAGTGTGGCTTCTGCTACCATCTCATGCATGACCAGATGCAAGTCCCTTCCCCTCCGTAAGTGGCTTCCTGGCAGCACTATATAAGCTTAGATAAGCTCGAAGGTCCCTTCTGGCCTTTACACCCTCAAACCCTCTGACCTTGAGTCTGGTTTTGGACAGGGCAGTAGGGGACCTGCTCCTGGGAGGAGAGGACGCATGCAGGATGGTGATTCAGAGGAGAGCCAGGGAGCCCTGCACCATGCGGGTGGCAGAGCCTTCCAGGCACCCTCTTGTCTCTCCCCCAACTCAGGGCTTCAGGGGATTCAGCAGGGAAGGGGACAGGACACAGACCGGGGACAGAGGGAAGAGTGAGGGTGAGGGGGTGGGAAAGCAAAGGAAACTATTGCCTTAAGGCGAAAACATGTCCCTTCAACACATAAAACAGCCAAGGGACGTGGTTGGGACTTAATATTTGCCATCTCCTCCTTCCCCTCCACCCAAATTGGACCCTGAGAGGCCCTCCCTCCTCACGGCACCAGAAGCTGGCATCTTTCCATGTGGTTTTCTGCTCGGGTCAACCATACACTAGAAGTGAATAAATGCTCAGCCTTTGAAGAACAGTCCCTTCCGTGTTCGTTTCTGGCACTTCACAATTTCCTAGCACTTTCAAGTTCATTGCTGTGTTTAATTCCTCAGGTTGCTCTGAAATAGGCCAAAATTATCACCTTCATGTTATAGGCAGTGAAAGTGCTGAGCCAGGGCTTGACAGAGGGGAAAGGAGGAGGAAGGAATATAAAATTCAACGTAAAGACTCAAGTTGCTCACCTAGTGCCATGCTACTTAGGAGCAAACTAAAGCCTCTATAGGACGTCTGCCTGCCTTACCTTTCTTTCATCTTGTCTTTTATCTTCGTGTCCTTTTTCCTACAGTTCAGAGGTTAGAATTGAGAGGAGAGGTTCCATTGGGCTATCGTGTCCCACCTGCTGCCAGGAGACTGTGGGCATCAGTGCTGGGGACGGAGGGAGGAAGCTGCACCACTCAAAGGAACAGAAGGAGGGAAACCCAAGCTCTGGTGGTACATCTGCACTAACTGAATGCCTGACCTCCTTGTTACAGGCTGAAATGTGTCTTCCCAAAATTCGTATGTTGGAATCCTAACCCCCACTACCTCAGACTGTGACCTTATTTGGAGATAGAGTCTTTACAGAGGTGATCAAGTTAAAGTGAGGTCATTAGGGCAGGCCTTAACCCAATATGCCAGTGTTCTAAAAAGGGGAAGTTTGGATACCGAGCTCCATAGAGGGAAGACGACGCAAAGAGATGTGTGCAGGAGACGGCCACCTGCAGCCAAGGAGGGAGTCCTGGAGCAGATCCTTCTCTCACTGCCCATAGAAGGAACCAACCTTACCGATACCTTGATTTTGAACTTCTAGCCTCCAGAACTGAGAGACAACACATTTCTGTTGTTGAAGACATCCAGTATGTAGTACTTTGTTACAGCAGCCCTAGCAAACTGACGCACTCCTCAAAATCACCTCTGAGATGGAACATAAACCAGTTCTCGAAGGCTCTTGCCAAGACAATGTGAGACATCAGACTAAGATGTCTCATGTGGAAGGAACCAGGTGCAATGAGAAATGAAGGAGGCTGCAGGTGAGCTTGAAGGGGAAGAAAAGTTTGTATGTGGGAAAGAATGAACTTGACCATGGAGTTTGGCCTTTACCTGAGTACAAGAAGACCCTCAAGGTTCCTGGAGCAGAGGAGGAAGGAAAGCCACGCATTGGGCAGTAAGTCTCAGAGCAATGGGCGGGGGAAGCAGGACAAGGAGAAAGAGAGAGGCTACAGAACACTAAAGGGTGGTGCAGAATGCCAGCCTGGGTGGAGAGGCAGTGGAAGTGGAAAAAAGAGAGAGGGATGAGAAGGCAGCTCCCAAATCCCTTCCCTGCTTCCTCCTTTCTCTGAATTTACTAAATGAACGTCATCATAGATGTCATTCACTCAACATTGGTTCAGCATCTGCTGCGCTCCACACACTGTTCCAGGTGCTGGGAATACAGCGGGGAATAAACGGATAAAATCCCCTGCTCTCCACGAGCTGACATTCTAACAGAGAGAGACAGATGAAGAACAATAAACATACTAAGCACATTATCTAGTGTGAGAGAAGGTTCGATAGTACAAAGTAAAACAGCAAATAAGGAGGATGAGGCAGCTTTAAATAGGGTTCAGGAGACGAGAGAGACACTTGGAGGTGTCCCACTCCCACTAAGAGAACATGATCTTCACTCTGTCTTTCATGCAGGAACAGATATGCTGTGGCAATCTGTGGTCATGCTGTGGTCATTCTTTCAATAAATGATTCAATAAGCAAAAGAGGAGGGGGCCTCAAAATCCCAGCCATTAAAAAGAGCAGGAACAGAGCTTTGTTTGCTTTGTTTGCTCACTTGCTCTGTCTCATCTAGCATTGTGTGAGCACTCAATAAATACGTATTGAAGCAAATCATTCATTCATAACCAATAACTTAATTTAGGAGAACAAAGATACTCCCCATGACTTCCCACTTCCCTATAAGTACCAAACTTGAAACAATTTATCACAGAAACAAGATTGGAGGGTTTATTAAGACTAAACATACCACTGATAATATAACCAGAACATGATTTCATGTTTGCATTTTCCCTTCCAGCCCTTGTCTGTATGCACAGCGCAGGTATGATTTAGTGTGTTGTAATCACAAATGTGTGGTTTTGAGGTTCGGTTTTTTCCATTTATCATCATGCTGTAAGCATTTTTCTTTGGCATTCATAGTCTTCATAACTGACGTTGATGATGGACGCATGGGGCCACTTATTCTCAGACTGCCAACCACAGCAAGGTTATTTTCAGTATCACTAAATTCTACTACGCCAGACCTCAGGTGGGCTCCATAGCTCAGTGGTTAGAGCACTGGTCTTGTAAACCAGGGGTCGCGAGTTCGATCCTCGCTGGGGCCTCCTCCTATTTTGAACTTTTTTTTTTTTTTAACCACAGTATTTAAATACAAAATAGAAACTCCAAACTAGAAAAAGTGGTATGTGAAAACGTTACTTCTGGCCGGATTAAAACCCAGTCCTACTCAAATGCAGATAATGAACACCCTTAATGTGCTTTAGAAGTGACCCGGAAGAGAAAATCCTGGAGCCCAACAAAAAGCCGGGGCGCGAGTAGAACAGCTCGCTCTGCAGCCCCCGTACGACCCGGACCTGCGGGCCGGAGCGTCGGAAATGGCGGCGTGAGGCTCCTCCGGCTCGTTTCCGCGCTCCGCACACGGAGACCGTCCCCGCGTTACAAACGGAAGCGCGGGCGGCGGCCCCGGCGTAACCCGACGGGCGAGCGCGGCGGCCACGGCGGCGCTGCGCCTGCGCTCACGCCGCGCGGCCGGCGGGCGGCGCTGTGGTGCCGTGTCCCGTCGCGTCCCCCGGAAGCCGGCGGGGGAGCGTCTCCGCGCCCTTCCGGCCGAGTGGCCGGCGTGGTCTGGACGCGGCCGGCTGTGGCTGACACGTGGCAGCCGCGCGTCGCAGCCCAGCCCCCTTGCGAAGCGGCTCCCAAAAATAAACGGCCCCGGGCTGCCGGCGAAGCCCGTGTTCGCAGCTTTCCCTCCTCTCCGTTTTCTTCCCCGAATTCCAGGTGCGCGTGGCTGCGAGTCACCAGAGGAGATGCCAGGAGTCTCTTCTGACACGCGAATCTCCCAGCTCCGTATTTCTCCTCCCAGACCCCAGCGCCAGAGCTTGGCAGGGCGGGTGAGGCGGCCACGGGGAGCTGGAAATGAGGCCTGTCTGAATTGAGATGCGCTGGAAGGGTCAAATACGTGTCGGATTTAGAAGACTTGGACCCAGAAAAAAGCATGTGAACTATCTCGGTCGTAATTTTTTAATGGATGACACATTGGAGTGATAAGATTTTGGATTTGTTGGATTAAGTAAAATATATAATTACAATTAATTTTACCTAGTTTTTTAACGTGGCAACCAAAGAATTTTAAATTACATCTGCGATTCCCATTTGCAGCTCTCATTATCTTTCTTCTCTTTTTTTCTCTTTTTTTTTCTTTTTGCTCTCGTCATCTTTCTGTTGGGTAGTGCAGGTGTAGGGAACCAGAGTCCTGTGACCTTGTGTTCAAGTTAATTCTTAACCAGGTTCACACCGGTAAACTGGTAGGCAGAGAACGTCTTTTTCATCTAAGTCTCCCCCAGAACCAGCACTTTGCCTGGTAAACAGTATTCGTTGAGGTGAAATTAAGCATCCCCCCAACATAGTCTTAAACTCTACAAAGAGCAAAGGAAGGTATTTCTTAAACTGAGTTAGCTTTGGGAGTGATGCGACTGCAAGACTCTAATTTGGCTTGCAAGACTTTAGGTCTGGAGACCTCATACTTTTGTTGGTCTTTTGCCTCTCTGTGGTCAGGATACCTGCTGCTAGGTGAAGTGTTCAGAGTGCCTTGAGGAAATAGGACCCACTGATGCAAGAAAAATACCTGTAATTATCACAAAAGTATCAGCCTTTCACTAACACCGAATGCCTTTTGGTAAAGCCATTTCAGATCCTTGAATACCTTAGTACCGGGACTACTTACTGGGACTTACTTGGTCATCAAGGAACAGCCATAGTAAGAAAGAGAAGTCTCTAAAGCATTCTAATCCCATCTCCCTCCAGCCATTACCAGTCCTTGTTGTTTCTCCCCATTCCCCTGACACCAGCTGGTCTCTAAGAAGAGCAGGGATGTACATGTGTGTATTTTTCAACTTTCTGAACTTTTCAACACCTTAGGCTATAAGGAAGATGAATATGTTTTGGCTTTACTATGCCCTAGAGATTTTCTGAGAGTCCTAGCGTCTTCCATGAAAGCTCACTGGCATCACCGGGCATCTTTCAGAAAATAGAGCCACTTTTCCAGAGAGAAACACTCTGCCCCTCCCCCAGCTTCCCAGCCTTTCAGAGTTCCGGTCAGTTCCCGGCTCCAGACTCACCGGCTACCCTCCTACAAAAAACCTGTGTTCAGAATGCCCTGAATTTGGTGGGTGTGCTCCTTGATACATAAATTCTAAACACTTTCCCCCAGCTCAGACATTTCAGGCCAGACTGTATTTTTGCCACATGTCTTTGAAGAAAGCCCGTATGGACAAAATGAGTGAGCGCAAACATTTGGTCCAGAGGTTGGACCAAACTCTCCAAGCTGACCCAGGATCTTCAGCCATCTTTCAACAAAATGATCCAAGGTTTAATCCCCTCCACCTTTACATTGATTATCTTCATCTGTGAAGGAGCTAAAAGACCCTGAAGTTCATTTCTGTCCTGGAGAGTATTCTTAAGAGCTACACAAAGGTAGGTAAGGGAAAAAAAACACACACCTACGAGAAAGGCAAAGGCAGAAGACTGAAAGATGATCTAAAAGTGATCAGAAAATGATGACCCATGTTTGGCATCTTCCATAAAGACAGAACAAGAGGAAAAGAATCAGAGAGGCTTGATGGATTTAGGTTAGATTCGGTTGGGTTAGGTTACCTGAAGAAAAAAGGTGGAATCCGCTTCTATGAAAGTCTTAAAAAAAATCTGCCCAGAGTATATCCAACCTTATCTAAAGCAGAGAACACATGACCTTAAAAAGAGAGCGAAATGCGGTTCTTAGGCAAGTGTGGCGAGGCATGCTAGGTTTCCTAATGTCACCCTAAAATGCAGCTCTGGTATTTTATGCTTTTGTTCTCCTTAAACCAAATTGCCCACTATTCTGGATGCTTTGTGTAATATGGAGAACTTGATGAAGACAAGGCTCATTTCCTCTCTTAGTTCTTAATTCCTCAAATACCTGGTTCAAAAGTCACATTCCTTCACTGAGGCCTCCAGGGAGGCAGGTGCCTCTCAACAGCTTGAGAGGAGGCATCGACTCAAGGCCAGCTGAGCTGTCCCTGCTCCCTCACCACTGTGGTCATGTCACTTCATCTCCCAAAGCCTCACTTTCCTCATCCTCAAGGGAGGTTACTTAGCAATAAGAAGCCGGGCTCGGAGGTTTCAAGATGATGTACCAACTTGGCACATCATAGGTAGTCAAATAAAATATAGTTAAATTTACTATGCTACTTGCATTATAAGGCCAAACAGTAGGTGCTGGGGGTACAGAAGTGAACCTGCTCTTGTTCAGGTCATGAACTTCGGCCTGGGGAAAGGAGATAGCATTTTTAAAGGGCTTTTCCTTGGTCACAGGCCTCCTCTTAGATCTGGAAGTAATCAGGAGAGTAAAGTGCGGAACAAGCGTGGTGAGGCATGCTAGGATTCCTTATGTCAGACAAATATCCAGGAGATCAAAGGAGCAAATGTGGATTTATTACCTCAGGTCCTAGGCATTTACAAGGCAAAATGGAGACCCCCGGGCGATTCCAAGCAGGTTTACAGAGTAGTGCCCACGATAACCCAGGGGCACTGGCAGTGTGGGGTGCGGTCACCCTGTAGCAGCACTGCATACAGACAGGGTGCCTTGGGTCATTCAGGAGACAGCAGGATTTCTCTGAGAGAGAGAGGAAAACCACGGGGTCCTCTCTGCCTGCCCCTCCTCCACGCCAGCTTCCCGGACTGCTCAGGTCCGTGTCCAGCTGCAGCTTGCACTTGGAGAGGTAGTGCTCCTCCCACGCTGCGGGCCACCTCAAGCTAAAGGTCAAGGGAGACTTCTGCCAGCTCGCCTCTACTCTGCCGGCTGCCTCATCCTGCCACTGTGGCCTTTCAGGCTCTTCCTCTTCTTCCCCTGGGGGCCTGGGGACCTCATCCCGGCTCTCCTCTTTGGAACAGGTCCTTGCAAGGTTTTCTTGCTGCTTGTGGGAGAAGCCAGCTTCTTGGCCGAGCCTTTCTGGGACGAAGCCTGGGCTGGGCTGGACGCTACGGTTGCATTGGATAATTTTCTAGCACCTTTCTCCGATTGCTCCTTTAGCAACTCCAAGACTGTCTCTGAGAAATAAGCATTCATTTAGTGAGAAATATAAGTCCTGGAAAGTAGCTATAAGAGAAGCACCACCCAGGAAACCTATAATTGCATGAGCCTTCTCTAATATAAATTCTTTTTATTTATACTTTTTAATTCCCTTAACTGGCCTTGATCTAAATATATTATTCTTTTAATAGGGTCACTCCAATGATACATGGCTCTGGAATAGTTTCCTTAAGATAGTATCCCTCCTCTGTAAGTCTTTCCCGACTTCCCAACCTACCCAGAGGAAGAATTCCTCACTCTAGGGGCCCTCTCAGGGCCCTGGACATCCTTCTATACCCGAACCTCGGTGCTATTTCTTTATCTGCCTGCACATTCGCACCCCTCCCATTTGACTCAGAACTCCTAGGTCAGAGACTTCAAGTGTTCGTTGCTGTGTCACCAGGACCTAGCACAAGTGAGTGCCACAAGTGAGTACTAAGTGAATGATGGGAAGTAAATGAATGCATTCATGATGGATGAATGAATGGAAGCAGGTGTCCCTCCCCCTCATTCTGGCATGTGGAGGACAGGTATAGACTGAGCCACAAGTGACAATCCTCATCCAAAAGCCCACTCCTCAGGGAGGATCTAAGACTCCCCTCCGGGGACTGTAGCGTGTTTGCTGAGGGCTCTGCCTGCACCTCAACACGGAGGCATCAGTGTAAGACCCAAAGACGGACTCACTGGCAACTGGCCTGAACTGGATTCTCTTGCTCTTGGTTTTCACCGGCGCCGCCTTGTGTTTGCACTTGCCTGGGGGTGCTCTCCTGAAAAGACACGCAGCAAAGGTGAGGACACGAGACTCTGGCGATGCGACCAGGACATCAAGGCCACCAGAAGGCACACATTTGCAAGCATGGGGCTCAGCCCTCACTTATCCACGGGGACTGGGTAGAGGTAGTGGGAAACGTGCTGTGGGCTCAGGAGAGGCAGAAGGACACAGACACCACCAGGCATCTCAGGCCCTTGAGAGGAGCTGGGCACAGTGCCGTCAGGAATGGCTCCACACCCTGGGGACAGGGAGCAAGAAAACCTTGCTGAGGCTCAATTCCTGCATCTATAAAATGCAAAAACGAATAGTACCCATCTCGCAGGGAGATGGCGAAGATTAAACGAGAGCTGTGTTCCCGACACCCCATAAATGATTGACAAAGAATGCGATTTAAACAAAAACAACACACACCCCCTCGGAACCGCGCCCAGAACATAACGAGCTCAGTGGACGATGATGATGACGACAATGATGATGATTCTGCTGCTGCTGCTGGTGATTCCTTTTAAAGGAAATTTCTTTGAGAACCCGCAGCACAGCCCTGAAGTAACGCCAGCCTCCTGCCTAGCAGCCACTCCTTAAACTGCCTGTCGTCTGGGTGTGCTTTCTGAAATAAGAGGGACTTTGGAGACTGAGAACTCCCACTGGACAGAGCAGAGCTGAGGCGTCCCGGCCAGCCCCGCGGCCCTCTCTGCCTCGCTGCAGCTCTCGCACCGCCGTCGCCCTCGCCTCAGGTGGGGGAAGCCATTCTAGTTATTCAGTAAGCACCTGTGAAGTGCATAGGCACCATTCGAAATGCTTTATAAATGTTAACTCATTGAATCTTCATAACAAGTCTACGAGGTAGGTGCTATTATATTATTGACCCCATTTTACAGAGGGGAAACTGAGGCACACACAGGCTAAGAAACAGGCCCCAGGTCACACAGCTAGTCGGTGGCAAAGCCAATATTCAAACCCAGGCTCCAGAGTCCGTGTTCTCAGCCACTATATTTAGTCGTCTCTAAAGGAAGGGCAGGAGGGGAAAATGATACATAAATCAATCCACTGCCCTCACAGTGCTGGGAATGGTGCATTCAGTGCAAAGACGGACGAGTGAGTGAGCCGCGCAGTCTGGTCTGCAGCCATGACGCTTTGGAAAGTCCGTGTGACTCCCCGCAGCTGTGGCTGAGCCGACGGGGCAGCACCGACGTGACTTCGATCCACAGAGAACCGAGCTCCTGCTCTGGGCCCCTCCTAGTAGCTGTGCCTTGTCGAGGGCTCCGGTTTCTTTATCTGTAGATTGAGGATGTGAACCTGCCCCTTTGGGGCCCTGTGCGCACTGAACGGGAGCTGCGCACAGCGGCAACTCAGTGCACGACCACTTGAGAGAAAGGTGACCGAGAAGAGATGTCTTCAGTGTGGAAAGGCTTTACAGTTGCTTTCTGAATGGCCTCTCTTGGCTGCTCCTGGGGAAAGGGGGAGTTAACTTATCCCCTAACAAAATGAGGAAGCTGCCAAAGGAAAGAAAAATGGATTCACACAGCAAGGCTATTAGTGGAAAGAGAATTCCCCACCAGGTGTTATCAACCACCTGAAGCACTTGAAATCCCCTGGGGCTGCTCCACCCCTAAGCACAGGAGACAGGGCACAGCAGACCTGCGGGGACAGCTCAGTAGCAAGCGCACCCCTGGGCAATGTGAGCTCTTACCATCAGCACAGCACCCAGGCACAGCTTCTTCCAGGAACTCCTGAGCATACAACCCAGAGCCAAAAGGAAACTGAGCTGCGCCTGCCCCGGCCCCTGAGCCCTGACCGGGGAGTGGACCTATTTGCCCAGCGACTACTGAACACCAGTCTGGTTATGGGGAACATAAGCCTCAGAGGGAAGTTTTCCTCTGTGGGTCCATCTATGAGCTAATTCATGGGGAGAATGTCTTGCTTTGGGCAAGAATCCCAAGATAAACCTAGTGCACTGTGCAGACTCCCCAGATGGACACACTGCATCACCCTCCCAGGGACAGATAACAGGACCCAGACACAACAGCCTCACAGGTGGGAAGATTCCATCTGCTCTGTTGGAGTTTGGTTAGCCCCTGACAGAGGTGGGCACAGAAGCAGAAACAAACAGAGTCCACCAAGTGAATAAACACTGAATTCCAGAAAAGATCAGGTGGGGATGCTGAGAAACCTGGTAGTTTAAGTATTTGCCAAAGACCTTGAGATGTCAACCAAGCCCAGGAGACAGGGCAGCCACACTTACCCAGTGGTCAGAGGTGTGCACCTGCTGTTAGATGACTCCAGACAGAAATATCCAGAAGTATATTTAAAAAAAAAAAAAACAGAACAGGAGCCAGACACCTAGACTGGTCATCCTGGAAAGGATCAAGAGTCTCTTTTGCAGCTGCAAAGAGACCATTTCCCAAACATCTCATAATTGCTATAGCTACGTTGTTCTGTACAGTCGTTTGCCCAAACTGCTTTTCATCTGGAGCATAGATTTGCTTCACTGGTACTCTTTGGTAATTCTTGGGGAGTGAGGACTGTTTTTATGACCTGCCATAGAGACAAGGACTAAGGAAAATGCACCTGGGAAGGCAATGACACCAGATCTCACCTTGAGGGGTCCACAAATTTGTAGATAGATCCATGTGGCGAGTAGGCACTTGGGTAAGAGGTGGCCAGGAAATACAGCTCCCCTAAGGAAACAGGAGTAGACAGCAGTCACAGGACATCAGGCAGGGCTGAGATTCACAGCTGGATGCACAGAAAAAGTCAAAAGAAAGTTAGACCCCTAAATTGCAGTGAGCCCGGCGGATGGAACCTGGGAACTGATAGCCAGGCCCTCATCGGACTGCACATGTACGTTTATTGGACCAAACACTCCTCTCCTTATCACCCCTTCGCTCTCAAAACCTTCATCTCCATGAACCTTCGCTTCCTTCCCCACCTCTCTCCTGCTGACGGGGATTCTCTGTGAACCCCTGGAAACAGGCAGTCTGCAGGCTGAGGACTTGCCAGTTGCTTTATTTTGTCCCTTATTTAGTCCTTTTGTCTCCCCTGAGCCTCACTCTCTCCTTTTCCTCTTTCATCCTCATTTCCCTGTGACCCATCCACTCTTCAACCTCTCCTCTCCGTCTTCCCCACGCCCCGCAAAAATCACCCCACCCACTCTCTGTTGTATCTTTAGAAAGAGCCCAGCCTCTTCACAATTCTTCCTGTCTGAGCTCCAGAAAACGTTGCTCCTTTCTGGAAGTAACTACCTCATTCCCCCTTGCTCTACAGTTATCTGCCAGGGGCAGTATGGTATAGTGTCGGGTTATGAGCCCCAACTTGAGAGTTAGAGAAGTCTAGGTCTGAATTCCAGTGACAGCAGTTACTCTCTCTGTCATCTTGGGCAAGCTCTTCGCCTGTATAACCCTTGAGATATTTATTCCTTTGTAAAATAGGGGTCACGACGCCTCAAGCGATTGTTGAGTATCAATTAGAAAGTGTTTAGTACGGTGTTACTATTACTTTCCTATCACTCTACTCCTCAAGCAGCTCTGTGAACCTGGCACAATGTTTGTGCAATTGCACTGAATTAAATTCACTTGCTCTTGTGTACGCTACACAACCCTTTCTCAATTTTATGGAAGAAGATGTCTATTAAGTTGCAAATTTGAAAAACCTAGAGATTTATATAGCTCCGGGTTATTTATTTTTTCTTAGAGAGACAGTTCACTCTGTCGCCCCGGCTAGAATGTAATAGTGTCATCATAGCTCACAGCAACCTCAACTCCTGGGCTCAAGCAATTCTCCTGCTTCAGCCTCCCGAGTTGCTGGGACCATGGGTGTGCGCCACCACGCCCAGCTAGTTTTTCTGTAGAGATGGGGTCTCAAACTCCTGACCTCAAGCAATCCTCCTGCCTCAGCCTCCCAGAGTGCTACAATTACAGGCTTGAGCCACCAAGCCTGGCCCAGCTCTGGGTTATTTAAACAACTGCTTTCTTCCTTGAATGTGTAGAGAGCAGTGACCAGCGTTTGTCTTGTGCGAAATGTAAGGCTCACGGTCTTGCAGAGCCCTACACAGGGTAACAGCTGCCTCACAAACTAGGGTGTATCTGACAATCTATGTTTATAATCTTCCCCAACCAAGAGGTCTGAGGAGTTAGGACACACCCTACCCTAGAGTCAGTTTGTCCTGACTGACGCCATTCACAGTGATTCTACTATTAGATGAACAAGGTGTCTACCAAGGGCCAGTGTCTACGCAGGTAACTCTCACACAGGGAACCCTCCAAACCACACAGAGGCCTTCTTGGTCTGAAAAGAGATTGAAAACCCTGCCTTGCTGCATTTTCCCCATACGTGACTGCAGTTTGCATAAATTACACATTTTCCACATGCCATAGACCTTCCATTGTATTTTTAAGAGAAAACCATGCTAGAGGTGAATTTTATCTGTAGTGTCCAACTGGTATTTTTAATATATATTTAGAGGGGAACAAAAAACTACAATATACCATGTAAAGCAGAAATGCAAGCATTGATTTGGCCAACCCTCTTGGGAAAGGGCTTCAGTGACCAACATTCAGAATCAATCGATCGAACCTTGCAGTGGGCAGCTCCGTGCCAGCCCCCGCCCGGCAGTTTGTTCAGCCCAGCTGCCACTCCAAGAGCTCAGCGAGTAGGCTGCAGCCACGGATCAGGCAGAGTTCAGGTTCCAACTAAAAAGTGACTTACCTAAAGCCAGTGACTGATAATTACATAATGAAATGATACTCAGATTTAAAAATGTCTCTAAGAGGGAAAGAATATGTAAAGAGTAGAAAACACAAAAGCAAGCGACTCTGGGAAAAAAAATAACTAGTTTTGGACACAGCCTCACTGGCTTTAGGTCTTCCCTCGGGCAAAGGCTTGGGAACACCTTGGCAAGTTCACTCTATAAAATCCAGCCAAGGACACTTGGGTTTGTTTGCCAGATGTACTCACTGGTTTTTCAAAAACTGCCTGTTTTGCACTGTGAGGAGTCTACAGGCACAACACACCAAACCACCAAAGCCGGGGTTTCTGTGGCTCCCTGAGGAGGAACCAGCCACAGAAGGTGGCAGCCCAGGGTGCGTGGGGGACCAGCCGGGGAGAGGCCCACGTGGCCCGCAGCTTTCACATCATGCACCTCCCACGGAGCACCATCTTGCCGGCCTGTGGTCTCTCTCCTTTTTCGTATGTTTAGACTTGCAGCTGGCACTCATAGACCTTTTCCCATTACGAATGCTTCATTTTCCAAAATACCCTCTACTCCTGCAAAACGTTCATCTCCATCTGCTCCTCAGCTAACTGACAGGAAGTGGCCAGGAGCTGCCTGATGTCCTCACAGCCTGCTCAAGCACAGGTCCAGCGCAGCCGCCGTGGCTCACGGCAGAAAGAGATCGCCTAAGCGGGAGCTCGTCTAGGCTCTGGCTGTGCCTGCAGAGACTCCTGGGTCTGGAAGGGACCCTGAGAGGCCATTTCATTTTCTTCTTTGCCTCCTAAGCATGGTGAGATCTAGTGCCAAATCCTGAAAGATCACTGTCCTCACTTAAACAAAATAAAATGTATTTAAAATTGGAAAACTCTTATCTTTCAAAATGAAACACAATGTATGTAAAGCTGAAATTAAAAATCTGTTTTCTGATTACAAAATTTTTGGAAATTTATTAGAGAGCCAAGTCTCTTTCTTTCTCTCATGCGCACATGCGCTTATGCCTTGCTTCACTGATTCCCTTACCGTGTGCCTAGTCTAGCGAGTGACCTCCTACCCAGCTGACTATGCCTTTCTCAGATTGCTCAAAAAATAAATTCCCCCTTGATCACCAACTCTTGGCAGGGCCTGGAAAGAGCCTAGCCCAACCAGCATGATGATCGTCAGAGATACGCTCTCCAGGCAACACCAGCGGGATAAACACCCACCGCCTGCTCAGTCTGGCCCGCTGCTTGCCCTGTGCGTGTGCCCGTGACTGTGGTTGAGAACAGATTTGCTCCTCACGGTGAGTTGTGTGGTTCCACCGAGAAGGTGTAGGTTGGCACATTCCGTCTGTTTCCTCGCTGGTGAAATGAGCATAATTATATCATGGGAGTGTTGTGACTGCTAACTAGGAGAAAAATGTAAAGTTCTTAGAACAGTATGCAGTGTGTTATAAGAGATGACTAAGCCACAGTGACATGAGCAGACGTGGTGATGGCTATTTACATAAACATGCAGTCAGTGCCTGTGATTGTTGGCGTTCAGTGAGCAGAAATCGAGTCACCTGCACGCCTCTTACCTGCTTCGTCTTCGGCGAAGGAGATGATGAACTTGCTATAGGTGCCGGTCAGCCCTGGCAAGGCACAGGATGTGGTGCCGCCCACGCAAATGTCCCGCTTCTTCCATTTCTTGGTTTCTCTATCTTCCTGCAAAGCCATAAGTCGACTAGATGAAAAGTAAAAACTTATATTTTAGGAATCCATATTTCCACTCTGCAGGACTCTTTTTCTCCCAGGATAAGGGATCCTGAGTACTAGGACTGGGTCTCCCATTAAGACATCAGTAACTAGCCTCCCCCCAAGAACCGAAAGCTCTGCTTCCGTCGCCCACTTGCCCTGGGCGGGGCAGCTCATCTTCTGTTATAAAAGGAGTCTGGTGCTCTGCAAAGGGTGCACCGCTGCAAAAGACTGATCCTATTTCTGTTTGCTGTGTGACCTTTGGCTAGTTACCCGACATCTCTAAGCATCAATTTCCTCATCTGTGATAACATAATTTGCCATAGGGGACAGTTGCAAAGGTTAAATAAAATAATAAAAATAAAGATCTCATCAATGTGCGTGCCACATAGTAAAGACTCAAAAACTGCTGGCTGTTATTACTATTATTAGTATTATGTCTATATGTCTGTATAGTAGCAGATAGATACATCATATCGCTCTACCATATATCTGAACTAAAAGCAGGTTTTTAGAAGAGAAGGGAAAGGAATTAGGTAAATCCAGGGTGCTCACCAGAATCACCTGGAAAGTTGTATGGAAACAGAGATACCCAAACGCAGGTGATCCTGATGAATATTCTCAATTAAGAATCACGGCAAATTAACCAAGTGTATGTATGGGGGTAGGGTGGTGAGTGAGGGCTATGCAAAAAAAAAAAAAAAACATAATAATGAAATCCCAGATATCTAATAAGTATTAGCAAAGGAACTGACCAATTAGTAACTCCCCTGATGTCTGTAACCGAGAATTGCAGCATGAAAATATAACATCCTTTCTAACTAAGATGGAGCCAGAGTTACCCTCCCATCCCAAACAGTCAAAAACCTGCACAAAATTGAACAGCAGTGGCTTAAAAGACAAGAAAGGTCAGTCAATGTAGAAGTGTGTTCTCTGAGAGCTGGGAAGCAAATGAGGTGAGCCCTGTAATTGTACTACCTTGGCAGAGTTTCCAACAAGTTAGGGAAAAGATCGACAAAGCCAAGTGGCTGAGAAGACACTGCTGAGAGTCCAGGAAGACCATGGAAGCACGAGTTTGCAGGGCAGATATGGGAGAGAAGAAAACTGCCCAGAGCGTGAACTCCAGGGATCTGTCTGCAAAGGGCCCCCTCAAGTCGTCATCAGTACACGCAACAGCAGACACATGTGAGGAAACTGCCTGACAGCAAGGAAAGAATTAGAGAAAAACTACTTGCACTTAGAGCCAGGAATAGTGTGAGGATCATGGGGCACTGGTAGAGTTCTCAGGACGTTGTGCCTCAGTAGTGAGGAATAGAAAGTTCTAGAAAAAGCACCACTTTGGTCCTGCTTAACAAATATTAATAACAAGCCCTGAAAGGATAAAACTATTTCCAAGTAATTTAACTGTGTCCCAGAACAAAACTCAAAAATATTTATAGAAATACAAAACTATAAAACATTGTAGCCATTTTATTCACAATATTCCCAAACTGGAAACAGTCAAAGTATCCATCAACAACATGGAGAAAGGATGAACAAATTGTGGTACAGTCATACAATTGAATATTAAAAGCAATAAAAAGACAAACTATTGATACATGCAACAACATTGATGAATCTCACAGACATTATTGAATTAAAGAAGCCAGGCACAAAAGAAGAGTACATACTTTATGATTCTATTTATATATAAAGTTCCAGAAGCAAAACTAATTTGTGGTGAAAGTGGTTATCTCTGACTGGAGTGCGTGTATGCATGTGTTGGGGGTGGGGGAAGGATGGTACTGACAGGCCATAGGCAAGAAGGAACTTTCTAGGTGATGGAAATGCTCTGTGTCTTGATAAGGTTGGTGGTAATATGAGTGTATACATTTGTATACAACTGTACTCTTAAGAGATTGTATTTCACCATATGTAAGTTTTATCTCAATAAAAATGCTAAAATAAGAAAAGGAGAGGGGACATCAACCCTTCCTTACCCACTCATGAAGTCCCCAAAGATGTAGAGGCCATTGAGATTTGGTGATTCACACCCCCGGTAGACATATCCTCCAGTGACTGACTTCCCCACTGCATGACCATAAGCGTAGATTGGCAGAACGTCATCTGTCCAGGAGCAAGGAAAGAGAGTGTCATGGCCAAAAATTGGGATCATCAAGGAAGAAGAAGGGGGCTTTTTAATGCAGTTGCCTGATTCAGGGAGAAACACTTTATCTCTTGGTCTTCAGCAGGACAGGCAGTCAAGCGAATCATGTTTGTTTTTCTCAGTGGGCCAGCCACAGTCCATGAGAGCTTCCCATTTGACTGTTATCTGCAGTCAGAGAGGAAGCCAAAATCCCCCCACTTACGAGGTAATGACCTGGAAATCCACACATTACGCTTTCCCCCTGGATTGACATGGCAGATACTCAGTCTTAAGGATATGCAAAATATCGTGAGGGTATGTAAGACTGCTTCGTAACTTAGAGGACAAAAGAGACTAAGCAATGGTGATACAGTCAGAACACTGCAATTTTGAGCAGTCATTTCACTGGGCTGTCCCAACTGGGAAATACATGAAAACATATGGCCACCAATTTTGCTCTGCCAGTGGTTCTCAAAATAGTATGCCTAAAAATCACGTGGGTGAATTATTTAAAATACAGATACTTAGGTCAATCCTGTTCCCCCAATCCACCCAAAATTGAAATTTATGAAGTCTGAGATAGAGCTTAGGAATCTACTTTTTACCTACCACTGCCAAGGTGTCTCTGGTGCCAATGGCAGGAGGACCACTCGGGGAAGTGCTATTCCACAGGACGCAGACAACACTCAGGTTTTATTCCTTCACCCCCACCTCCAACCCACTCAACTCACTCAAGAAATCACCCAGAGAGGTTCTTACTTACCCAAAGAGGCATTGTGGCAAAGTTCTTTGTCGTAACATTCAAACCCTTCCTTTGCCCTCCAGCCATAGTTCCCACCTTTAACAATGAGGTCAATTTCTTCAAACTTGTTCTGGCCCACATCCCCACAGAATATTCGGCCACGGCCCTGGCGTGTGATGGGGTCCCCTCGGTCCACAGCACAGCGCCACATGTTTCTGACCCCATAGGCATAGATGGCGGGGTGGGCCCCTGGCTCAGAAACAAATGGATTGTCCGAGGGGACTCGGTACCACTTGCCATCTGCGCCTGCCCCATTCACATCGATCCTTAACACTTTTCCCAGCAGGGAACTTCTGAAAGAAAGAGGAAGAAACAGGCACAGGTAAGCAAAGGCAAAGGACTGGAACAGACCACCCAGAAGGGCCAACTCATAGTCGATGCCAGAGAGTGCTGGGAATCACATGGGGAGTGCAACTTATGGTTTCCTTTAAATATTTACAAGATGTTAAGACTTCCCCATTTTTGGCTCAAAGAGAACCACCAGGCAAAAGTTTGATGTGATCCTGCTCTATGTAACCCTGAGCAAGTGGCAGCTTTAATTTTTTATTTTAATGATGAGGATGGTTTCTCCCTGATTTGGTCTAATACTATAAATTTTTAGAAGAAGCTGGTTTTATTCTTTATTTGGCAATATGGTCAATAAAAAGAACAAAGGCTTTTGAGAGCCTCTGCTGATGACTGTGCTCTCCAGGCCACACTCCCTCACCTGTGAAGCAGGGGGAGTGACACCGCCTCGCAGTGCGGTTGTGGTATAATATCATGGTTAAGCAAGTGATTGCATAGACAGCACTCAATGCAATTCCTGAATTACAGCAAGTATTTCACAGATGCTAGCGTTGCATTATTATTAACCTTAATATTTTTATTACTAGGAATAATAGGAGCCAAGTGCTTACCGGGTGCAAAGGGCAGAAGGCCCACATGACCTTCGTCTAGACAACACAGGGCTCTGGTGCCACCCTTAGTTGGAACTCTGGTTCTGCCACTTACCCATTGTGTGACCTCTGTGCCTCTGTTTTCTTATCTGTGGAATGTATATCATAATACCTCCACTTAATAGGGTTCATTTATTCCATGTGTATTTATGGAGTGACTTCTTGTGCCAGGTGTCTGTTCTCGATGCTGGTAACACACCAATTAACAAAATAGATAGAAATTTCTGCCCTGGAAGGTTATTAGAATTACATTCTCGAATGCATGTGAAATATTTAGAACAATGTCTGACACACAGCAAGCCCCTAATGCACATTAGCTCTCATTATCTAACTTCTCCTGGGCCAAGCGCAGTGCCCGGAGCACAGAATTCATAAAGCACTCTGAGAGTTTGTATTAAGCATCCATATTAACTAACAAAGTGCACTATGTCTGAAATTTATAGGACAGGAAACCCAATGTTCCTCCCATTTGCCTCACTGGAGGAGACCATACTGTTTGCTGTATGTGATTTGGGTTTGACTCCATCTCGGCAAACCCACTGTACCAAGGGCTCACTCTAAAGGGGGGGGGGGCCGTGTCCATCCAGCTTACTTGTTCTGAGCGTTTCCAAACTTGCCAAAGGGGTCCCCAGCCTGTCCTCCATCCCCAGTAAATATGTACATGTAGTCATCCAAGCCAAAAAGAAGTTGCCCACCGTTATGATTTGAGGCCGGTTCTTCTATCTCCAAGATGACCCTGGAAAAGAATTCCTGCTGAATCAAGCTGAAGGTGTGTCCTCTTGGGACACCAAGAAATGACTGGTCCAAGCCACCAAGATCTGCTAAGCTAGCCAAGACCTGCTTCCAAGTTTCCAAGGACCACAAAGCAGGCAGCTTTGGGGCTCTGAGATGCCCCCTATTTCCTGCTATGGCTCCTTTGTGGATCATTCTTCCCTTATATCACGACTTCATGAGGTGTAGACACAGCAAGGGTGACAATCAGCCTTTTCTGGGACTCTCTGCTTTATTAGAACTCTCCATCCCTTCCTTTGAGCAACTCAGCAGGAGCTAGTCTATCAGTTCTTCATGCTCTTTCCAATCCTCCAACCTGTCTATGATGGGAAAAGATACAAGGCAGAAAGGAGAAGGAAAAAGGCAGGGTAGTAGAATGGTAAGAGCTTGCGCTTAGGGTCAGTTAGAAAAGAGTCCTCATGTGACCGAGTGTCAATGCCTTGATGGCCTTGTGCCATAGCTTCCTAGGAGAAGGAGAAATCCCCAAGAGATTGTATCTCACCGTAGGAAATGTGGTGAATACAGTCTCAAGGTAAAGGGTCTGGGCTGTAATGGCCACACACTAATCAGAGACTGCTACTATATTTAATATATTGATATTACCTATACTCATTCCTCAAACCCATATGGCTGCTGGCCCTTGCTCCTCTGTAAAGACAAGCAAGCTGGTTTCAGATAGAGTAACTGGGAGGTGCTGGCTATTCCCCACAAAGAACCTTGACTCAGAGTCTGACTTGAGCAGTCCTCCAGCAACAGTGACCCCTGTCTCAACATTTAAGTTCGTGCCCTAAACCCAGTGAAGCTCCTCTCCATCATCTCGCGGGACTGATTGGCGTTGTTTGAGAGCGCAGCACAGAGTTGCAGATTCTCAGAAATGTGTCTCACCTCTCTGATTTCGGGTCGGCTTTGTTGGGATCAGCCCGGGAAACCTGCATCTCGCTAATCCGGATCTTTTCTACCTTCTTCCTGCCCAGGCATGAATAATAAATGTAGAACTTGCGGTTGCTGCGGAATCTGGGATGAAAAGCCAACCCTAGGAAACCCCTCTCATCCCCGATCCTCGGAGTGGTCAGAACGGTGTCCTTGAGGTCCAAGAAGGGCTGCTGCAGGCGGCTCCCGTCGGGAAGGTAGACCCACACGGCGCCCACCTGCTCGGCCACGAAGCGGCGGTGGGTGCCGTCCCCGGCGTGGACCATGCACACGGGGTTGCGCAGCCCGGTGGCCACCTCGGCCAGGCAGAGTCGCAGGCAGCCCCGAGGGCCGGTGGCCGCCGCCCCCGGGGTGCGGGCCAGGCGGTGGCTCCTCAGCACGTTGGGGAAGCAGTAGTCCTGGTCCGGAAGGCGGAGCAGGTGGCAGAAGGTGGCACTGTCCTGGCCGCGGGTCGCCCGGAGGCCGTGATCGCCGGTCAGCAGGGAGGTGGCCGCGGGGCAGCGGGACAAGAACGCAGAGCAGTAGTCGGCGCACAGGCCGGGGAGGGGCCGCAGGGGCGTGCGGGCGTCCTGGGCGCCGTACAGGTGCGCGGCGTAGGGCGAGCACACCTGGAAGAGCAAAGGGAGCTCCAGCTCAGCGGTTGGACGGGCCACCCGGGGGCCGTCTCGATTTCTGAGCAAGCAGAAAGGAAAACCAGTCTAAGAAAAAAATCAGGATTCTGGGGTTTGCTTGGGTTTTTTTCCACCAACTACTGCTAAATCACTTCTCTTCTCTGTGACCCAAATTTTCTACCCGCTTATTGCTTCTGGAAGGCAGAAATGGAAAAAGAGAAAACAAACAAACCAAGCAAAAACAAAAACAAAAACCCCTCTCCTATTCCCTGTACTATCCCTAGCATTTCAGCTTAATTCTTGACATTTCCCGTTTTATTAAATGACGAATGAATATTTTTTCCAAAGGAGATGTTACCAAATTTCTCAGTTTTTCCCTTTCTTATAAATGCTGTATCTGTAAGATTTTATTTCTTTATACAAATCTGAAGCCATTTGGCAAAAGTTTCACGCTTGTTAAAATCTGGGTGCTGGGCATGCCGTGTTAATTATTTAATGTTCCGTGCTTTTCCAGATTTTTGAAATATTTTACAATTAAAAATAAAATTATCAAAATGGACATTCGATCTACCACTCCCAGAAATTAGGTGTCTAGCAATATCTTCACTTATTTATTTAAAATATTTAAGTGTTTAATGTATGCAAAGTATCATGCTGGGAGCTATACAAACTTGGATAGTGGCTATAGGGCAATGGGACTGCTCTTAACACAAACGCAGGACTGTGTGCGCAAGGGAGTTTCTGCTACTTGGACCTTCCTAGACTGTAACATTTTTTAGGAGGAAAATAGAATATTGTGGGCAGACAAGCAACTCCCAATAGTGATGAAAGACGAAGGCATCTGAGATTAGTAAAGTAAGAAGGGTTTAAAGCAGGGGTCCCCAACCTATGTGAGTTACATAATTATTTCATTATATATTACAATGTAAAAATAATAGAAATAAAGTGCACAATAAATGTAATGCATTTGAATCATCCCAAAGCCATCCCCCACCCCATCTGTGGAAAAATTGTCTTCCATGAAAAGGACCCCTGGTACCAAAAAGGCTGGGGACCACTGGTTTAAAGGATCTGGTTTGGGGCCTTGGAGTGGAGCAGAGTCCACTGGCCCAATAGGCTCCTTTTGATCACTAAGGGCTCTCCCCAGAGCTGTCTCCCCGCAGAGCTGTCTCCTTCCCCTCCGCGCTCCCACCACTTCACTAAGGGACCAGCAGCATTCTTCCTGCATGAGTTCCCTGTTCTCTCTTATTTCCCCTGACTGTAGATTGCAGAGCAAGCTCTGGGTTATCTGGCGGAGGGGAAGAAGGAGCTCAGAGATTCACAGCAGCTCTCCCCAGGCTGTTTCTGTTTAGGATATTTGTCAGAGCTGCTAACAAAAAGCAATGTGAGGGGACCTTTCTTAAGTGTCCTGAAATACCAAGGAACAGAGGAGGGCTGTGGAAACTCCCCACCACCATTGCACACTTCCATGCGGCCATTCAGAGTTTGCAAAGTTGCTTCTGCCCAGTTGGCTCAGTAACTAAGCAAATGTTTCTCTACTTTAAGGGTGAGAAAATTAAGGTCCAGGAAGAGTCTCTGCTATGTGACTCTACTGTTGAGTCTCTCCTCTGTGCCAGGAACTATACTCTGCAGTGGGGATTGAGCAGTGAGCAAATGCACAAAATTTCTGTTCTAAGGAGCCTACGCTTACAGTTCAGAAAACCATAAAACAGCCAGGACTGCTGATACTGTACTTTGACACAGTGTGAGCAAAAGGGCACAAGACTTGGAGTCTAAGCATCTAGTGCCCCAGGACTGTTTGATCTTGGGCAAGTCACTTAGAACTCCTGACTCCGCATCAGTAGAGTGGTGGTCATAACATTAACAACTGCCTGCAGAACCATTGCTGGGCACGAGCTACACAGGTGGGGAAAGAAAGTGGGCCTTGTAAATTTCAACAACTAGACATGAGCAGGGTTGTTTCGCTGAAATTATTCTTATTCCTCAAATTCCTGAAGCAAGAGAACTGCTGATTTTGGCTTTCTGAAGCTTCACACAAAAGAAAAGGGCAAGAGGAGGAGACATTTCTACCAGGGGAGATCTCAGAAAGAAACAGTTTCAGTGCCACTCATAAAAGCTCCGCTTCTGCTCAAATGGTTAATTCTCCAGGAAGCAGCCAAGAGAGGTGGTTCCTGAGATGAGGAAGTACAGCCTGGGGCGGTGCCACCCAGGTGGCCGGCTTCTATGCCAGGCTGTGCTGTAATTCCCGCCTGGACTCTGGGAAGCTCAGTTAACCTCTCCCCACCCTGCACAGGGAGTTGAGTGGCCAGTGCGTTCTAGAATAGCGGCAGCGGGAGTCCTGAAGAGATGCTGCAGATAGCCAAGTGACTGCATGACACGCCCAGGAGGGTCTCAGATCAAAGTCTGCCCATACTTGCCGTCTCTCACCCCCAGCACATCGCCAGAGTGCATCTCCCCATGCAGCCTCTTTCGTCAGTTCTCCAATGCTGACCCCTCCCCCTGCACCGCCAACCACCGCCCATGCCTGTCATGTTTTCAGGCTGAGCTCAACTAAGGCATTGCCTCCCAGGGATGTGGATCTTGGCTGCTGGAGTGGCAGGAGAAGCAGAAACTCTGTGAGTCACTGCCACTCAGCAGCTCGAGGCTCTCTTGTCCGGTTCTGAAATGCCAGGCAGGCAGACTCTGGGAAGAGCCCCCAACCCCTGCCATCATCACACCAGAGACCCCCCTGGCACGAATCACTCAGACGAGTGAAGACTGGACCCCAGCAGATGCCACCACTCCCTCTCTTACACACCCTGTGAATGCCACGGTGGGGGGGGGGCGGTGTAAGTGTTCAGCTCTCTGAACACTGCAGGGAGGACGCAAACAATGGCTACTCTAAGAGCTCCATGAAAATACCCCTCCCATTCCCCTGGGGCCTGGAGAAGAACCAGGGCCAGCAGAACTCCACAGGGAGAGCTTCAGGAAACCAGTGGAAACCGAAGTCAGCATACTGTCACCTCAGTGTGCCTGTCCACAGCATGCAGCTCTACAGTGAGGCACCTGGCAGGTGAGCTTCTAAAGGGCCGGGTGGGCCAGGAGCAGTGGCTCATGCCTGTAATCCCAGCACTTTGGGAGGCCGAGGTGGGAGAGGGAACAGGGGGAATCACTTGAGGCCAGGAGTTCACAACCAGCCTGGGCAACATAGCAAGACCCTGTCTCTACAAAAAGTAAGAAAGACAGGCTGAGTGCCCAAGGTACCCTCCCCCCAGGACCCACAGCACGCAGCCCCGCACCCCAAACTTCTGGGGCTAGAAGGCACTCTGCAGCTTCCCTCAGGGTCCTGCTCAGGCCTACCTGACAAAGGATGTCTTTGATGTAACCTCCACACAGCTCATGGCTCTTCGGATCTAAGTATTCCAGAATGTCCTGGTACCGGGCAGCAATGCGGCGGTCCTTGTGCTGGTCACAGCAGCCAAAGGACTTGTAGTCAGAGCAAAACTCGAGGTGCAGGGGGAGCTGGAAGGGGGGCCCGTAATCTAGACATTGGCGGTGTCCCTGCAGCAAGCCCACCTGGCCCAACAAGAATGGGAGGCAGAGGCAGAAAATGCCAGAAGAGAGCCAGGGTGCCGGGCGACATAGACCACCACGCAGACTAGGAATGGGCCTTCTCAGCATTTTGGCCCCGCACACTCAGGCTGCTGTGTTTGCTCAGGTTGGCTTTCCTGCTCTGCCCAATCCCCTCCCTCTCCTCCTCCCCACACCCCACCCTGTTTTCTCCTCCTTCCTTCTCTTCCCCTCCTCCCCACACCAAGTTCACCGAGATGGTTTCTCCGCAGTGTCCCTTCTGTGGCCTGGTTATCCAAGTGTCCCTTTGAAAGCAGTGGGAGGCGTTCCCCACCCCTCCAATTCCATCTAACCATGAAGCTGGAGCGCCTCTCAACCCCGTGCTGAGTCGGGGGCGCAAGCTGCTCAGCCAAAGGTGCCATGGTGTCGATGGCAAAGGTGCCGTGTTGCCTGAAGACTGCAGAGAATTTCTGTGGTGCAGGGGGACGCCAGGGCATTCACACTTGTTTACTGTTTCTTCACGGGCTGAGTGGCCCAGAGTCACCACGAGAACACCAGCTATTACACAGTCCCAGACATCGGACTCTGCGGAAAGCACGCGTCAAGGGTCCCGCAGTGCTGAAGGGCACCGTGGGGCTGGGGGTGGGAGAGGTGGAGGGTGGAGAGGGCGTGGCAGGAGGCAGGGTGTGCTGCGTGGCTCCTGGGACCTGGAAAGATGAGTATTGGGGACAGTAGGAAGACAGGACTTTTCCTGAATCCTGCACTCACAGCAAGAAGCAAAGTGTGGAAAGAGGAGACAGTAAGGGAAAAAGGAGGGCATCTGAGTCAATCCGTGCTGTGACAGAACACCACAGACCAAGTCATTTACAAATAATAGAAATTTCTTGCTCACAGTTCTGGAGCCCGGGAAGTACAAGCTCAAGATGCCAGCAGGCTCAGTGTCTGGTGAGGGCCCCGCTCCTCACTGATGGCACCTTGTTGCGGATCCTCACGTGGCGGAAGGGACAGAGGGAACAAACCCACCCTCCCTTAAGCCTTTTTATAAGGACCCTAATCCCATCCACGAGGGCCCAGCCCTCAAGACTTAATCACTCCCTGAAGGCCCCACCTTCTATCACACTAACGATTAAGTTTCAACATATGAATTTTGGGAGACAATTTTGGACCATAGCAGAGGGGGTGTGGCCCAGTGAAAACAAGGAGTCAACAGGCTGTTTGGAACAATTTCACCAGGAAGCATAGGATGCCTGGGTTCTTTTGCCAAATCTATACCTGCTTTAGGGCATTCCTCCTCACTTAGAATATGTTACAACATTAGTTATTTAAAGGTGTGTTTTGCTTTATACATGTCCATCATACATAACAGACTTTCAATAAATATTTTTTTCTTTTTTTAGAGATGGGGTCTCACTATGTTGCCCAGGCTGGTCTTACACTCCTGGGCTCAAGGAATCCTCCCACCTCAGCCTCCCAAGTAGCTGGGATTACAAGCGTGAGCCACCTCGCCTGGCTAATAAACATTTCTTGAGTGACTGGATGAACATGGGGTCCCAAACTTACACAGCCCCAAACCCAGAGGTGTGAAGAGGTGCGCAGGTCTATGGGAACATTTGCTACCTGAGTTCACTCTCCTTCCAGTCCATGGTTCTGGTCCATCCTGAAATTTCCTTACTGGCAAAAGCTTGCCTTTGAAATGCAGATGAAATGTAAGTTTCTTTTTGTTCCAGATGTGCTTCTGTGGAGGGCACCATGCCTGGCTCTCCCACCCATCACCAGAAACAGCGTTTGTCAGGCTGTCATCAGGAGGGAACGCTGAGCCTCAATCTAGCCAAGTCTGTACTCACAATGTTCTGGATTGTGAAAGCCCCAAATTGCATTTATAGCACAAACAAGATCTTTACAACTACGGGAAAATTCTGGAGGAGGGAGTAGCCAACACAGCCCTGCTTTCCTATTTGTACTGTTTAATATACCTGGTTGAGTGGGGCTTTCCAAAGCATAATACGCCATCCATGATTCACTGGTGACCGTGCCGTTTCCCCTGGGTTGTTTGTGCAAAGGTCTGGAAGCAGAAGCGTTGGGTGGGAGAAGTCACTTGTGCTAACTTCAGCCGGTCAATTCTCAGAAATGGAAGGTAACCATCAGACTCTGGATACGTAAGAATGAGTGCATTCTCTCATTCCATGTAAAACCTGAGAGTATTTCTAGATCTTCTATTGACATTTATGTCTCAGTTTTCCTTTTGCCACGAAAAATACAGAGATCTTATTGTTTTGGGCAAAGAGTCATTGTAAGATTAGCAGGGAAAGATCAGCCTGGCAGGCTCTCATCAGACATAGTGACGGTGTGAGTTTCTGATTATTAAAACATGCAACATTTCGGATGATACTACATAACATCTCAGATAAAATTATATAATCATGCAATAATTAATTTCAAAATAGATGTCTGGTGTCAATTCAGTAAATATGTATTATTATATGTAAAGTGGAAGAGGAATGTTTAACAAAAAACTGATATAAAAAACAAACTTTTTCAAGGAGTTTATGCTCTAAGAAAAAAAGGATAAAAAAGTATCCGAATAATGCAAGGCAGATTATATTAGGATAACCATAAGGGAGGAACAAGCTGCCGTCAGGGATCCTGAGGACGGAGAAATGACATCAGGCTGGAGTGGACTAAGAAGATCTTGAGGAAAGTTGAACAGGGCTTTTAGATAAGGTACGGATGGAAAGAAAAACAGAAAACAAGTTTTGACTGAGTGTTAGGTGAGCTTAGTATTGAAATAAGCCTGCAACTATAAACTAGGACCAGACTGAGTCTCTGAAATCATGTTAGCACCTGCTTTGGAAGCAAACATCATCTTTTAAAAAATTAGTTCGCTAGGGCTACTATAACCAAGTGCCACAAACTGGGTGGCTTAAATAACAGAAAGGTATTGTCTCACAGTCCGGGGGCCCAGAAGTCTGAGCTCAAGGTGTCAGCAGGGTTGGTTCCCTTCTGAGGGCACGAGGGCGACTCTGTCCCATGCCCCTGCCCTGGCTTCTGGGGGTCTCCCAGCACCCTTGCATGCCATGGCCTGTAGATGTATCGCCCCACTCTCTGTCTTCCACATGGTGTCCTTTCTCCCTGTTCGTGCCTGGGTCCAAGTTTCTCTTTTTTATAAGGACACCCATCATACCAGACTAGGGTCCATTTTCATAATGATCTTAATTTTAACTTGATTATCTCTGTAAAAAAAAAAAAAAAAGAAAGAAACTGTGGCCAAATAAGGTCACATTCTGAGGTACTGGGGATTAGGTCTTTAACAATTCCTTTTTAGGAGATACAATTCAACCCATAGCAGTAACGCACACACATGCTGTTTCATGTGGCAAGTCATGTTTAAAAGTGATGTTGAGAGGTTGAGTCTGATGTTTATCCTAGAACCAGGTCATGGAACAGAAGAAATACACGAAGAAATGTTCTAGCTCAGTAGCTTCTCACACAGTTCACTGATTTCCCTCACAGTCCGTCCTCCTTCAGACTAGCTCCTGCTCCCGCAGTCTGAAGATGAACAGGTGCACTTGTGACAAGGTGAAGTACTACCTCTCTCATCTGTACTACGCTTTGCAGTTTACATAGTATTTTCTTACGCTGCCATCTCATTGGATCTTCGTGACAATTTTCTTAGCTAAGCAAGGTAGACATCATATTAATAGTGTGTATGAGTGAATCAAGTGTTGGAGAAATACTTTAGGGTCCCACTTTAGGTGAATGGAAGATGGCAATAAATTCAGGTGTTCTGAATTACAGCCCAGATTGCTTTCATTTCATCATGATGTATCCAAAAAGAATGAAATAATCACTTTTACTTGTTCTTTATTTAGAAAAATTTGTCAGATGAAGGAAGAAATCCTGAAGAGCATGTTGACTGAAGATTCAGTCATATTGATCAGATTATCTGGGAATTCTTGGTACAGGCATGATGGGAGTTGTAAATAGGCAACTGGCAGTGGTATCACTGTGGGACTCATAGGCAGAAACAAATTAAAGAGTTGCCTCTATTCACTGAGATAGAGGTTACCTTCGTGACTATGAAGACAAAATAGAGGTCTCTGTTCCTTATATTTTGTAGGATTGAGTAAGAGTAGACTCTCATTTGGTGGCTGGTTGTTTCTTTTAGAAGCATTTCTTTTATATGAACTTATTCAGAAGATGATAGCCATATAATATGTAGTACACATTCATCAAGGGTCTTGTTGACTTTTGGGAATATTTATTTATGCATTTATATATATAAGACAGGGTCATTCTCTGTTGCCCAGGCTGGAGTGCAGTGGCATGATCATAGTTCACTGCAGCCTCAAACTCCTGAGCTCAAGCAATCCTCCTGCCTTAGCCTCCTAAATTGGGACTACAGGGGTGCACCACCACACCCGGCTAATTTTTTTATTTTTTGTAGAGGGTGGTCTTGCTATATTGCCCAGGCTGGTCTTGAACTCTTGGCCTCAAGTGATCCTACTGCCTTGGCCTCCCAAAGTGCTGTGATTACAGGCATGATCCACTGTGCCCAGCCTGGAATATTTAATACACAAATATTCTAATTCAATCCAGCAGAAAAAGCCCTTGTGCTATAAATATGGGTAAATAACTGGGTTCAAAAGGATATACCTACCTGGGTTTTTCTTAATATTTGTTTCTTTTCCTTTTCTTTAAATGTTAAAATAATGTTACCACTTATTGAGAAAAACCATATTCCAGAACCCATGCAAAGCACATTATATCTGCCTTTCTCAGACCACCCCGTTTTACAGAATAAAGATGAGGCTCAGATAGGTAGGATGCTTCAGCCATGCTGGAATTTGAACCCAGGCCTTTCCAACTCTATTGAACTTGCTTTTCTTTTCGGGGGGAAGGTGGAGGAGTGTAACTACTTTATTGAGATGTAATTCACATACCATATAATTAACCCAATAGGGGTTAATATCAAAATATATAAGGAATTCATACAACTCAATGCCGAAAATATAAATAACCCAATTTAAAAAAATGGGCAAAGGACCTAAATAGACAACTCCTCAAAAGAAGAAATTTAAATGGCTAACAGGTCCATGAAAAAGTACTCAACATCTCTAGTCATGAGGGAAATGCAAATCAAAACCACAAGGAGCTATCACTTGACACCTGTTAGGATGGATAATATCAAAAATAAGATAGGTGTTGGTGAGGACATGGAGAAAAGGGAGCCCTTGCACACTGCTGATGGGAATGTAAATTGTGGAAAACAGTATAGATATTCCCCCAAAACACTTTCAAATAGAAATATCCGGGCATAATCCAAAGTAAATAACATCAGAATTGAGAAAAGATATCTGCACTCCTATGTTCACTGCACTATTACCAATAACAGCCAAAATATGAAAACGACCTAAATGTCCTTTGATGGATGAATGGATAAAGAAAACGTGGCATATAAAAATACACTGTGGAATATCATTCAGTCTTAAAAAAGGAGGAAATCCTGCCATTTGCAAAATGTGGATGAACCTGGAGGATATTATGCTGAGCAAAATAAACAAGACACAGAAAGAAGTACTGCACGATCTCACTTATACGTGAAAGCTAAAACAGTCATATTCATAGAAGCAGAGTAAGATGGTGCTTGCCAGGGGCTGGGGGAAGGGGGAAATGGAGGCATGTTGGTCAAATGATACAAAGTTTCAGTTATACTGATGAATAATTTGTGGAGATCTAATGGACAGCATGATAATGATATTAATAATAGTTCAGTACTGTATTGCATACTTGTAATTTGTTAAGAAGATAGATCATAAATCTTCTCACCACACACACAATGGTAATTATATAGAGATAATGGATATATTAGTTTGATTGTGGTGGTATTTCACAATATATCTGTATATCAAAATACCAAGTTATACATCTTAAATATGTACATTCAGAGGTTTCCAGGAGAGAACAAGACTTTAAATTCTCTTTGTTTCTGTTATTTAAAGTAGTAAGGATGGATGGTTACTTAGTACAGGCTGAATATCCCTTATCCACAATGCTTGGGACCAAAAGTGTTTTGGATTTTGAATTCTTCCAGATTTTGGAATATACTTAACCACTTGAGCATCCCGAACTTGAAAGTCTGAAATGCTCCAATTAGCATTTCCTTTGAGCATCATGTTGGTGCTCAAAAAATTTTGGATTTTGGAGCATTTTTGATTTTAGGTTTTCAGATTAGGGATATTCAACCTGTAGTTAGAATTTATTAAGCATCAATTATTATCCTAGGCATTAATTATATTGCTTTTATTCTTCATAACAATCCAATAAGATAAATCCCATTGTCTCCACTGTACAAATGAAGAAGCTAAGAGAGCTTAAGTTACTTGCCCATGAAGTCAAAGAACTACCAAATGATAAACCCACCATTCAAACTCTGCTGAGGCCCTACTCTTGGCATAAGAGTGCCAAGATATTCCTTCCTATGGGATAGGCACACTTGGTCCATAACTTTTGCAAATTCTCTTTCAATTCAACTCAATGATCATTTAATAAGCTAGAAATTCTAAGTATTGGTGACGTGAAGATAATTATGCCTAGATAACACACTAGTGGGAAAGACAGAAGTGCAAAGATAATGAACAATGCAGTGATTTGATAAGAGGCTGTATAGGAACTGGTGAGGACACATTGTGGGGAGCCTCCCAAGCCTGGGAGAGTGAGAATAGGTTTGCTTGAGCCAGCAGCCTTTGGGTTACACATGCCCTCTATTCTTTTCCTTGCTACTGCTGATGAAGGAAAAGAGTCAAGCTTTTAAAGAATTAGTTTTATTTAGAAGTCTTACTAAGCACTATAGACCAAGACCTATAGCCCAGGAGCAGTCCTTCATAGAGGTTCTGCCAGAATGCTCTAGCACAGAATTTCAGCCACTGCTTATATATAGGCGGTGGGGGTTCAGTATGTGCAAAATCACATCGAACTTGCCTAGAAGTTACAGTAAAGCAGAACCACATTAAGGTTTGGGTGTAATAGTACACCTGGTTATAAACCACAGAAGCATAATCACTAACTCTGTCAGACATTATCTTATGCACAGGAAAAGGCAAAGACTAGGGTCATTTATCTTTTAAGAAATGCAGTGACTCAGGAAAGACATGCAGGGGGTCGTGTGCTCCATCCTGTGTGGTTTTCAAGGCACCTTTCCAGAGAGTTGCGTGGCAAAATGAGTCAGGGGCAGGCAAACACAGCTTCTTACCTTTGCTTCTTTGTCTCTCACACTAGCTAGCTCAGCCCTCTGCATGTATTAACAGTAATGACGGACCAAACAAGGAGGAAGTACACACAGTACCTGACAGTGTGACCTTCGCACACCGTTTGGGTTAGGGTCCTGGGGCCAACACCTACTAGCTGTGATCTTGGCAAGTCACTTCATCTCCAAAGACCCCATTTTCTTTCTTGGTAAAATGGCGACAATACATAGGATTGTGATGGTGATATGACGAAATGCAAAGCCGAAAGTGCTTGATAAATTTTAGCTATTACTATTAGTCATGTAACAGGCTTTACCTTCGGTGAACCTAAAAAAGGTTTCACAGGTGCTGAATCACACTGCTCTTGATGAACAATTAGATATAAACGTTTGATAGAAAAATTCTAGGGAACTAAGCTAAGCTTTGTGTGAAAACCGAGAACCATAACTACTCATTTCTCTTTTATTCTCACCTCCATTCTCCTAGAGATCATGATAACTCGTAAGTCCTATTTTATAGCTCTGGACAAAAGTTTTCAGGGAGTAGATGCCCTGATGATCTTGGCTTATGCATTGAGATTTTGTCCACATCCTCTGGGAATTTCATTCCTATAGTGTTGATCTTATACAGAACTATACAACCCAATCATCAAGTCCCAGCAGTAAAGTTCCCACGTGGTAACTTTCACTCAGTTTACTTTGGTTCTGCGAAGCACCTACTTGTTTCATATGCACAGTATAAGGTTAGGTACTTCTTTGTTGACAGACTTTTCTTACTAAGTATAAAATAATACTGAAATATAAATTATTGACAAAGCATAATTTGTCCCCCAAATTTCTTGCAGATGGTTTAAAATTAGTAGGAATATAAGCCAATAGGAAAAATATATAGTTCGCCACCTAAATATTAGACTTCTTCTGGCATTGAACCTTCTTGAAACTTACTAGTTATCTGAACTAAATGTGTAAGAGCAAGAGAGTCCTGAAGCAGCACATACTCTACCGCCGTCACAACATGTTACAAAGCTCAGCTCACGCTCCGGGAAAGTTGCTGGCTTTTGGCCAAGCCTCCCCGTCGGGCTTACCATGCGTCTCAGGGACCTGATTTCACTGGCAGAGCTTCCTCACTGTCCAGCTGCCTACTGCTGCATCCTAGTGGCCAAGAGAAAAAGAAGCGGGGACATATGAGTTCAAAGCATGTCTCAGATTGCTGTGCCAGGCAACAAGAGCCCTTTAAAGTCAGGCCACTGCCAACTGAAAGCAGCCAGCCCTCTCTACCTCTCTGGTCCAATTCGTCCTCTAGAATCAAAGGTCTTTCTCTAGCAGAAAGTCACTCAGCCCCAAACTGCCCTGTCTTTATACTAAAAGAGAAAGCAGAGTCTTTTCTAAATCCTTCTCTCTTTTCAAAAGTCCTCTACAGAACACATCACCAATATATTTCTTCATGGTGGTGTACCTAACATGGATCAATTATTTAATAAAATCTAAAAGAATATAAATCCATCTCATAAAACTACAGTTATATTTTATTACACAATAGTCAGAGACAAATTATCTTCAAACAATAATTGCTGTAGAGCTGTACTCTCTAACTAAACAAATATTTTTTCATTTGAGGAATTATTCCTTAATGTTATATTTAACATTACAAAAAAGAAAACATACATATTTATAAAGAGCAAAGGCAGTGAAACTGTTTCCTTAGCTATAACTGATAATAAAAAATATATAAACATATACAAAAATAACTTTTTTGAGGTCATACAAACTACCTTCTTAAAACACTACATAAATACATTCAATAACTAAATATTGAGCTACTACTCTGTGGCTACCACTGGGAAATAACTAAGAGTCATATCAGAGTCCTGGATTTACAATACTGTATTTTTTTACTGATTTCTTCATCCGCTTAATTTTCTTCCTTAAGACTTCGTGATCTTGTTTTGAAATATACCGAAAATATCTACAACCTAAAAAATAAAACAAAATAAAAAGCTTTAATACTTATCGAATTTTTCAAGAATATTTCTATAGTTTTAAAATTTTGCTTCAACTCTGGCCTACTAGGGATTATAAAAATAAGCCTATTTGCATTATCTATACCAATATGTCCTAAGCATATTCTAAGAGGTGTCACCAATGAAATGTATTATTTCCTATATTCAAAAATGTTTCTGATTCATAATTAAGGCACAGACTTTAGCTGGTTTCCTACCCTTCTCCCCAAATCCTAGTTATGGCAATATGCATATTATATATTATACATATTCATATATTAAATGAGCCCTCTCCAAAAGTGGATCATTATAGCTTCCTCTCAATATTAGCTTGTAAATTAGCCAAAGTTGCATTTATAATAATGAAAAAGTTTTCTGTAGAGTACCTTGGTGTGAAGGTTTAGGATAAACAAATCATAAGTTAGAAGAGATCAAACATTATCTATTCATTCTGGCCATCTAGCGAGCAGTGGATGGAGATCACGTAGCTCTGACAAAGGTACCTCGTGCTCATTAGAAGAAGTTCTACCTGCTCTTCATAGTCTTACAATGCAAAGAGGACCATTTGCCAAATACTTCAGAGAAATGAACCAAATTTCTATAAGAAAAATGTAAACTGGACATTATAAGAGTCTTTTTTAACATTTGTTAAATGAATAATTCCATAAATCATATATGAAAAATTAAATTCATTCTAGCCTCAGCTTGTATATATCCATCTTCTCTGGGAAATTGCTAGGATATATACTGTACCTATAGTAACCATTTTATTACCCCTGAAAATAGTATGTCAGAATTGCTAATATTTTTGTTTTGGTTTTTTTTAGAGTTTTTTTTTTTTTTTTTTTTTGAGACAGGGTCTCACTTGTTGCCCAGACTGGCCTCAAACTCCTAGGCTCAAGGGGTTCTCCTGCCTCAGCCTACTGAGTAGGTGGGACTCCAGGCATTTGCCACCGTGCCCAGCTCAATTGCTAATATTTTATTAGCTATGAAGCAGTGGTATCTGTGGTGTTACTAAAATAATTTGTGCTTCCAAACATATCACACCACATTAGTAAAAACAAAACACTGTGTTTACAGATTTTTGCCTCTACCTATATAGAAAGTTGGAAAGAACTTTGTTCCTACTCTAACATACAGCAAAAGTTGAATAAACTACAAATATTAACTCTTCTTAAATCCACCAGAGAACTAAAGTCACAGGGCAACCAAGTAGCCTGATTTCCGAGGAGGAAAGGCCCCTCCAAGGAGAAATGGGCATGGCTTGCTTTTAGCAGAGCGTTGGGAAGAAAGACAGCCACCATACGCTACTCTAAGCACAAGGCATAGGCAGATCATGACTAGAATTTGAATCCTACGACATAATGATGATAACCAGAACAAGAAGAATACCCAGCTTAACTACCAAATAGACCGACTCAACCACACTCCAACAGCCCAACAGAAGAAAAGATGTAGCTATTTCAGGCATAACTGATGCCTGATATTTATAGAGTACTTTGGAATTTGTAAAGCACTCTGATGCAGTGTTCACATGATGTTACAACAATCCTGTAAGCAAATGAAGATAGCTGTTACAATGCCCATCTTCCAGAGAAGGCTCCCAAAGGTTAACTGCTCGACCTAAGTTACACAGCGAGTGAGAGAGAATTGGAAAATTAACTCAGGCCTTCTGACTGCTCAAAGATAGGTCTAGGTCTCTGCACTAGATACCTCCTACTCATAAAGTAGCAGAAAATGACAATCCAAATCACATTTCTGTTCCTTGTCATCAGTATATTAGAGAATAATTTTAAATTACTTTCTTATTAATCCCTTTCCTTCCACAAAAAACAACATTTAGTTGGTAACCATAGTTACTAAGATTAATTCACTGAGAATACTAATTCCAAAATAATACAAACCATATCCAAAAGTGAATTGAAGAATCTCTTTTGGACAGTTTCAACTCCATAGCAACAGACTGCTTACCAGTCGTCATTGTAAGGTTTGCTTTCTTCACTTCTGGACGTATTTTGTGGCAGTTTCATTTTAGTAGTGGCCACCTTTTCATATTTCAGTGGTACAAAGCAGGTAAGAGTTTTATCATCCAAAATAATAATATTTCATAAAGATCAATATTTCTTTTCTTTTAAGAGGGTTTTTTCATATGCTAATAGAAGATATTCTTTCTCTTCGGGGGAGAAAATGTTTTATCCTTATAGGAACAGATACATAAATATAATATGAAGTCAATAAATATTTTTGTGCTTTTAATAAAGTATATAATCTCTCTCAGTAAACTTTCTATAAAGCAAGGTCATTTATCATGAGAACAGTCTGGGTCATGTATCTTAATACCGCCTAACAACACTCAAGTCACAACATGAAAACCAATCACAATCAACAAGATGAAATTACTGTTTCTAATCAAGGGGGATTTCTTACAAGCACATCACCTGCTCCCAACTCAAGATTTACTCTTCCATTCAGTAATTATTTCTCAAGCATCTAATATCCTTGGGCACCACGCTAGGTGAACTTCTAAGATAAATGGTCATACTTTGTCATTTCAAAATCAGCCAAAAGCTATGTCTAGTTAAAAAGAAAACAAAGGCTGGGCATGGTGGCTCATGCCTGTAATCCTAGCACTCTGGGAGGCCGAGGTGGGCGGATTGTTTGAGCTCAGGAGTTCGAGACCAGCCTGAGCAAGAGCGAGACCCCGTCTCTACTAAAAAAAAATAGAAATAAATTATCTGGATAACTAAAAACATATAGAAAAAATTAGCCGGGCATGGTGGCTCATGCCTGTAGTCCCAGCTACTCAGGAGACTGAGGCAGTAGGATCGCTTGAGTCCAGGAGTTTGAGGTTGCTGTGAGCTAGGTTAACGCCACGGCACTCACTCTAGCCAGGGCAACAGAGTGAGACTCTGTCTCAAAAAAAAAAAAAGAAAACCAAACCAAAACGCGTACCTTTTCCTAACAGTATTCCAGCTACGGAAGCTTTCTCACAAGCCAAAGCTGTATCTTCCTTCCAATCCCTTTTTGCCCAATAGCAGCTGAAGTGAAAGCTTGGCCACCAGTTTCTCCTGGAGTTCCACTGTTCTTGAACCCACACAAGGTGGTTTCTGGAAAAGAAAAATGTCCAAAGGGAAGGTCAATGATGGGGACAAATCTATATTGTCAGAATTTGAACTTAAGTAGAGTCTACGAAAAGGTGACAAGGAAGATGTTTCCAAACCAAATTCTGAGTATGGCCAAGGCATAACACATAACTGGCAATAGCATAAAAGCAAATCCTTTTTTGTTCTTTTCCATCTCCGTGTCCCCTTTTCCATTTAACTAAACAGCCAATTCAGTGTAGCACACTGGTTAACAGGATAGACTCTGAAGCCAGAATCCTGGATTCAAAATCTCAGATCTTCCATTTACTATTAATGTAATCCTGGGCAAGCTGTTTAACCTATGTGAGCTTCGGTTTCCTTGAGGACATTAATGGTACCTATCTCATAGCACTGTTACTAGAATTAAGCTGGTCCAGTAGGACTGTACAGCAGGTCTCATATAAAACTCTTTGCATAGTGTCTGGCACATATACTAAATGTTCAATAAATGTTATCTATTATTATTATTACTTAAAAGTTACTTAAAACCTTACTTAAAATTATATGTTGCCAAGGATTATTATCCAAATTAAGTTACCATTATTATACAAATACATGACACACAGGTTTGCCAATTGATCCCAGGCAATGTTATGTGTTTGTCAATAATTTATTTTTTATATTTATTTAAGATGTACAACATATTTTGATATACATATAACTTACTTTTTGTGTGTGTGGTAGGAGCACCTAAAGTCTACTCTTAGTAAATTTCCAGCACATAATACAATATTAACTATGGTTCTCATGATGTATATTCGATCTCCACAATTCATTTGAGCAAATGCTTATTTAGCACCTCTGTCCCCCGCCACGGTAGAACTTTTAGAAGTTCAAAAAATGAATCTTCCTGCCTTCAAGAACTGTGAGGTCTAACAGAGTTTTATCCAGCACTTGAGACTTGCAAAGTGGTTTATAGGGAGTGCGTCAACATAGCACACCAAAAACATTTCCTCATCCACACTGTTCCATCTCCAAGGTCAAGACAGATGGAAAGCCTGAAAAAAGTTCCAACTGATGCTGAACTTCCTATCCAGCTAACATATACATAATAAATAAAGGAAACTTAATGTTGTGATCTCCTTTTTTCTCACACACTAAGTAAAAATAACAAGAGCAACTCCTTTTCTTTTACTCAAAATGTGACACTAATATTATAATAAGAGGTTTTAGATACCTAGAACACAATAGACTTAATAAATATTTGTTGAATGAATAATCTATGATGATCTTGTGAGGTCCTAAAAAGACCCACTGAAAATGATTGAAAACAGCTAGAGGAAAGCTGCTTCCCATGTGAGAGTCTTTAGCAAAGAGTGGGCATGATCCCTTCCAGTCATTACTTCCAATTTGGAAACACACACTTATTCCCTAGCAATGCAGTGCTAAGGTACAGTACTTATTTTGACAGCACAGAAAATCTTGATAGAATTTTTGGATGTCAGTTATCCTTATGATTCTGTATTTCCTTAGTTCAGAAGAAAACGTACTTAGAAGGAAACAGCTGAAGATACAATTCAAGAAACCCAAAAACATAAGCAAAGAACTTTATTTGAAAATTGACAGATAATAGCTAAAATATTGGGAAATATTATTTATGATGATCCAGCAACAAATACTCTATGTTTCTTACCCCATTAAGGTCTGTCTCAGATATTTTGCCAAATATTTCCAAGCAGTTACGTTCTTAGTGCATCCAGCAAAATCTAAAACTCCAAACAACACCTCCAATGCCAGTTTATGGTGTTCTTCTTTTTCTGCAATGGTCATAAAAGTTCAAGTTTACATGAGGTATTAAAGTGTACAAAGCTAAATACACACACAAACACACACATACACAGTTGATAAAATATCACTGAATCATAAGCCTTTTGGTTTGGGTAACAGTTTAAAAAAATTCATGATGTTCACACTCCTGTGATGAATATGAAGAAATCACTAATATAGTCCATGCTAATGAGGTCACAGTGATGAGCCTCATCCCTACATGGGTTACACTCTTCTACTTATATACTACTGAGAACATTATTTAAAGTACCTGCCCCTATTTGGGCACTTTACGTAAGTTCTTTTCTATTAGGAGAGAAACCTAGGCAGTCTTAGGACCAATTGCGCTTAGCTCTAGCTGATTTCCTTCAATGGAGAAGTGTGTTCTTTTCTACACTGAACTGAAGAGCTAAAGGAATTAAAATCAGGTGAATTATATAAATTAAAGCCATTTCACTTTTACTATTGCCTGATGTTCTGTAACAGAAGTCAGCAAACTTTTTCTGCAAAGGGGCAGATAGTAATTATTTTAAGCTTTGCGAGTCATATAGTCTCTATCACAACTACACAGCTCTGTCATACTGCAAAAGTAGCCACAGACAATGCAGAAATAAATGGGCTCCAACAGAACTTTATTTATAAAAACAGGCAAAGGGGGATTTGGTTCCTGTGCCACAGTTTCCTGACTCCTAATCTACAGCTTATCTACACAAAGAAGTATAAAACAAAAATCATTTACCTGATTTTCTAAGTAATGTATGAAATTCTAACATCAATTTATGAGATGGTACAATCTGATACAAAATCTGGAGGAAAGAACAGTCTTGTTATTTTTACACACTTATAAAAGCATTTTTCAAATTTTAGTTTCCTTTCAAATAAAGTTCTTATTGTCTAATATGCTTTCAGTAAATGAATTAAGTATTTAAAAAATACTTTGCTTTTTATCCAGTTTCATTCTAGGTATAGAAAAGCTTTCTCTGTAAGGCTATTTTTTTAAAAAAAAATCCCTAATAACAAGATAGTCAGGAGAAGTGGGGGAAACAGATGGGGACTTTTTATTTGCTCCAAATATACATCTATACTGTTTACGCCCTGCTTAAAAACTTAAAATAATCTTCTCAGAAGCCAAGAGAGAGAAAAAAAATAAAGAAAAAAATCAATATCACATAAAATATATTATTCACTGATCAGAACACGGAATATTTATATAAAACAAAAAATCCAAAAAGGCAGGGGAGGCGATTTTACACACTGTGCTCAGGAACACAGTATACTAAGAGTATTTGAGTAAATATTTTAACCACCTTTTTATGCAATGAAATATTTAAAGGTTTTTCTTTTTAAGAATAATAAGGACTATTTTTATGAATATTCAAAAAACAGGATTTAAAGTAAACCTATATTTTTCATTTTAACACATTTGATTCTAGAAATGAATTCATTCTGTAGGCTTCCTGAGGTACTCTGACTTTACACTGAAATAATTTCCAATAAAAGTAAAAGTAAATTTTTAAAATTTCTCTTCATAGTTTTTTAAAAAAGTCAGTCCTGACCAATATACCAGTATCAGAGAATATCATGGCAACCAGGTTCCTATGAAAGTCACATTTGTCTCATAATATATAGAATTCTGTGTATGGCTTGATTCACTTAGACTTTTAAAAAACTTTTTATTGAAATATAACACATGTACTAGAAATGTATACAAATCATAAGTGTGACATTCAATCAATTTTCACAAAGTTAAACACACTCACATAACCAGCAACCAGATCAAACAACAGATCATTACCAGTACTCCAGCCATTAAGCTCTTAAGCCATTACACTCGTCAAATATTAGAGTTTTTAAAAAATGTGTTTGTTTGCTTTTGCCCTGTTCTCTCTGTCCTCTCCCTAGGACTCCAACTATGGCAGACCCTTTCACCAAGTTCTTTGTATACTCTTTTCTGCACTTCTCAGCCTTTTTGCTCTCTGTACTTTAGCCTGATGATTTCTATGCAGTTGATTAATCCTCTCTTCTGCTATGTCCAATCTGCTATTAAACCTATCGAGTTCTTAATTCCAAATACTGTATTATTTTTTTTTTTCTTTTTTTGAGACAGAGTCTCACTCTGTTGCCCTGGCTAGAGTGAGTGCTGTGGCGTCAGCCTAGCTCACAGCAACCTCAAACTCCTGGGCTCAAGCAATCCTTCTGCCTCAGCCTCCCGAGTAGCTGG